>NC_041386.1:347250407-347292894 GCF_002162155.2 Triticum dicoccoides
CTTTGTGGTCGCGATGGGCACTGGGCCTCGAAGTGTCACAAGCGCTTCCAGCGGGGTTTTCTTGGTCTTGGCAATGACGGGAAGGATACACGCAACTTTGCTCGTCAGGTCGCCATGGCTGATCGTCCGCCGTCGCAGAAGCCACAGGGACACACTCAGTCCTACTCCATTGATCCCCACTGGTACATGGACTCTGGGGCGACAGAGCACCTGACCAGTGAGATGGGGAAGCTTCACACTCGTGAACCCTACCATGGCTCCGACAAGATCCACACCGCCAATGGAGCAGGTATGCACATCTCTCATATTGGTCAAGCATCACTTCTCACTAGACATGCCAATAGGAGTCTTCAACTTCGCAATGTTCTTCGAGTTCCATCTGTGACACGTAATCTTCTTTCAGTTCCTAAACTCACTCGTGATAATAATGTGCTTTGTGAATTTCATCCTTTTGATCTTTTTATTAAGGATCGGGGCACAAGGGACATTCTTCTTAGTGGGAGGCTCTGCCAAGGTCTCTATCGTCTGGAGCATCCTGGCGTCGCTCGCGTCTTTAGTGGAGTTCGGGTATCTCCGTCACAGTGGCATGCTCGTCTTGGTCACCCGGCCACACCTATTGTCCGGCATGTTTTGCGTCGTCATGAGCTTCCTAGTGTGTCTAGTAATAAAGATGTAGCAGTGTGTGATGCTTGTCAGCAGGGGAAGAGTCATCAACTTCCTTTTTCGGAGTCCAGTCGTGAGGTGAAACATCCTTTAGAACTTGTGTTTTCAGATGTATGGGGTCCTGCTCAGACTTCTGTTAGTGGTCATAATTATTATATCAGTTTTGTTGATGCTTACAGCCGCTTCACCTGGCTTTATCTTATCAAACGTAAATCTGATGTGTTTGACATTTTTGTTCAGTTCCAAAAACATGTTGAACGCCTTCTCAAGCACAAAATTGTTCATGTTCAGTCGGACTGGGGTGGCGAGTATCGCAACCTCAACTCCTTCTTTCAGTCGCTTGGGATCACTCACCGTTTAGCATGTCCACATACACATCAGCAGAATGGTTCAGTAGAACGTAAGCATCGTCACATTGTTGAAGCAGTCTGACTCTTTTGGCCCATGCATCTGTTCCGTTTCGTTTTTGGAGTGATGCTTTCACCACTGCATGTTTTCTCATCAATCGTACTCCCACTCGTGTTTTGAATATGAAGACTCCCATTGAAGTTCTCCTTAATGAACAACCGGACTACACCTTTCTCAAGGTGTTTGGGTGTGCTTGTTGGCCCCATCTTCGTCCATATACCAAGCGTAAGCTCGAGTTTCGTTCCAAAAAGTGTGTTTTTCTTGGTTATAGCTCTCTTCATAAAGGATACAAATGTCTTCATGTTCCCACTAATCGTGTCTACATCTCTCGGGATGTTGTGTTTGATGAGCATGTTTTTCCCTTTGCCAAACTCCCTGTGTCCACTACCGAGCCACCTGTCATGCATTCATCCTCTGTTGCTTCTGACCAATTTGATGATGTTGCATATTCTCCTCTATTGTTGCCTAACCATGGTGCAGGCACTGGTCGTGGGGCTCGTTTGGAGATTCTGGAAGCGCCATCTTCCTCTTCGTCGCCATCACCTTCATCCTCGGCACCTTCTGTTGTGCATGAGGAGCACATGGCGCCCCTGCATGGCCTCGGTTTCCATGCTCATGCACGGCCGATCGACGTCCTGGCCCGATCGCCTCTGGCTTCTCGGCTGCCTTCGCCATCGTCGCGCCCTGCAACCCCGCCGACTGGGCCGGCCTCCTCGGTCCCCGTCTCGCCCAGGGCGTCGGGGCAGTCATCACCAGGCCTGGCCTCGCCCGCCCCTGCCTCGCCCAGGGTGTCTGGGCCCTTCTCACCAGGGCCGGCCTCGCCTGCTCTCGCCTCGCCAAGGCCGTCTGGGCCGGTGTCACCGGAGCTGGCCTCGCCCACCCTCGGTTCGCCCATGGCCTCTGAGCCCCTGTCGTCGGACCAGTCTTCGCCATGCAGCCCGGAGTCGTCTGTCCCGAGCTCGCCTGAGGTGATTCCTGCATCTCCGGCGACCGTCACGTCTCCGTCACCTTCGCCTCCGCCGGCTCCTGCTGCTGCTCTACGTCCACATACGCGCAGTCGGAGTGGCATTTTTCAGCCTAAGCAACGTCACGATGGCATAGTTGCTTGGTTAGCGGCGTGCATGTCTGCTGCTCTCGCAGATCCATCCTTTGAGCCACGCACGTATCAAGCTGCTATGCGCATTCCTCATTGGAGAGAGGCCATGGAGCAGGAGTATCAAGCGCTTCTTCGCAATCAGACATGGACTCTTGTTCCTCCACAATCACGGGTAAATGTCATTGATTCCAAATGGGTTTTCAAAGTGAAGAGGCATTCTGATGGGTCCATTGAGCGCTATAAGGCTCGTCTGGTTGCTCGTGGTTTTCGACAGCGTTTTGGACTTGACTATGAAGACACCTTCAGTCCAGTGGTCAAGCCTACTACCATCAGACTTCTTCTCTCTCTGGCTGTTACTCGAGGTTGGTTTCTTCGTCAGCTTGATGTTCAAAATGCTTTTCTTCATGGTGTCTTGGCGGAGGAGGTTTACATGCGCCAGCCTCCGGGTTTCTCTGCTCCGGATCGCCCTGATCATCTCTGTCGTCTGTCCAAGGCAATTTATGGTCTGAAGCAGGCTCCTCGTGCTTGGCATGCTCGTCTTGCAATGGCTCTTCGTGCTCATGGTTTTGCATCATCAACTGCTGACTCCTCATTGTTTCTTCTTCAAAGGCCTGAGGTTACTATGTACTTGTTGGTCTATGTAGATGATATCATTTTGGTCAGCTCCTCTCAGTCGGCTGCTACTGCGCTTGTTCGCTCACTTGGTGCTGATTTTGCGGTCAAGGACCTTGGGAAGCTTCATTACTTTCTTGGTGTGGAGGTTACTTCTCGTGCTGCTGGCCTTGTTATGACGCAAAAGAAGTACTCTCTGGATTTGTTGCAGCGAGCTGGGATGCTTAAGTGCAAACCGACGACTACACCCATGTCTACCACTGATAAGCTCAATGCTGTTGATGGTGTGCTTCTTTCTTCTTCTGATGCGACCGAGTACCAGAGTATTGTTGGTGGGCTCCAGTACTTGACGATCACGCGACCAGACATTTACTATGCTGTTAACCGAGTCTGCCAGTATCTGCAGTCACCCCGTGAAACTCATTGGTCTGCTGTTAAGCGGATTTTGCGCTATATTCGTTTCACGGTGGCTCATGGTTTGCATATTCGGCCGTCTGACTCTGGTTGTCTTTCAGCATATTCTGATGCAGACTGGGCTGGCAATCCGGATGACAGGCGATCCACGGGGGGTTATGCTGTCTTCTTTGGCTCTAACCTGATTGCTTGGAGTGCTCGGAAACAGGCTACTGTCTCGCGTAGCAGTACTGAGGCTGAGTATAAGGCTGTGGCCAATGCCACATCAGAGATTATCTGGGTACAGTCCTTGCTTCAGGAGTTAAGTATACCCCAATCACAGCCTCCTATTCTTTGGTGTGATAACATCGGTGCTACATACCTTTCTGCAAATCCGGTATTCCATGCCCGAACGAAACACATTGAAGTTGACTATCACTTTGTGCGTGAACGTGTCTCTCAGAAGCAACTACAGATCAAGTTTATTTCTTCCAAGGATCAACTTGCTGACATCTTCACCAAACCATTGCCTTTGCCACAGTTTGAGACTTGCAGGCGCAATCTTACCCTTCTAGATTCATTAGAAAGTGGCTAAGATTGAGGGAGGGTGTTAGACTGTATTTACACGTGTATATTGTAACGTTGTATACCACCTCATTATATATATATGTGATAGGCCACCCCTAGAGGGTTGTGCCGGTTCCCCCCAAAGCCTATTGTCTTACAAGAAGCACTACAGCAGCGGCAACAAGTATGACGGCGGCAACGAACTATGACAAGTGTGGCGCGGCGGCTAGAGATAGCAAATCGAAGGGGAGGCAGAGGGGAAAGGCAGAGGGCTCACCAAGGAGCGCACGGAGGCTCATTGAGAGCTTAGGAGCGCAGAACGGCGACGAGATCGATGGAGAACGGCGGCGGCCGAAGGAGGAAGAAGACTCGATCCTGGCGATGTAGCGCGAGGGGACTCGAACTGATGGACGTAGATGAAGTAGACGAGGCAGACGGAGCTCCTGGCATAAAATTGTGGCAAACGGTGGCCGGTGGCCACGGGATCGACAAAGATAACGACGACCACGAGCACGGCCTTGTTCAGGTCGTCGAATTCGAGCGAGGGGGGGGGGATTTGGGGGCTAGGGTTGCAGAGGGAGAGGGAGGCTGGGGGTGCTCTTATCCTCGGGGAGGGTCGCAGGATGGCCAGCACCTGGCAATCGGAGCCATGGACGCGGCGCGTGCGTCCACGGCGTCTATGATGAACAGGGAAGGAGACAGGAAGTGTTGGGCTGGGGTGGATTGAGCATGTTGGTCCGGTTGGCCCAGTGGGGGGTTTCATTTCATTTCTTGTTTTCTCTTTCATTCATTTTTTTGTTAACATTTTATTTTTACTTATTATAGTTGTATCAAATATAAAAACGAGCCACTAATTTAGTGTTAGTAAATATGCTACAGTCCCAATAGTTTTGGGAAACTAAATAAAATAGTTTTATAATTTAATAATTGAAAATGCATTTAATTAATTGCTTTTGCTACAGTTTTATTATTTTAGTGAATTTAAACATTTTATAAAAATGTGGATTGTCCACCGACATTACTTATGATTTATTTGTCACATCCAGAAGATTTTAGTTTTAATGCTTGAAAATGTTTCTCGTTTGACATCATCGTAAATTTGGACTTGAACAGAAATTGAATCATCACGGGATTAACAATAGTAATCGTGGTGACGTGGTACCATTAGTAGAGGTTCACTGTAGCTTAATTATCCGGGCGTTACAATTCTCCTCCACTACAAGAAATCTCGTCCCGAGATTTAAGAGGTGGAATAGGGGGGAAAGGTCTGATTACGAAATTCTAACGAATCTTTTGGTCTTGGTTGCGCTTCTCGAAGAGGTCGATCCATTACATGGTTGTCTTTATTTCTCTGCTTCAAGTCATCACGATGAGGCCAGCATCCTTTATGTAGGACCTCCATCGTACTTACGACAGAATAAGGGGGGGTATATTCCGGGAGAACGGATCTCTGCAAGGTCAACTATCTGGTCAATGACATCGAGGCAGGTGGCGGAAGTAACCCTCGAATTGGAACTTAAGAAAATATCGAGAGTAAAATAAGGAGGTATCATGGGAAGTTTCGAGCGGGCAGGCAAACGACTAATGCCTGTTACAGGGCATGAAAGGTGTTCTAAGCAGCGGGAATAAGTATAATGTCTGATACCAGAATTGATGATCTTTCAGAAGGTGGCTCGTGAATTATATACGAGGCCATGCGCGAGGAACAACCTTGGGAACAGGGGGTGTACAGGAGAGTCAGGTTTCGATCCTGTGGAACTGTGGGTTATGGGCCCACCATGTGGGTTAAAAGTAAGAAGGGCGGTGACGTCTTGCACGGTCATGATAGCAAGACATGTCAGAGTGTAGCCTATCAGTTATGTCGGCAACAATGTCGGTACCAAGGGCGAGGGACGAAGAGAACCATCTTCCTGCTCGTTGAACGGGGCGGACCAATAGGCAAAGTTCTCGTCCATCGGTGGTTACCGGAATGTCATCAACAATAGTAACAGGGTCTTGCTGACAGAATTGTACACCGAGGTGTTTACATATGCGCGAGAATATTACTGCTTAGATCATATAGATCACAAGAAACGTTAAACCAACCAATGGAAAGGAAAATATGGCTATCAGATTAAACAGAACAATGGAAAGGAAAATGTGTTTAAACACATATTTCAAGGTTATATCCTTCCCAAGGACAAGTAGAGCATGATATCCATGACAGGATAGAAAGTAGAAAACCTTTTAGGTAAGGGAAGAGGAATTTCATGACATTACCCAAACAACGGTGTTTGGGGTAATTAATAAGAAAATTTTAGCATTGTGCTTCAACTGTTCTTATTGAAAATCAGATTACCACAGACATGCTTCGAGATAGCATTGACATGGTCCTTCAGCAAAGTTCAGACTTTGGATACAGGAAGGATCCATCAGGAACAACTTGTAGAATAAATCTTACAATTTCCTCATGGAAGAATGGTTAACATGCCAAAAGGAAGAACTGTAACAATAGGCCCTCCAGCCAGGTGTGCTAGGCATGACATCACCTAACGGGTCATAAAAAGACCAATGTTATAACTCTTGTAAAAATGTTCCAACCATCAAATCTGGCAGAGCTTCAGATCTGATTGGTGTTAGGATATCTCAGACTCAGGATGCCTAAGAAGAAGAGGTGCAACACAATTGACAAGATGACATTATATGATTCTCGGGAAATGAACTATGGAAGCGAGTTCCGAACAAGGGTTCATCATTAAGCCAAGGAGAGGATGAGGAAGTGGCTGATGGACTCATCGATAATTCAACGAGGTATCCAAAAAGATGCATCTCCACAATTATGTGGATAAGGAGATAACATTTGTCAGATCAAATGATATAATGAAGTATGCTCGAGGAAAACACACACAATTAAACATTCGTTGAAAGGTGTGCCCGAAATATGGGTTGGGTTGCACGACCAATGTTAGAATGGTGATTCAATAATCAATAGTCTAAGAATGAACGGCCGACCATTAACTTCAAAGCAATAGGGTTTCTAGAAGGGCAGAATCCAAACAGCACCGTTCACTTGTTGGTACACCGGTTGGAATCAACACGGGAACCAAGAAAGAATGATGATGGTGAGAAGCATCACTATACCAAGAATTCTTAAGAGGTGGAGCAATCCTCACGACATCCTTGTCATAAAGGACATTAATACTTCAAGGTGGAACATCATACAAGCTGGATAGCAAGTTGCATTCATAACATGAACAAGTTTGTGTTGTGGGAAGGCAAGAATGTTGTCGATGATAACACACATCATCGAGGGGCAAGGATGGTATTGCTCATCATGAATTCGATGGGTATCTTCAAAGAGCTCAATATGTTGATGATGATCAAGACACATTTGTCGAGAGATTACCTGAAGATGTAATCGATCGGCGATGACATCAAGTCAAAGGAATGATGAAGCGAAAGGTTATTGGAACCACGGGTACGACACAAACTCGGGACCAAGCTTGCGGTTCAAGGCGAAATGATATGATGAGGAAGATCGACGTAAGATTAGCTCATCATCGATAGTTGTGTTCCGGGAAGAAGGACCAGGTAGCACAATTACAATTTAGCATGATAAGGATATAGCCAATTAGGCTAGGAATGACTTGAAGGATTATTAAACTCATAGGCAACAAAAATTACTTAGAGTTATCGTATCGGAGCGCGGAATCGATTCACTTATCAATGTTCTCGGTTGATGATAACCCAGAACCCGTGGAGTCACTATGACAGGGAAGGTACTACTTCATCAGAAATTCATAAGATATATCCTCGAGATACCATGGGGGTAATACAAGAAAGCAGATCAAAAATAGAGGTTGGGCAGGCGTATTGATCTGCAGAAGGCAAGTACTCTAACTTGTCCAAGAGATGGAATCAAGAAGAAATTTTTGGTCGGAACCACAGTTGCAAAAGACCAATCCCCATATATAAGATGAACTTATAACAAGGGGATAATTATTTTAAGAGAAGCTTCCATGATAAGGTATACATTGTTTCCATGGGCATGAACACAGGGTTCAAGGTCGACTCCCACTTCTCCAATGCATAACCTTTCATTCACTTCTCATTTTCGAAGAAGTTGCAGTGTTGAAATTTTATCTAGCAAAGCACCAGAAGAGTATGACTCGTGAAAACTTTTGGGTTCACACAGTTTTAGAGAAGGTATAGGTTCAACCCATCGAGGCATCTTAGAAACATATACCACAAGCTTCAAGAGTAAATATCACCAGCTCGAAAGTAAAGCATGGTTGACAAAGCAGAGGATACAATTTACCAAAGGCATTTCATACCCGCGGAAAGGCTCACAAGGTTATTTAATATGAAGGACACTGTCGGATAATAAATTCAACAAAGGATCTGAAAGTCCATAACGGAGCTGATGTGAGCACCAACACACAATCAGAGGAAGAAAACAATGCAAGGGCATTGGCTTATAGAAACAACTGACTAATCCAAAGCTCTAACGCAAAGGAATTATGATTTCCAAATCAATGGATCAGAAGCAAATGCTCTAATTAAGGATGGATAAGTTGAGTAAGCATAGGGGTACAATCGACGACAATTGGATTGGTCAAGATCCAGCTCATGTTTAAAATGACGCCTGAGCCGGAAGGATGAATTCTAGGAACTGGCTGAAGATTGCGAGCAACCGCAACATATTGAATCAACGGACTCAAAATGATAATGACAAAGGATGTCAATAAAATTACTAGACTTATGGGATTAACCATAATGTAAGTAAGCAAGAATTTCAAGAGCAAAAGGCTCCTGAGGATTTTCGGAAGATCGGATGCTATTTTGAAGACTTTTGTGAAACACATGAACAACTGGGGATGAACAATTGGGGATGAGCGGATACTCGACAAGTGCGAGGACTTATTTGTAGGGGTATTCATGTGGCAAAGATCTGCAAGGCAGTAGGAACAAAGTATTCTCGAAACAATAGAGAGAACTTCGGGGTATCTTGTAATAACCAGATCAATGGGGGATGCTCATTGTTGGGGAACGTAGCAGAAATTCAAAATTTTCGTACGTGTCACCAAGATCTATCTATGGAGAAACCAGCAACGAGGGGAAGGAGAGTGCATCTGCATACCCTTGTAGATCGCTATGCGGAAGCGTTCAAGAGAACGGGTTGAAGGAGTCGTACTCGTCGTGATCCAAATCACCGGAGATCCTAGTGCCGACCGGACGGCACCTCCGCATTCAACACACGTACAACCCGGTGACGTCTCCCATGCCTTGATCCAGCAAGGAGAGAGGGAGAGGTTGAGGAAGACTCCATCCAGCAGCAGCACAACGGCGTGGTGGTGGAGGAGGAGCGTGGTACTCCAGCAGGGCTTCGCCAAGCACCGCAAGAGACGAGGAGGGAGAGGGTAGGGCTGCGCCAAGAAGGAGAGGAACTCTTGTCTCTGGCAGCCCAAAACCTCAAGTATATATAGGGGAAGGGAGGGGCTGCGCCCCACCTAGGTTTCCACCCCTAGATCCCATCTACGGGGGGCGGCCAAGGGGGGAGAGAGGGGGCGCACCAATAGGTGGGCCTTAGGCCCATCTGAGCCTAGGGTTTGCCCCCTTCCACTCTCCCTTGCACCTTGGGCCTTGGTGGGGGGGTGCACCAGCCCACCTGGGGCTGGTCCCCTCCCACACTTAGCCCATGCTGCCCTTCGGGGCTTGTGGCCCCACTTGGTGGACCCCCGGGACCCTCCCGGTGGTCCCGGTACGTTACCGATAAAACCCGAAACTTTTCCGGTGACCAAAACAGGACTTCCCATATATAAATCTTTACCTCCGGACCATTCCGGAACTCCTCGTGACGTCCGGGATCTCATCCGGGACTCCGAACAACATTCGGTAACCACATACAAACTTCCTTTATAACCCTAGCGTCATCGAACCTTAAGTGTGTAGACCCTACGGGTTCGGGAACCATGCAGACATGACCGAGACGTTCTCCGGTCAATAACCAACAGCGGGATCTGGATACCCATGTTGGTTCCCACATGTTCCACGATGATCTCATCGGATGAACCACGATGTCGAGGATTCGATCAATCCCGTATACAATTTGTCTAGCGGTATTGTACTTGCCCGAGATTCGATCGTCGGTATCCCGATACCTTGTTCAATCTCGTTACCAGCAAGTCTCTTTAGTCGTTCCGTAACACATCATCACGTGATCAACTCCTTGATCACATTGTCCAAATTATGATGATGTCCTACCGAGTGGGCCCAGAGATACCTCTCCGTCACACGGAGTGACAAATCCCAGTCTCGATTTGTGCCAACCCAACAGACACTTTCAGAGATACTCGTAGTGCACCTTTATAGCCATCCAGTTACGTTGTGACGTTTGGCACACCCAAAGTATTCCTACGGTATCCGGGATTTGCACAATCTCATGGTCTAAGGAAATGATACTTGACATTAGAAAAGCTTTAGCAAACGAACTACACGATCTATGCTATGCTTAGGATTGGGTCTTGTCCATCACATCATTCTCCTAATGATGTGATCCCGTCATCAACGACATCCAATGTCCATGGCCAGGAAACCGTAACATCTATTGATCAACGAGCTAGTCAACTAGAGGCTTACTAGGGACATGGTGTTGTCTATGTATCCACACATGTATCTGAGTTTCCTATCAACACAATTCTAGCATGGATAATAAACGATTATCATGAACAAGGAAATATAATAATAATCAATTTATTATTGCCTCTAGGGCATATTTACAACAGTCTCCCACTTACACTAGAGTCAATAATCTAGTTCACATCGCCATGTGATTAACACTCACAGGTCACATCGCCATGTGACCAATATCCAAAGAGTTTACTAGTGTCACTAAACTAGTTCACATCATCATGTGATTGAGACTCAATGAGTTCTGGGTTTGATCATGTTTTTGCTTGTGAGAGAGGTTTTAGTCAACGGGTCTGCAACATTCAGATCCGTATGTACTTCGCAAATCTCTAGGTCATATTATAAATGCTGCTTCCACACTGCACTTGGAGCTATTCCAAATGGTTGCTCCACTATACGTATCCGGTTTGCTACTCAGAGTCATTTGGATAGGTGTTAAAGCTTGCATCGATGTAACCCTTTACACCGAACTCTTTATCACCTCCATAATCGAGAAACATGTCCTTATTACTCCAAGGACAATTTTGACCGCTATCTAGTGATCCACTCCTGAATCACCTTTGTACCCTCTTGCCAGACATGTGGCAAGGCACACATCAGGTGGTACTCAGCATGGCATACCGTATAGAGCCTATGACAAAAGCATAGGGGACGACATTCGTCCTTTCTCTTTCTTCTGCCATGGTCGAGCTTTAAGTCTTAACTTCATACCTTACAACTCAGGCAAGAACTCCTTCTTTGACTGATCCATCTTGAACACCTTTAAGATCATGTCAAGGTATGTGCTCATTTGAAAGTACCATTAAGCGTTTTGATCTATCCTTATAGATCTTGATGCTCAACGTTCAAGTAGTTTAATCCAGGCTTTCCATTGAAAAACACTTTTCAAATAGCTCTGCATGCTTTCTAGAAATTTTACATCATTTCCGATCAACAACATGTTAACAACACATACTCATCGGAAATTCTATAGTGCTCCCACTCACTTCTTTGGAAATACAAGTTTCTCATAAACTTTGTATACACCCAAAATCTTTGATCATCTCATCAAAGCATACATTCCAACTCCGAGATGCTTACTCCAGTCCTTAGAAGGATTGCTGGAGCTTTGCATACTTATTAGCATCTTTCAGGATTGACAAAACCTTCCGGTTGTATCACATACAACCTTTCCTCAAGAAAATCGTCGAGGAAACAATGTTTTGACATCCTATCTGCAAGATTTCATAAATAATGCAGTAATCACTAATATAATTCCAACAGATTCTTAGCATCGCTACGAGTGAGAAAGTCTCATCATAGTCAACTCCTTGAACTTGTGAAAAACTCTTCACCACAAGTCGAGCTTCATAGACGGTGACATTACCGTCTACGTCCGTCTTCTTCTTAAAATCCATATGTACCTAACAGCCTTACGACCATCAAGTAGTTCTTCCAAAGTCTACACTTTGTTTTCATATATGGATACTTTCTCGGATTATATGGCCTCGAGCCATTTTGGAATCCAGGCCCACCATCGCTTCTCCATATCTCGTAGGTTCATTGTTGTCTAGCAACATGACTTCCAAGACAGGATCACGTACCACTCTGAAGTAGTACGCATCCTTGTCATCCCACGAGGTTTGGTAGTGACTTGATCTGAAGTTTCATGATCACTATCATAAGCTTCCACTTCAATTGGTGTAGGTGCCACAGGAACAACTTCCTGTGCCCTGCCACACACTAGTTGAAGAGACGGTTCAATAACCTTATCAAGTCTCCACCATCCTCCCACTCAATTCTTTCGAGAGAAACTTTTCCTCGAAAAAGGACCCGATTCTAGAAACAATCCCTTATTGCTTTTGGATCTGAGACAGGAGGTATACCCAACTGTTTTTGGGTGTCCTATGAAGATGCATTTATCCGCTTTGGGTTCGAGCTTATCAGCCTGAAACTTTTTCACATAAGCGTCGCAACCCCAAACTTTTAAGAAATGACAGCTTAGGTTTCTCTAAACCATAGTTCATATGGTGTCATCTCATCGGAATTACGTGGTGCCCTATTTAAAGTAAATGTGGTTGTCTCTAATGCCTAACCCATAAACTATCGTGGTAATTCGATAAGAGACATCATGGTATGCATCATATCCAATAGGGTGCAGTTATGATGTTCGGACACACCATCACACTATGGTGTTCCAGGTTGTATTTGTTGTGAAACAATTTCCACAATGTCTTAATTCTGTGCCAAACTCGTAATTCAGATATTCATCTCTATGATCATATCATAGATCTTTTATCCTCTTGTCACGACGATCTTTCAACTTCACCCTGAAATTACTTAAACCTTTCAACAATTCAGACTCATGATTCATCAAGTAAATATACTCAACATCTACTCAAATCATCTGTGAAGTAAGAACATAACGATATCCACTACATGCCTCAGCACTCATTGGACTGCACACATCAAAATGTATTACTTCGAACAAGTTGCTTTCTAGTTCCATTTTACTGAAAATGAGGCTTTCAGTCATCTTGCCCATGTGGTATGATTTGCATGTCTCAAGTGATTCAAAATCAAGTGAGTCCAAACGGTCCATTTGCATGGATTTTCTTCATGCATATACACCAATAGACATGGTTCGCATGTCTCAAACTTTTCAAAAACGAGTGAGCCCAAAGATCCATCAACATGGAGCTTCTTCATGCGTTTTATACCGATATGACTTACGTGGCAGTGCCACAAGTAGGTGGTACTAGCATTACTATCTTATATCTCTTGGCATGAACATGTGTATCACTACGATCGAGATTCAATAAACCATTCATTTTAGGTGCAAGACCATTGAAGGTATTATTCAAATAAACAGAGTAACCATTATTCTCCTTAAATGAATAACCGTATTGCGATAGACATAATCCAATCATGTCTATGCTCAACGCAAACACCAATCTTGATGGTAGAGGGAGTGTACGATATTTGATCAACCTTGGAAATACTTCCAACACATATCGTCATCTCACCTTTTAGCTAGTCTCCGTTTATTCCGTAGCTTTTATTTCGAGTTACTAACACTTAGTAACCGAACCAGTATCTAATACCTTGGTGCTACTAGGAGTACTAGTAAAGTACACATTAACACAATGTATATCCAATATACTTCTACCGACCTTGCCAGCCTTCTCATCTACCAAGTATCCAGGGTAATTCTGCTCCAGTGGCTGTTCCCCTTATTACAGAAGCACTTAGTCTCGGGTTTGGGTTCAACTTTGGGTTTCTTCATTAGAGCAGCAGCTGAATTGCCGTTTCATGAAGTATCCCTTCTTGCCCTTGCCCTTCTTGAAACTAGTGGTTTCACTAACCATCAACAATTGATGCTCCTTCTTGATTTCTACTTTCGCGGTGTCAAACATCGCGAATATTTCAAGGATCATCATATCTATCCCTGATATGTTATAGTTCATCACGAAGCTCTAGCAGCTTGGTGGCAATGACTTCGAAGAAATATCACTATCTCATCTGGAAGATCAACTCCCACTCGAATCAAATGATTGTTGTACTCAGACAATCTGAGCACAAGCTCAACAATTGAGCTTTTCTCCCTTAGTTTGCAGGCTAAGAAAATCTTCGGAGGTCTTATACCTCTTGACGTGGGCACGAGCCTGAAATCCCAATTTCAGCCCTCGAAACATCTCATATGTTTCGCGACGTTTCAAAACGTCTTCGGTGCCTCAACTCTAAACCATTTAACTGAACTATCACGTAGTTATCAAAATGTGTATGTCAGATGTTCGCAACATCCACAGACGACGTTCGAGGTTCAGCACACTGAGCGGTGCATTAAGGACATAAGCCTTCTATGAAGCAGTGAGGACAATCCTCAGTTTACGGACCTAGTCCGCATAATTGCTACTATCAACTTTCAACTAAATTTTCTCTAGGAACGTATCTAAACAGTAGAACTGAAGCGCGAGCTACGACATAATTTGCGAAGATCTTTTGACTATGTTCAGGATAATTAAGTTCATCTTATGAACTCCCACTCAGATAGACATCCCTCTTGTCATCTAAGTGATTACATGATCCGAGTCAACTAGGCCGTGTCCGATCATCACGTGAGACGGACTAGTCATCATCGGTGAACATCTTCATGTTGATCGTATCTACCATACGACTCATGCTCGACCTTTCGGTCTCTTGTGTTCCGAGGCCATGTTTGTACATGATAGGCTCGTCAAGTCAACCTAAGTGTTTCGCGTGTGTAAATCTGTCTTACACCTGTTGTATGTGAACGTTAGAATCTATCACACCCGATCATCACGTGGTGCTTCGAAACAATGAACTGTCGCAACGGTGCACAGTTAGGGGGAACACTTTCTTGAAATTATCATGAGGGGTCATCTTATTTACTACCGTCATTCTAAGTAAACAAGATGCAAAAACATGATAAACATCACATGCAATCAAATAATAGTGACATGATATGGCCAATATCATATAGCTCCTTTGATCTCCATCTTGGGGCTCCATGATCATCTTGTCACCGGCATGACACCATGATCTCCATCATCATGATCTCCATCATCGTGTCTCCATGAAGTCGCTCGCCAACTATTACTTCTACTACTATGGCTACCGGTTAGCAATAAAGTAAAGTAATTTCATGGCATTGTTCAATGACACGCAGGTCATACAATAAATAAACACAACTCCTATGGCTCCTGTCGGTTGTCATACTCATCGACATGCAAGTCGTGATTCCTATTACAAGAACATGATCAATCTCATACATCACATATATCATTCATCACATCCTTTTGGCCATATCACATCACATAGCATACCCTGCAAAAACAAGTTAGACGTCCTCTAATTGTTGTTTGCATGTTTTACGTGGCTGCTATGGGTTTCTAGCAAGAACGTTTCTTACCTACGCAAAAACCACAACGTGGTATGCCAATTGCTATTTACCCTTCATAAGGACCCTTTTCATCGAATCCGATCCGACTAAAGTGGGAGAGACAGACACCCGCTAGCCACCTTATGCAACTAGTGCATGTCAGTCGGTGGAACCAGTCTCACGTAAGAGTACGTGTAAGGTCGGTCCGGGCCGCTTCATCCCACAATGCCGCTGAATCAAGATTGGACTAGTAACGGTGAGCATATTGAATAAAATCAACGCCCACAACTACTTTGTGTTCTACTCGTGCATAGAAACTACGCATAGACCTAGCTCATGATGCCACTGTTGGGGAACGTAGCAGAAATTCAAAATTTTCCTACGTGTCACCAAGATCTATCTATGGAGAAACCAGCAACGAGGGGAAGGAGAGTGCATCTACATACCCTTGTAGATCACTATGCGGAAGCGTTCAAGAGAACGGGTTGAAGGAGTCATACTCATCGTGATCCAAATCACCGGAGATCCTAGTGCCGAACGGACGGCACCTCCACGTTCAACACACGTACAGCCCGATGACGTCTCCCATGCCTTGATCCAGCAAGGAGAGAGGGAGAGGTTAAGGAAGACTCCATCCAGCAGTAGCACAACGGCGTGGTGGTGGTGGAGGAGCGTGGTACTCCAGCAGGGCTTTGCCAAGCACCGCAAGAGACAAGGAGGGAGAGGGTAGGGCTGCGCCAAGAAGGAGAGGAACTCTTGTCTCTGGCAGCCCAAAACCTCAAGTATATATATAGGGGGAGGGGCTGCGCCCCACCTAGGTTTCCACCCCTATGGGTGGCGGCCAGCCCTAGATCCCATCTAGGGGGGGCGGCCAAGGGGGAGAGAGGGGGGCGCACCACTAGGTGGGCCTTAGGCCCATCTGAGCCTAGGGTTTGCCCCCTTCCACTCTCCCTTGCACCTTGGGCCTTGGTGGGGGGCGCACCAACCCACCTGGGGCTGGTCCCCTCCCACACTTGGCCCATGCTGCCCTCCGGGGCTTGTGTCCCCACTTGGTGGACCCCCGGGACCCTCCCGGTGGTCCCGGTACGTTACCGATAAAACCCGAAACTTTTCAGGTGACCAAAACAGGACTTCCCATATATAAATCTTTACCTCCGAACATTCGGGAACTCCTCGTGACGTCCGGAATCTCATCCGGGACTCCGAACAACATTCGGTAACCACATACAAACTTCCTTTATAACCCTAGCGTCATTGAACCTTAAGTGTGTAGACCCTACGGGTTCGGGAACCATGCAGACATGACCGAGACGTTCTCCGGTCAATAACCAACAGCGGGATCTGGATACCCATGTTGGTTCCCACATGTTCCACGATGATCTCATCGGATGAACCACGATGTCGAGGATTCGATCAATCCCGTATACAATTCCCTTTGTCTAGCGGTATTGTACTTGCCCGAGATTCGATCGCCGGTATCCTGATACCTTGTTCAATCTCGTTACCGGCAAGTCTCTTTACTCGTTCCGTAACACATCATCACGTGATCAACTCCTTGATCACATTGTGCACATTATGATGATGTCCTACCGAGTGGGCCCAGAGATACCTCTCCGTCACATGGAGTGACAAATCCCAGTCTCGATTCGTGCCAACCCAACAGACACTTTCGGAGATACTCGTAGTGCACCTTTATAGCCACCCAGTTATGTTGTGACGTTTGGCACACCCAAAGTATTCCTACGGAATCCGGGAGTTGCACAATCTCATGGTCTAAGGAAATGATACTTGACATTAGAAAAGCTTTAGCAAACGAACTACACGATCTATGCTATGCTTAGGATTGGGTCTTGTCCATCACATCATTCTCCTAATGATGTGATCCCGTCATCAACGACATCCAATCTCCATGGCCAGGAAACCGTAACCATCTATTGATCAACGAGCTAGGCAACTAGAGGCTTACTAGGGACATGGTGTTGTCTATGTATCCACACATGTATCTGAGTTTCCTATCAACACAATTCTAGCATGGATAATAAACGATTATCATGAACAAGGAAATATAATAATAATCAATTTATTATTTCCTCTAGGGCATATTTCCAACAGTCTCCCACTTGCACTAGAGTCAATAATCTAGTTCACATCGCCATGTGATTAACACTCACAGGTCACATCGCCATGTGACCAATATCCAAAGAGTTTACTAGTGTCACTAAACTAGTTCACATCATCATGTGATTAAGACTCAATGAGTTCTGGGTTTGATCATGTTTTTCTTGTGAGAGAGGTTTTAGTCAACGGGTCTGCAACATTCAGATCCGTATGTACTTCGCAAATCTCTAGGTCATATTATAAATGCTGCTTCCACGCTCCACTTGGAGCTATTCCAAATGGTTGCTCCACTATACGTATCCGGTTTGCTACTCAGAGTCATTCGGATAGGTGTTAAAGCTTGCATCGATGTAACCCTTTACGCCGAACTCTTTATCACCTCCATAATCGAGAAACATGTCCTTATTACTCCAGGGACAATTTTGATCGCTATCTAGTGATCCACTCCTGGATCACCTTTGTACCCTCTTGCCAGACATGTGGCAAGGCACACATCAGGTGCGGTACTCAGCATGGCATACCGTATAGAGCCTATGACAAAAGCATAGGGGACGACATTCGTCCTTTCTCTTTCTTCTGTCATGGTCGAGCTTTAAGTCTTAACTTCATACCTTACAACTCAGGCAAGAACTCCTTCTTTGACTGATCCATCTTGAACACCTTTAAGATCATGTCAAGGTATGTGCTCATTTGAAAGTACCATTAAGCGTTTTGATCTATCCTTATAGATCTTGATGCTCAACGTTCAAGTAGTTTAATCCAGGCTTTCCATTGAAAAACACTTTTCAAATAGCTCTGCATGCTTTCTAGAAATTCTACATCATTTCCGATCAACAACATGTTAACAACACATACTCATCGGAAATTCTATAGTGCTCCCACTCACTTCTTTGGAAATACAAGTTTCTCATAAACTTTGTATACACCCAAAATCTTTGATCATCTCATCAAAGCATGCATTCCAACTCCGAGATGCTTACTCCAGTCCTTAGAAGGATTGCTGGAGCTTTGCATACTTATTAGCATCTTTCAGGATTGACAAAACCTTCCGGTTGTATCACATACAACCTTTCCTCAAGAAAATCGTCGAGGAAACAATGTTTTGACATCCTATCTGCAAGATTTCATAAATAATGCAGTAATCGCTAATATAATTCCAACAGATTCTTAGCATCGCTACGAGTGAGAAAGTCTCATCATAGTCAACTCCTTGAACTTGTGAAAAACTCTTCGCCACAAGTCGAGCTTCATAGACGGTGACATTACCGTCTACGTCCGTCTTCTTCTTAAAATCCATATGTACCTAACAGCCTTACGACCATCAAGTAGTTCTTCCAAAGTCTACACTTTGTTTTCATATATGGATCCTTTCTCGGATTATATGGCCTCGAGCCATTTTGGAATCCAGGCCCACCATCGCTTCTCCATATCTCGTAGGTTCATTGTTGTCTAGCAACATGACTTCCAAGACAGGATCACGTACCACTCTGAAGTAGTACGCATCCTTGTCATCCCACGAGGTTTGATAGTGACTTGATCTGAAGTTTCATGATCACTATCATAAGCTTCCACTTCAATTGGTGTAGGTGCCACAGGAACAACTTCCTGTGCTCTGCCACACACTAGTTGAAGAGACGGTTCAATAACCTTATCAAGTCCCCACCATCCTCCCACTCAATTCTTTCGAGAGAAACTTTTCCTCGAGAAAGGACCCGATTCTAGAAACAATCCCTTATTGCTTTTGGATCTGAGACAGGAGGTATACCCAACTGTTTTTGGGTGTCCTATGAAGATGCATTTATCCGCTTTGGTTCGAGCTTATCAGCCTGAAACTTTTTCACATAAGCATCGCAGCCCCAAACTTTTAAGAAATGACAGCTTAGGTTTCTCTAAACCATAGTTCATACGGTGTCATCTCATCGGAATTACGTGGTGCCCTATTTAAAGTAAATGTGGTTGTCTCTAATGCCTAACCCATAAACTATCGTGGTAATTCGATAAGAGACATCATGGTATGCATCATATCCAATAGGGTGTAGTTATGATGTTCGGACACACCATCACACTATGGTGTTCCAGGTTGTATTTGTTGTGAAACAATTTCCACAATGTCTTAATTCTGTGCCAAACTCGTAATTCAGATATTCATCTCTATGATCATATCATAGATCTTTTATCCTCTTGTCACGACGATCTTTCAACTTCACCCTGAAATTACTTGAACCTTTCAATAATTCAGACTCATGATTCATCAAGTAAATATACTCAACATCTACTCAAATCATCTGTGAAGTAAGAACATAACGATATCCACTACATGCCTCAGCACTCATTGGACTGCACACATCAAAATGTATTACTTCCAACAAGTTGCTTTCTAGTTCCATTTTACTGAAAACGAGGCTTTCAGTCATCTTGCCCATGTGGTATGATTTGCATGTCTCAAGTGATTCAAAATCAAGTGAGTCCAAATGGTCCATTTGCATGGAGTTTCTTCATGCATATACACCAATAGACATGGTTCGCATGTCTCAAACTTTTCAAAAACGAGTGAGCCCAAAGATCCATCAACATGGAGCTTCTTCATGCGCTTTATACCGATATGACTTATGTGGCAGTGCCACAAGTAGGTGGTACTAGCATTACTATCTTATATCTCTTTGCACGAACATGTGTATCACTATGATCGAGATTCAATAAACCATTCATTTTAGGTGCAAGACCATTGAAGGTATTATTCAAATAAACAGAGTAACCATTATTCTCCTTAAATGAATAACCGTATCGCGATAGACATAATCCAATCATGTCTATGCTCAACGCAAACACCAATCTTGATGGTAGAGGGAGCGTACGATCAACAATTGAGCTTTTCTCCCTTAGTTTGCAGGCTAAGAAAATCATCGGAGGTCTTATACCTCTTGACGTGGGCACGAGCCTGAAATCCCTATTTCATCCCTCGAAACATCTCATATGTTTCGCGACATTTCAAAACGTCTTCGGTGCCTCAACTCTAAACCGTTTAACTGAACTATCACGTAGTTATCAAAATGTGTATGTCAGATGTTCGCAACATCCACAGACGACGTTCGAGGTTCAGCACACTGAGCGGTGCATTAAGGACATAAGCCTTCTATGAAGCAATGAGGACAATCCTCAGTTTACGGACCTAGTCCACATAATTGCTACTATCAACTTTCAACTAAATTTTCTCTAGGAACATATCTAAACAGTAGAACTGAAGCGCGAGCTACGACATAATTTGCGAAGATCTTTTGACTATGTTCAGGATAATTAAGTTCATCTTATGAACTCCCACTCAGATAGACATCCCTCTAGTCATCTAAGTGATTACATGATCCGAGTCAACTAGGCCGTGTCTGATCATCACGTGAGACGGACTAGTCATCATCGGTGAACATCTTCATGTTGATCGTATCTACCATACGACTCATGCTCGACCTTTCGGTCTCTTGTGTTCCGAGGCCATGTCTGTACATGCTAGGCTCGTCAAGTCAACCTAAGTGTTCCGCGTGTGTAAATCTGTCTTACACCCGTTGTATGTGAACGTTAGAATCTATCACACCCGATCATCACGTGGTGCTTCGAAACAAAGAACTGTCGCAACGGTGCACAGTTAGGGGGAACACTTTCTTGAAATTATCATGAGGGATCATCTTATTTACTACCGTCATTCTAAGTAAACAAGATGCTAAAACATGATAAACATCACATGCAATCAAATAATAGTGACATGATATGGCCAATATCATATAGCTCCTTTGATCTCCATCTTGGGGCTCCATGATCATCTTGTCACCGGCATGACACCATGATCTCCATCATCGTGTCTCCATGAAGTTGCTCGCCAACTATTACTTCTACTACTATGGCTACCGGTTAGGAATAAAGTAAAGTAATTACATGGCGTTGTTCAATGACACGCATGTCATACAATAAATAAACACAACTCCTATGGCTCCTGTCGGTTGTCATACTCATCGACATGCAAGTCGTGATTCCTATTACAAGAACATGATCAATCTCATACATCACATATATCATTCATCACATCCTTTTGGCCATATCACATCACATAGCATACCCTGCAAAAACAAGTTAGACGTCCTCTAATTGTTGTTTGCATGTTTTACGTGGCTGCTATGGGTTTCTAGCAAGAACGTTTCTTACCTACGCAAAAACCACAACGTGGTATGCCAATTGCTATTTACCCTTCATAAGGACCCTTTTCATCGAATCCGATCCGACTAAAGTGGGAGAGACAGACACCCGCTAGCCACCTTATGCAACTAGTGCATGTCAGTCGGTGGAACCAGTCTCACGTAAGAGTACGTGTAAGGTCGGTCCGGGCCGCTTCATCCCACAATGCCGCTGAATCAAGATTGGACTAGTAACGGTGAGCATATTGAATAAAATCAACGCCCACAACTACTTTGTGTTCTACTCATGCATAGAAACTACGCATAGACCTAGCTCATGATGCCACTGTTGGGGAACGTAGCAGAAATTCAAAATTTTCCTACGTGTCACCAAGATCTATCTATGGAGAAACCAGCAACAAGGGGAAGGAGAGTGCATCTACATACCCTTGTAGATCGCTATGCGGAAGCGTTCAAGAGACCGGGTTGAAGGAGTCGTACTCGTCGTGATCCAAATCACCGGAGATCCTAGTGCCGAACGGACGGCACCTCCACGTTCAACACACGTACAACCCGGTGACGTCTCCCATGCCTTGATCCAGCAAGAAGAGAGAGAGAGAGGTTGAGAAAGACTCCATCTAGCAGTAGCACAACGGCGTGGTGGTGGTGGAGGAGCGTGGTACTCCAACAGGGCTTCGCCAAGCACCGCAAGAGATGAGGAGGGAGAGGGTAGGGCTGCGCCAAGAAGGAGAGGAACTCTTGTCTCTGGCAGCCGAAAACCTCAAGTATATATAGGGGGAGGGGCTGCGCCCCACCTAGGTTTCCACCCCTATGGGTGGCGGCCAGCCCTAGATCCCATCTAGGGGGGCGGCCAAGGGGGAGAGAGGGGGGCGCACCACTAGGTGGGCCTTAGGCCCATCTGAGCCTGGGGTTTGCCCCCTTCCACTCTCCCTTGCACCTTGGGCCTTGGTGGGGGGGCGCACCAGCCCACCTGGGGCTGGTCCCCTCCCACACTTTAAGATCATGTCAAGGTATGTGCTCATTTGAAAGTACCATTAAGCGTTTTGATCTATCCTTATAGATCTTGATGCTCAACGTTCAAGTAGTTTAACCCAGGCTTTCCATTGAAAAACACTTTTCAAATAGCTCTGCATGCTTTCTAGAAATTCTACATCATTTCCGATCAACAACATGTTAACAACACATACTCATCGGAAATTCTATAGTGCTCCCACTCACTTCTTTGGAAATACAAGTTTCTCATAAACTTTGTATACACCCAAAATCTTTGATCATCTCATCAAAGCATACATTCCAACTCCGAGATGCTTACTCCAGTCCTTAGAAGGATTGCTGGAGCTTTGCATACTTATTAGCATCTTTCAGGATTGACAAAACCTTCCGGTTGTATCACATACAACCTTTCCTCAAGAAAATCGTTGAGGAAACAATGTTTTGACATCCTATCTGCAAGATTTCATAAATAATGCAGTAATCGCTAATATAATTCCAACAGATTCTTAGCATCGCTACGAGTGAGAAAGTCTCATCATAGTCAACTCCTTGAACTTGTGAAAAACTCTTCGCCACAAGTCGAGCTTCATAGACGGTGACATTACCGTCTATGTCCGTCTTCTTCTTAAAATCCATATGTACCTAACAGCCTTACGACCATCAAGTAGTTCTTCCAAAGTCTACACTTTGTTTTCATATATGGATCCTTTCTCGGATTATATGTGTTGGGGAACATTGCAGAAAATTAAAATTTTTCCTACGGTTTCACCAAGATCCATCTATGAGTTCATCTAAGCAACGAGTCAAGGGAGAGATTTTGCATCTACATACCACTTGTAGATCACGAGCGGAAGCTTGCCAAGGAGATGGCGATGATGGAGTCGTACTCGAACGTGATTCGGATCACCGATGTCCTAGTGCTGAACGGACAGCACCTCCGCGTTCAACACACGTACGGGACGGGAGACGTCTCCTCCGTCTTGATCCAGCAAGGAGGAAGGAGGAGGAGGTTGAGGAAGGCAGCTCCAACGGCAGCACGACGGCGTGGTGCAGTTGACGCGGCAGTATTCCGACAGGGCTTCGCCAAGCACGTACGGAGGAGGAGATGTGTTGGGGAGGGGAGGGGCTGCGCCTTGAGTATTGGTGTGTTGCAGCCCTCCCCTCACCCCTCTATATATAGGGGAAAGGGCAAGGGGGGCCGGCCCTCTAGGGAAAACCCTAGGGGGGCGGCGGCCAAGGGGTTCCCCCCCCCCCCACCCCTAGGCGCATGGGCCCAAGGAGGGGGGCGTGCCAAGCCCACTAGGGGCAGGTTGCTATACCCACGCAGCCCAAGTGGCCCCCTGGGAGGGGTGGCCCCTCCCGGTGGACCCTCGGAACCCTTCCGGTGGTCCCGGTACAATACCGGTATAACCCCGAAACTTTCCGGTGCCCGTTTAACAACTTCCCATATATAAAACTTTACCTCCAGACCATTCCGGAACTCCTCGTGACGTCCGGGATCTCATCCGGGACTCCGAACAACATTCGGTAGTCACATACTAGTCTTCCTAACAACCCTAGCGTCACCGAACCTTAAGTGTGTAGACCCTACGGGCTCGGGAGACATGCAGACATGACCGAGACCACTCTCGGGCAATAACCAACAGCGGGGTCTGGATACCCATGTTGGCTCCCACACGCTCCTCGATGATTTCATCGGTTGAACCACGATGTCGAGGATTCGATCAAACCCTGTATACAATTCCCTTTGTCAATCGGTACGTTACTTGCCCGAGACTCGATCGTCGGTATCCTAATACCTTGTTCAGTCTCGTTACCGGCAAGTCACTTTACTCGTACCGTAATGCATGATCCCGTGGCCAACACATTGGTCACCTTGAGCTCATTATGATGATGCATTACCGAGTGGGCCCAGAGATACCTCTCCGTCATACGGAGTGACAAATCCCAGTCTCGATCCGCATAAAACAATAGATACTTTCGGAGATACCTGTAGTGCACCTTTATAGTCACCCAGTTACGTTGTGACGTTTGATACACCTAAAGCACCCCTACGGTATCCAGGAGTTACACGCTCTCATGGTCAAAGGAAGAGATACTTGACATTGGCAAAGCTCTAGCAAACGAACTACACGATCTTTGTGCTATGCTTAGGATTGGGTCTTGTCCATCACATCATTCTCCTAATGATGTGATCCCGTTATCAACGACATCCAATGTCCATAGCCAGGAAACCATAACTATCTGTTGATCACAACGAGCTAGTCAACTAGAGGCTCACTAGGGACATATTGTGGTCTATGTATTCACACGTGTATTATGATTTCCGGATAATACAGTTATAGCATGAATAAAAGACAATTATCATGAACAATGAAATATAATAATACTTTTATTATTGCCTCTAGGGCATATTTCCAACAGTCTCCCACTTGCACTAGAGTCACTAATCTAGTTACATTGTGATGAATCGAACACCCATAGAGTTTTGGTGTTGATCATGTTTAGCTCGCGAGAGAGGTTTAGTCAACGGATCAGCGACATTCAGATCCGTATGTACTTTGCAAATTTCTATGTCTCCATCTTGAACATTTTCACGGATGGAGTTGAAACGACGCTTGATGTGCCTGGTCTTCTTGTGAAACCTGGGCTCCTTAGCAAGGGCAATAGCTCCAGTGTTGTCACAGAAGAGTTTGATTGGCCCCGACGCATTGGGCATGACTCCTAGGTCGGTGATGAACTCCTTCACCCAAATAGCTTCATGCGCTGCCTCCGAGGCTGCCATGTACTCCGCTTCACATGTAGATCCCGCCACGACGCTCTGCTTGCAACTGCACCAGCTTACTGCTCCACCATTCAACATATACACGTATCCGGTTTGTGACTTAGAGTCATCCAGATCTGTATCGAAGCTAGCGTTGACATAACCCTTTACGACGAGCTCTTCGTCACCTCCATAAACGAGAAACATGTCCTTTGTCCTTTTCAGGTACTTCAGGATATTCTTGACCGCTGTCCAGTGTTCCTTGCCGGGATTACTCTGGTATCTTGCTACCAAACTTACGGCAAGGTTTACATCAGGTCTGGTACACAGCATGGCATACATAATAGATCCTATGGCTGAAGCATAGGGGATGACACTCATCTCTTCTTTATCTTTTGCCGTGGTCGGTGACTGAGCTGAGCTCAATCTCACACCTTGTAACATAGGCAAGAACCCTTTCTTGGACTCATCCATTTTGAACTTTTTCAAAATCTTATCAAGGTATGTGCTTTGTGAAAGACCTATGAGGCGTCTCGATCTATCTCTATAGATTTTGATGCCTAATATATAAGCAGCTTCTCCAAGGTCCTTCATTGAAAAACATTTGTTCAAGTAGGCCTTAATGCTGTCCAGAAATTCTATATTATTTCCCATCAAGAGTATGTCATCCACATATAATATGAGAAATGCTACAGAGCTCCCACTCACTTTCTTGTAAACGCAGGCTTCTCCATAAGTCTGCATAAGCCCAAACGCTTTGATCATCTCATCAAAGCGAATATTCCAACTCCGAGATGCTTGCACCAGCCCATAAATGGATCGCTGGAGCTTGCATACTTTGTTAGCGTTCTTAGGATCGACAAAACCTTCTGGTTGCATCATATACAGCTCTTCCTTAAGATGCCCGTTAAGGAATGCCGTTTTGACGTCCATCTGCCATATCTCATAATCATAGTATGCGGCAATTGCTAACATGATTCGGACGGACTTAAGCTTCGCTACGGGAGAGAATGTCTCGTCGTAGTCAATCCCTTGAACTTGTCGATAACCCTTAGCGACAAGTCGAGCTTTATAGATGGTAACATTTCCATCCGCGTCCGTCTTCTTCTTAAAGATCCATTTGTTTTCTATCGCTCGCCGATCATCGGGCAAGTCAGTCAAAGTCCATACTTTGTTTTCATACATGGATTCTATCTCAGATTTCATGGCTTCTAGCCATTTGTTGGAATCTGGGCCCGCCATCGCTTCTTCATAGTTCGAAGGTTCACCGTTGTCTAACAACATGATTTCCAGGACAGGGTTGCCGTACCACTCTGGTGCGGAACGTGTCCTTGTGGACCTACGAAGTTCAGTAGCTACTTGATCCGAAGTACCTTGATCATCATCATTGGTTTCCTCTTTAGTTGGTGTGGGCATCACAAGAACATTTTCCTGAGCTGCACCACTTTCCCGTTCGAGAGGTAGTACTTCATCGAGTTCTACTTTCCTCCCACTTACTTCTTTCGAGAGAAACTCTTTTTCCAGAAAGCATCCGTTTTTGGCAACAAAGATCTTGCCTTCGGATCTTAAGTAGAAGGTATACCCTACAGTTTCCTTAGGGTATCCTATGAAGACGCATTTTTCCGACTTGGGTTCGAGCTTTTCAGGTTGAAGCTTCTTGACATAAGCATCGCATCCCCAAACTTTTAGAAACGACAGCTTAGGTTTCTTCCCAAACCATAATTCATACGGTGTCGTCTCAACGGATTTAGACGGTGCCCTATTTAAAGTGAATGTAGCTGTCTCTAGAGCGTATCCCCAAAATGATAGCGGTAAATCGGTAAGAGACATCATAGACCGCACCATATCCAATAGAGTGCGATTACGATGTTCGGACACACCGTTTCGCTGAGGTGTTCCAGGCGGCGTGAGTTGTGAAACGATTCCACATTTCCTTAAGTGCGTGCCAAATTCATGACTTAAATATTCTCCTCCACGATCTGATCGTAGGAACTTTATCTTTCGGTCACGTTGATTCTCCACCTCATTCTAAAATTCCTTGAACTTTTCAAAGGTCTCAGACTTGTGTTTCATTAAGTAGATATACCCATATCTACTTAAGTCGTCAGTGAGAGTGAGAACATAACGATATCCTCCGCGAGTCTCAACGCTCATTGGACCGCACACATCGGTATGTATGATTTCCAACAAGTTGGTTGCTCACTCCATTGTACCGGAGAACAGAGTCTTGGTCATTTGCCCATGAGGCATGGTTCGCATGTGTCAAATGATTCATAATCAAGAGACTCCAAAAGTCCATCAGCATGGAGCTTCTTCATGCGTTTGACACCAATGTGACCAAGGCGGCAGTGCCACAAGTATGTGGGACTATAGTTATCAACTTTACATCTTTTGGCATCTACACTATGAACATGTGTAATATTACGCTCGAGATTCATTAAGAATAAACCATTGACCATCGGAGCATGACCATAAAACATATCTCTCATATAAATCGAACAACCATTATTCTCAGACTTAAATGAGTAGCCATCTCGAATTAAACGAGATCCAGATACAATGTTCATGCTCAAACTTGGCACTAAATAACAATTATTAAGGTTCAAAACTAATCCCGTAGGTAAATGTAGAGGCAGTGTGCCGACGGCGATCACATCGACTCTGGAACCATTCCTGACACGCATCGTCACCTCGTCCTTCGCCAGTCTCCGTTTATTCCGCAGCTCCTGCTGTGAGTTACAAATATGAGCAACGGCACCGGTATCAAATACCCAGGAGTTACTACGAGTACTGGTAAGGTACACATCAATTACATGTATATCAAATATACCTTTGGTGTTGCCGGCCTTCTTATCCGCTAAGTATTTGGGGCAGTTCCGCTTCCAGTGACCCTTCCCCTTGCAATAAAAGCACTCAGTCTCAGGCTTGGGTCCATTCTTTGACTTCTTCCCGGCAACTGGCTTACCGGGCGCGGCAACCTCCTTGCCGTCCTTCTTGAAGTTCTTCTTACCCTTGCCCTTCTTGAACTTAGTGGTCTTATTGACCATCAACACTTGATGTTCTTTCTTGATTTCAACCTCTGCTGACTTCAGCATGGAAAATACTTCAGGAATGGTCTTTACCATCCCCTGCATATTGTAGTTCATCACAAAGCTCTTGTAGCTTGGTGGGAGCGACTGGAGGATTCTGTCAATGACCGCCTCATCTGGAAGGTTAATATTTAGCTGGGTCATACGGTTGTGTAACCCAGACATCTTCAGGATGTGTTCACTGACAGAACTGTTTTCCTCCATCTTACAACTGTAGAACTTGTCGGAGACATCATATCTCTCGACCCGGGCGTGAGCTTGGAAAACTAATTTCAGCTCTTCGAACATCTCATATGCTCCGTGATGCTCAAAACGCTTTTGGAGCCCCGGTTCTAAGCTGTAAAGCATGCCGCACTGAACGAGGGAGTAATCATCAACACGAGACTGCCAAGCATTCATAATGTCTTGGTTCTCTGGGACGGGAGCGTCACCTAGCGGTCCTTCTAGGACATATTGTTTCCTGGCAGCTATGAGGATGATTCTCAGGTTCCGGACCCAGTCCGTATAGTTGCTGCCATCATCTTTCAGCTTGGTTTTCTCTAGGAACGCGTTGAAGTTCATGTTGACATGAGCGTTGGCCATTTGATCTACAAGACATATTTGCAAAGGTTTTAGACTAAGTTCATGATAATTAAGTTCTAATCAAATTATGAACTCCCACTTAGATTAGACATCCCTCTGGTCATCTAAGTGTTACACGATCCGAGTCGACTAGCCCGTGTCCGATCATCACGTGAGACGGACTAGTCATCATCGGTGAACATTCTCATGTTGATCATCTTTCATACGACTCGTGTTCGACCTTTCGGTCTCCGTGTTCCGAGGCCATGTCTGCACATGCTAGGCTCGTCAAGTTAACCCTAAGTGTTTTCGCTGTGTAAAACTGTCTTACACCCGTTGTATGTGAACGTAAGAATCCATCACACCCGATCATCACGTGGTGCTTAGAAGCGACGAACTGTAGCAACGGTGCACAGTTAGGGGAGAACACTTCTTGAAATTTTGTAAGGGATCACCTTATTTACTACCCTCGTCCTAAGTAAACAAGATGCATAAACATAATAAACATCACATGCAATTATATAGTTGTGACATGATATGGCCAATATCATATAGCTCCATTGATCTCCATCTTCGGGGCTCCATGATCATCTTGTCACCGGCTTGACACCATGATCTCCATCATCATGATCTCCATCATCGTGTCTTCATGAAGTTGTCACGCCAACGACTACTTCTACTTCTATGACTAACGCGTTTAGCAATGAAGTAAAGTAAGTTACATGGCGTTCTTCAATGACACAGGTCATACAAAAAATAAAGACAACTCCTATGGCTCCTGCCGGTTGTCATACTCATCGACATGCAAGTCGTGAATCCTATTACAAAGAACATGATCTCATACATCACAATCATCATTCATCACAACTTCTGGCCATATCACATCACTTGATCAATTGCTGCAAAAACAAGTTAGACGTCCTCTAATTGTTGTTGCATCTTTTACGTGGCTGCAATTGGGTTCTAGCAAGAACGTTTTCTTACCTACGAATAACCACAACGTGATTTTGTCAACTACTATTTACCCTTCATAAGGGCCCTTTTCATCAAATCCGCTCCAACTAAAGTGGGAGAGACACACACCCGCCAGCCACCTTATGCAACTAGTGCATGTTAGTCGGTGGAACCGGTCTCACGTAAGCGTACGTGTAAGGTTGGTCCGGGCCGCTTCATCCCACAATACCGCCGAAGCAAGAAAAGACTAGTAGAGGCAAGTAAGATGACAAGATCCACGCCCACAACAAAATTGCGTTCTACTCGTGCAAAGAGAACTACGCATAGACCTAGCTCATGATGCCACTGTTGGGGAACGTTGCAGAAAATTAAAAATTTTCCTACGGTTTCACCAAGATCCATCTATGAGTTCATCTAAGCAACGAGTCAAGGGAGAGAGTTTGCATCTACATACCACTTGTAGATCACGAGCGGAAGCTTGCCAAGGAGATGGCGATGATGGAGTCGTACTCGAACGTGATTCGGATCACCGATGTCCTAGTGCTGAATGGACAGCACCTCCGCGTTCAACACACGTACGGGACGGGAGACGTCTCCTCCGTCTTGATCCAGCAAGGAGGAAGGAGAGGTTGAGGAAGGCAGCTCCAACGGCAGCACGACGGCGTGGTGCAGTTGACGCGGCAGTATTCCGACAGGGCTTCGCCAAGCACGTACGGAGGAGGAGATGTGTTGGGGAGGGAAGGGGCTGCGCCTTGAGTATTGGTTTGTTGCAGCCCTCCCCTCACCCCTCTATATATAGGGGAAAGGGCAAGGGGGGCCGGCCCTCTAGGGAAAACCCTAGGGGGGCGGCGGCCAAGGGGTGGGGGGCTTGCCCCCCAAGCAAAGGGGGTGCGCCCCCTTTAGGGTTCCCCCCCCCCACCCCTAGGCGCATGGGCCCAAGGAGGGGGGCGCGCCAAGCCCACTAGGGGCTGGCAGCTATACCCACGCAGCCCAAGTGGCCCCCCGGGAGGGGTGGCCCCTCCCGGTGGACCCTCGGAACCCTTCCGGTGGTCCCGGTACAATACCGGTATAACTCCGAAACTTTCCGGTGCCCGTTTAACAACTTCCCATATATAAAACTTTACCTCCGGACCATTCCGGAACTCCTCGTGACGTCCGGGATCTCATCCGGGACTCCGAACAACATTCGGTAGTCACATACTAGTCTTCCTAACAACCCTAGCGTCACCGAACCTTAAGTGTGTAGACCCTACGGGCTCGGGAGACATGCAGACATGACCGAGACCACTCTCGGGCAATAACCAACAGCGGGGTCTGGATACCCATGTTGGCTCCCACACGCTCCTCGATGATTTCATCGGTTGAACCACGATGTCGAGGATTCGATCAAACCCTGTATACAACTCCCTTTGTCAATCGGTACGTTACTTGCCCGAGACTCGATCGTCGGTATCCTAATACCTTGTTCAGTCTCGTTACCGGCAAGTCACTTTACTCGTACCGTAATGCATGATCCCGTGGCCAACACATTGGTCACCTTGAGCTCATTATGATGATGCATTACCGAGTGGGCCCAGAGATACCTCTCCGTCATACGGAGTGACAAATCCCAGTCTCGATCCGCATAAAACAATAGATACTTTCGGAGATACCTGTAGTGCACCTTTATAGTCACCCAGTTACGTTGTGACGTTTGATACACCTAAAGCACCCCTACGGTATCCAGGAGTTACACGCTCTCATGGTCAAAGGAAGAGATACTTGACATTGGCAAAGCTCTAGCAAACGAACTACACGATCTTTGTGCTATGCTTAGGATTGGGTCTTGTCCATCACATCATTCTCCTAATGATGTGATCCCGTTATCAACGACATCCAATGTCCATAGCCAGGAAACCATAACTATCTGTTGATCACAACGAGCTAGTCAACTAGAGGCTCACTAGGGACATATTGTGGTCTATGTATTCACACGTGTATTATGATTTCCGGATAATACAGTTATAGCATGAATAAAAGACAATTATCATGAACAATGAAATATAATAATACTTTTATTATTGCCTCTAGGGCATATTTCCAACAATATGGCCTCGAGCCATTTTGGAATCCAGGCCCATCATCGCTTCTCCATAGCTCGTAGGTTTATTGTTGTCTAGCAACATGACTTCCAAGACAGGATCACGTACCACTCTGAAGTAGTACGCATCATTGTCATCCCATGAGGTTTGGTAGTGACTTGATCTGAAGTTTCATGATCACTATCATAAGCTTCCACTTCAATTGGTGTAGGTGCCACAGGAACAACTTCCTGTGCCCTGCCACACACTAGTTGAAGAGACGGTTCAATAACCTTATCAAGTCCCCACCATCCTCCCACTCAATTTTTTCGAGAGAAACTTTTCCTCGAGAAAGGACCCGATTCTAGAAACAATCCCTTATTGCTTTTGGATCTGAGACAGGAGGTATACCCAACTGTTTTTGGGTGTCCTATGAAGATGCATTTATCCGCTTTGGGTTCGAGCTTATCAGCCTGAAACTTTTTCACATAAGCGTCGCAGCCCCAAACTTTTAAGAAATGACAGCTTAGCTTTCTCTAAACCATAGTTCATACGGTGTCATCTCATCGGAATTACGTGGTGCCGTATTTAAAGTAAATGTGGTTGTCTCTAATGCCTAACCCATAAACTATCGTGGTAATTCGATAAGAGACATCATGGTATGCATCATATCCAATAGGATGCAGTTATGATGTTCGGACACACCATCACACTATGGTGTTCCAGGCTGTATTTGTTGTGAAACAATTTCCACAATGTCTTAATTATGTGCCAAACTCGTATTTCAGATATTCATTTCTATGATCATATCATAGATCTTTTATCCTCTTGTCATGATGATCTTTCAACTTCACCCTGAAATTACTTGAACCTTTCAATAATTCAGACTCATGATTCATCAAGTAAATATACTCAACATCTACTCAAATCATCTGTGAAGTAAGAACATAACGATATCCACTACATGCCGCAGCACTCATTGGATTGCACACATCAAAATGTATTACTTCCAACAAGTTGCTTTCTAGTTTCATTTTACCGAAAACGAGGCTTTCAGTCATCTTGCCCATGTGGTATGATTTGCATGTCTCAAGTGATTCAAAATCAAGTGAGTCCAAACGGTCCATTTGCATGGAGTTTCTTCATGCATATACACCAATAGACATGGTTCGCATGTCTCAAACTTTTCAAAAATGAGTGAGCCCAAAGATCCATCAACATGGAGCTTCTTCATGCGTTTTATACCGATATGACTTACGTGGCAGTGCCACAAGTAGGTGGTACTAGCATTACTATCTTATATCTCTTGGCATGAACATGTGTATCACTACGATCGAGATTCAATAAACCATTCATTTTAGGTGCAAGACCATTGAAGGCATTATTCAAATAAACAGAGTAACCATTATTCTCCTTAAATGAATAACCGTATTGCGATAGACATAATCCAATCATGTCTATGCTCAACGCAAACACCAATCTTGATGGTAGAGGAAGCGTACGATATTTGATCAACCTTGGAAATACTTCCAACACATATCGTCATCTCACCTTTTAGCTAGTCTCCGTTTATTCCGTAGCTTTTATTTCGAGTTACTAACACTTAGTAACCGAACCGGTATCTAATACCCTGGTGCTATTAGGAGTACTAGTAAAGTACACATTAACACAATGTATATCCAATATACTTCTACCGACCTTGCCAGCCTTCTCATCTACCAAGTATCCAGGGTAATTCTGCTCCAGTGGTTGGTTCCCACATGTTCCACAATAATCTCATCAGATGAACCACGATGTCGAGGATTCGATCAATCCCGTATACAATTCCCTTTGTCTAGCGGTATTGTACTTGCCCGAGATTCGATCGTCGGTATCCCGATACCTTGTTCAATCTCGTTACCGGCAAGTCTCTTTACTCGTTCCGTAACACATCATCACGTGATCAACTCCTTGATCACATTGTGCACATTATGATGATGTCCTACCGAGTGGGCCCAGAGATACCTCTCCGTCATACGGAGTGACAAATCTCAGTCTTGATTCGTGCCAACCCAACAGACACTTTCGGAGATACTCGTAGTGCACCTTTATAGCCACCCAGTTACGTTGTGACGTTTGGCACACCCAAAGTATTCCTACGGTATTCGGGAGTTGCACAATCTCATGGTCTAAGGAAATGATACTTGACATTAGAAAAGCTTTAGCAAACGAACTACACGATCTATGCTATGCTTAGGATTGGGTCTTGTCCATCACATCATTCTCCTAATGATGTGATCCCGTCATCAACGACATCCAATGTCCATGGCTAGGAAACCATAACCATCTATTGATCAATGAGCTAGTCAACTAGAGGCTTACTAGGGACATGGTGTTGTCTATGTATCCACACATGTATCTGAGTTTCCTATCAATACAATTCTAGCATGGATAATAAACGATTATCATGAACAAGGAAATATAATAATAATCTATTTATTATTGCCTCTACGGCATATTTCCAAAAATCATATAAATGACAAGTGTAAGTAGTTATTCATAAGGATTTATCGGTGGTCGGGAATAGCAAAAGTGGTGGGCACAAGTCTCGAGAGAATATCGAAGAGTATCTTCGGAATCTTCTGGTGAAGCAGACGGTCATCGGTAACACAGGGCTCTCCGGTTGAAAGTGATCATGAGATCCTAATGTTAAAGTTAGCAAAATTCATTTAACCCGAATAGAAGGGAGATCAGAGTCCCAGAGTATAGACGAGGAGTAAAAAAATCCTAATACCATCCAATGGCGATGTGCGCCCGTAAGCCGAACAACCATGTTAGTAAAAGTTTTTTACTGACTAGACTCAACTTCGGCCAAGGAGTTTGAAAGGGGATTCCTACATGCAGTCGGCTCTAATACCAACTTGTGACGCCCCCGATTCAATCGTACACTAATCATACACGCAAACGTGTACGATCAAGATCAGGGACTCACGGGAAGATATCACAACACAACTCTACAAATAAAATAAGTCATACAAGCATCATATTACAAGCCAGAGACCTCGAGGGCTCGAATACAAGAGTTCGATCATAGACGAGTCAGCGGAAGCAACAATATCTGAGTACAGGCATAAGTTAAACAAGTTGCCATAAGATGGCTAGCACAAACTGGGATACTGATCGAAAGAGGCGCAGGCCTCCTGCCTGGGATCCTCCTAAACTACTCCTGGTCGTCGTCAGCGGGCTACGCGTAGTAGTAGGCACCTCCCGAGTAGTAGTAGTCGTCATCGACAGTGGCGTCTGGCTCCTGGGCTCCAACGTCTGGTCGCAGCAATCGAGTATAGGAAGGGGGAAAAGAGGGAGCAAAGCAACCGTGAGTACTCATTCAAAATACTCGCAAGCAAGGAGCTACACTACATATGTATGCATCGGTATCAAATGGAATAAGGGTATCATATGTGGACTAAACTGCAGAAAGCCGGAATAAGAGGGGATAACTAATCCTGTCGAGGACTACGCTTCTGGCCACCTCCATCTTGCAACATGTAGAAGAGAGTAGATGGTAAGTTCACCAAGTAGCATCGCATAGCATAAACCTAACCAATGATCCTCCCGTCGTCGCCCTGTGAGAGAGCGACCATCGGTTGTATCTGGCACTTGGAAGGGTGTGTTTTATTAAGTATCCGATTCTAGTTGTCATAAGGTCAAGGTACAACTTCAGGTCATCTTTTTATCGAGGGACACGGCTATTCGAATAGATCAACTTCCCTGCAGGGGTGCACCACATAATCCAACATGCTTGACCCCATTTGACCGGACACACTTTCTTGGGTTATGCCCGGCCTCGGAAGATCAACACGTCGCAACCCTACCTAGGCACAACAGAGAGGTCAGCATGCCGGTCTAAATCCTATGGCGCAGGGGTCTGGGCCCATCGCCCTTTGCACACCTGCACGTTGCGAATGCGGCCGAAGAGCAGACCTAGCAACCTCCATTACAAAGGAAGATGCGTTACGCGGTCCAACCCGGCACGTGCCACTCAGTCGCTGACGCCACGAAGGCTTCGACTGATACCACGACGTCGAGTGCCCATAACTGTCCCCGCGTAGATGGTTAGTGCGGATAGGCCAGTAGCCAAACTCAGATCAAATACCAAGATCTCGTTAAGCATGTTATTTTGAAATAACCACGGACGCCGACCAGGGCCAGGCCCACCTCTCTCCTAGGTGGTCTCAACCTGCCCTGTCGCTCCACCACAGTGTAATCGTCGGGGGCCTTCGAGAACTCAGGCCCACCTCTACCGGGATGGAGCCACCTGCCCCTTCAGCCCCCAACATCGGAATCACTCGCGGATACTCCTACGAGCCGACCCGTCTTTAGTCACCAACTGTATAACATGTATTTATGTATAAGTATATACCCGTGATCACCTCCCGAGTGATCACGTCCCGATAGTATAGCATGGCAGACGGACAAGAAAGTATGGCCACTGATGACAGGCTATGCATCAGGATAGAATTAACAGAAAGCAGTAACATGCTACACTACTCTAATGCAAACAGTATAGAGGAGAGTAGGCGATATCTGGTGATCAAGGGGGGGCTTGCCTGGTTGCTCTGGCAAGAGAGTGGGGTCGTCAACACCGTAGTCGTACTGGGTAGAAGCGGTGTCGATCTCGGTGTCTAGCGAGAGAAGGGGGGAAGAAACAATAAATATAATGCAAACAAATGCATGACGATGCATGACATGACAAATATCGGTGCTAGGGGTGCCCTAACGCAGTATGAGGTGATACCGACGAAGGGGGAAAACATCCGGAAAAGTATCCCCGTTGTTTCGCATTTTCGGACAGACGAACCGAAGGGGGAAAATTACGTGTTTGCTATGCTAGGGATGCGTGGCGGACGAACGGGCTACGTATTCAGATCCGTCTCGTCTTGTTATGATTTTTCCAAGTTAAATGATTTCTAGGATTCTTTCTAATTCGAAATAAAAACAATGAATACCTTTTGTACACAACAACACCTACCCACAATGTATGACCAGTGGGGCCAGGGGCTGGGTTGACTCAATCAACAATTGACTGGTCAACCAATGAATAGTACAAGTGGGGCCTACTTGACATTGAAACAGACTTTTAATTAGGCTCTCCTTTTTTTTAAGAAATAAGATAGGCCCACATGGCATAGACTACATCTAGATCAAGTCAATCAATTTAGTCAACATAGGGGGATTATTAGCACTAACGGAGATTAGTTTCTAATCTCAACAGGGGCCGACCCAGGTGGTAGTGGCCTAGGCGGCCACACACACACACGAACACACACCCCACACACACGGCGCATACACATACTGCCATGGAGGAGAGCAACCGTACCTAGCTAGCAAGCATCAGGTAACAACAGCAGTAGCAGCGTAGAGCAGCAGTGACGCAAGAGCAGTAGCAAGTAGCAGCAGGATCGCACAGACGGCAAGGCAGCGGAGCAGAGAGCAGCAGCGGTAAGCCGAGCAGCTGCAGCGGCACAACAGCAACAGCACGAGCTGCAGCTGCAAGCTGAATCAACGCAGCAGCAACGACAGTAGGCGGAGCAGGGACCGCGGGAGGCTGCGGGGTGCGCCGTGGACGCGGCCCGGGCGAGCGGCGGCCAGCGCCGGCGCGCGCGCAGAAGCCCGTGTGGCAGCGGCGAGTGCGGTCGGGGGCGAGCAAGACATCGCGCATCCATCGGTGCTACTGGATCAGGCGGGGACGACTTAAGGCGACGGCAACGACGACGGTGAGCGGCGGCCGAAGCAAGAACTCGAGGGGGGCGGTGCTAGGAGCACGCACGCAAAGCACCGAAGGGCTAGGCAGCTCCCACGCGATGCCAGAAGCACCCGTGGTGTGCTTGCCTGAGCCGGAGAAGCACTACAACAGCGGCAACAAGCATGACGGCGGCAACGAACTACGACAAGTGTGGCGCGGCGGCTAGAGATAGCAAATCGAAGGGGAGGCAGAGGGGAAAGGCAGAGGGATCACCAAGGAGCGCACGGAGGCTCACTGAGAGCTTAGGAGCGCAGAACGGCGACAGGATCGATGGAGAACGGCGGCGACCGAAGGAGGAAGAAGACTCGATCCTGGCGATGTAGCGCGAGGGGACTCGAACTGATGGCCGTAGATGAAGTAGACGAGGCAGAAGGAGCTCCTGGCATAAAATTGTGGCAAACGGTGGCCGGTGGCCACGAGATCGACAAAGATAACGACGACCACGAGCTCGGCCTTGTTCAGGTCGTCGAATTCGAGCGAGGGGGAGGGGGATTTGGGGGCTAGGGTTGCAGAGGGGGAGGGAGGCTACTGGGGGTGCTCTTATCCTCGGGGAGGGTCGCAGGATGGCCAGCACCTGGCAATCGGAGCCATGGACACGGCGCGTGCGTCCACGGCGTCTATGATGAACAGGGAAGGAGACAGGAAGTGTTGGGCTGGGGTGGATTGAGCATGTTAGTCCGGTTGGCCCAGTGGGGGGTTTCATTTCATTTCTTGTTTTCTCTTTCATTCATTTTTTGTTAACATTTTATTTTTACTTATTATAGTTGTATCAAATATAAAAATGAGCCACTAATTTAGTGTTAATAAATATGCTACAGTCCCAATAGTTTTGGGAAACTAAATAAAATAGTTTTGTAATTTAATAATTGAAAATGCATTTAATTAATTGCTTTTGCTACAGTTTTATTATTTTAGTGAATTTAAACATTTTATAAAAATGTGGATTGTCCACCAACATTACTTATGATTTATTTGTCACATCCAGAAGATTTTAGTTTTAATGCTTGAAAATGTTTCTCGTTTGACATCATCATAAATTTGGACTTGAACGGAAATTGAATCATCACGGGATTAACAATAGTAATCGTGGTGACGTGATATCATTAGTAGAGGTTCATTGTAGCTTAATTATCCGGGCGTTACAATCTTACAATTCAGAGATAATACTCACACTTGCAAGTAGCAAACTGTGATATGTGAGATGACACATAAACAAAAGCAAACAAACAACGACCACCTCGACCAAGGGTGAAGCTTCTGAATTAGGACTGGAAGGACAAACCATATAGTAAGATAGAGGAGATAACCGATGGGCGCCTCGCGCGGGTGGATCGGCGGCGACTCACTTCGGGGCGTCTAACTCGCTATCTCGCGCGGTGGGGCAATGGGAGGTGTCTAGAGAGGAAGAGGAGCGCAGCGGCTTCGCGACCTCAGCAACGGAGAGCAGAAGAGCTCGAACACCATCATCCACAGGCGGCGGCGCATGCCGCTCCAGCTCGCTGGCCCGTACCTTGGCAGCCGCGCCGCCGCGTCCTTGGAGCTGAGGTCGCGGTCCGCCGAGACGCCAAGCTCCGTCAGGCCCTCGCTTGGGGCACACGCACGGAACACATAAGAGTAGGATGAAGCGTGCTACACACCGGTGGCCACCCGCCATCGGCCAACACGGGATGACCTTGTCGGAGTCGTGCACCACCTTCGTCCATCACCACACGGGGAGGGATGACCACGCACCCCCTTCTCGTCGGGCTCGGGAAGGGCGAACTGGATCTCGGCCGCCACAGCTGGATCTTGCTGGCACACGATTGGGCAGAGGAGGAGAAGGGGAGAAGGCATGTGGTGTTGGCAAGGAGGAGAAGATGATGCGGCGACATCAGCGGCGAGCGAGCGAGCTCGGCTGGGAGAGCAGTAGTGGGAAGCTAGGTGGCAGGAGAGAGGATGGGACCGTGAAGGCGGCTGCAAGGAACGAAGAAGGGGGGCGGGCGCGATGCGGAGTGGACGAGTGGCGGCTAGGGTTCTCACCCAATCGACACTATCCGTCGCCTAGCCACCCACAGCACGCCACGAACAAATCAACACGTGAAAACCCGAGAATACCCTCGGTGGGGCATGAAATTAACAGGCGGTGGCTCGGCCAATCGACCGAAAAAAGCACGCACCAGGCACCCTCCTAACTACACCCATCAATAGACACGGCCCACGGTCGACAGACCCCACTAGTCAGCGAGACACGATCGAAACATCGGAGTGAGAAAAAGTCACGGGGACGGTAACTTTCATTGCAATAGTGTCTCCTCTTCGATCCGACGACCGAGGTCTTCCGGTGGCTTGATCCGACGGTCCAGATCCCATCAGCAAACGAAACGGACGGCCAGATCTTTCATATCACCCTTCGTCTCATCTTTCTGGATAGTGGCAAATATTCAGGTTTCTCGCTGAAATTCCACACTCGTTTAGGAAACCGTACCGGGACACGTCTTCGTGGCCGTGGCCGCGCAAAAACCACTGGGCATCGGCGCAGGAACGCAGCATCCTCCCCCACCCCAATACAATCCAAACTCCAATCCCCTTGCTCGCCAAACCCCCATTCCCCCAATACAATCCCTACTCCCAAATGGTAACGCCGAGCGCCTCCTTCTCCGCCGCGCTCGTAGTCGAGGATTTCCCATCGGTGCGTCTGATTCGCTTCCCTTGAAGGGAGAGGTTTTTCCCTTCTACTTGATTAAATTTGAACTGGATTTCCCTTCTCGTGGTGCCGCGCAGTTGGAGAGCGATGACAAGATGGAGATGCCACCGGACAAGTACCGCGAGGTGTTCGACCTCGCACAGTGTGGCGCCCGCGCCTTCCGGGAGCGCCGCTTCGACGAGGTAATCCACTAACTTGCCCACTCTATTCGTCATGTGTAGCCCGATTGCGACGGTGTCCGATGGTTTGACGGCAGCAGCTTCAGTTATCGGGAGAGGGCGGGAACTGGATTGGGACTGACTAGGGCAAGTGCATGTAAGATGTAACAGGGCTACGGTCGGCTTAGTTTTGTATGTTTATGCACGAGTGCCTGAATTGGTGAATGGTGTGATGCGAACAGAAAATTTAGCACGGCATGCTGAAATATCTTTTGTACCAGCACCGGAAAGGAAATATTGTGTTCATGCTAGTTAGTCAATTTTTCGAGAAACCGCTTGCGTTTCATTTCATTGAAAAGATGGACGAGAGAGCAATCCTCCTAGGAGGTGAGTTTTACCATGTCACGAGCCCGATCAATGGACATCCCAGGAAGTGGGCAGAACAACCCTAAGCCCCTGGGCTCCTGCCTTTGCCCAACATCGGGCCTCGTCTTCGATCCTATCTACTAGCGAATCGATGGAGGGCGTCGCATTGTCGAAGACACATGCATTCCCGTGCTTCCATATCATCCAGGGAACGAGCAAGGCGATGGAATCGAGGGCCTTTCGATGCGTTGGCAGCATATGCTCCTTCGCGCGCAGCCACCATTCCATGACAGTGGGTTCCTGATCTGGTGCCTGTATCGGCATGCGCAACCAGTCCAGGATGGTATGCCAAGTTTGTCGAGCAAAGGGGCAGGCCAGGAGCAGGTGTTGGATTGTTTCCGTGGCCTGGTCGCAAAGGAGACATCTGGGGTGATGCTGCAGTCCGAGCCGCACAAGCCTTTCTGCCGTCCAGAAGCGATCTTGGTTGGCCAACCAGCGGAAGAATTTTACCCGTGGCGGCGCCCAGCTTTTCCAAACCAACTTCCAGGAGGGGCCCCGCGTAGATCCCTGGAAAGTGGCCGCATAACATGACTGCGCCGAGTAGATGCCGTTGGCCGTCCACTTCCAGAGCAGCCGGTCTGGTTCGTTCGAGAGGATCGTGTTGCTGCGCGAAATTGATCCACACAGCACCACAGAATCCTCACTTTCGTGGAGGTAAACCGACCATTTTTCAATGCAAAATGACAAAGATAGCCAAACCCTAGGGTTGCTAGGGCTGGGCAGAAGCTACGAGCTAGGTGCTGGAAAGAAAAGAACGTAGGAGAAAAAGTAACGTAAGGTTGTACAAGGATCGATTGATTCTTCAATCGGCCATATACCCACATATATAAGGGTATGCCTGGCCTTTGGCAAATTGGAGTAGGACTCCTGACGTGCTGTTTCCTTGGCACATAAGCTAAAAGGCCTTTCCTAATCTTTAATTAATTCGTCTATATCTGTAAAAGCATCAGCCTGGGCCCAATACTAGTAGACTTTCCATATTAGCTCTGTTTTGGCAGAATAACTGATTATGCAAAATCTTTTCCATCTTCAGTTTTCCAAACCAGACCTCTTTCCTTCTTTCTCTCCATGCGTGAGTTCTAACACACAATTTTGTTCCATCCAGCCTGCTGCACCTAGCCTCTGTATTTGCAATCATGTGTGCATTCTCAAACAATTAGCTTGACCACCAAGACTAAATAATCTGGGCGACCCCTCAAGCCAGATCCAAATTGGACTATCAACACATGCCCCCCTGTTTTTGGTGTAATTGTATTTACCAAAAACACCATGGCAATATCTTAGGACGATGTCAACCGCTTCACCGGCCATATCAACTGCTTAGGGCGATGTCTAAATAACACATCGGCCAAATTTTGCTTAGGGCGATATCTGAAATCATATCGGCCATAGTGCCATCAAGCTTCTTGGCACATACTAGGATAATAC
>NC_041386.1:347293141-347298941 GCF_002162155.2 Triticum dicoccoides
AATCCAGGAACAATTTCAACAACTCTATATGGGCCTTCCTAACTCGGCGACCACTTGCCAAATTTAGTGTCCCTAGTTCCAACAGGCAAATTGTTTTCCACGCTAAGTCTCCTATTTGAAACGATTTCCCCCTCACCCTTTTGTTATAAGCCTTAGCTATACTTAATTTTTCTTTTTCAATTTCCCGTAAGGTTCTTAATCTTTCTTCTGGAACATCATCAATTCCGTCCAGCACAAAGTTCAAAAAAGCGCTAGGCGCTAATTATGCGTTTGGGCACCTACTTGCGCTTTTCTAGCTTAGGCGTGATTAGGCGAAATTAGGCGCAATTAGGCGTTAGTACTGTAACGTGAAGAAATAAGCTAGATGGGCTGGGCTAGCCCACTAAACCATAGGCCCATCTTCATATCCTCCTACTAAAAGCTCTCGTCTGCTGCAGTCGATAGGAAATTTAGGTTTCCTCCTCACGCCGCCTCCCCCCCTCGTCCTTTCTGTCTCGTTGCACGAGGCTGCCTCCCTCCCTCTTCCTCTGTCCCTTGTCGGAGAAGCTCGATCCCTCGCCGGAGAAGCTCAATCCCTCGCCGGAGAAGCTCGATTTGTCGTCGGGGCAGTTGAATCCCTCGTCGGCGAGGATGAATCCTCGCAGGGGAGGTCGAATCCTCGCCGGGGAGACTGATTTCTCACCTCAGAAAGCTGATTCCTCGCCGGAGAGGCTGATTTCTCGCCGGAGGACCTCGCCGGCCGCTTTTTTGAGCGCCTAGGGCCAAAGCGAGGCGCTATGCCAACGCCCAGCGCTTAAGCGCGCCTAGGCGAGCGCCTAATAGCGCCTTCTTGAACAGTGGTCCAGCATCAAATTATTATAGTCTACAGCTGATAAATCATTTTGTCTGGCTACTTTAAGAGCTTGCAAATTAAATTAACCTCTACAGGTAACATTGCTTCCTGTCCATACACTAACTCATACGGTGTCACTTGAGTTGCTCCATGCTTAGATATCCGATGAGCCCATAAAGCCTCCGAAAGCACTTCATGCCACTTTCTTGGATGCTCCTTAATTTTCTTCTTTATAAGCTTAATTAAAGTTTTATTGCTAGATTCGGCCTGTCCGTTAGCTTGAGCATAATAAGGCGACAAATTTAACAATTTAATTCTAAAAGATTCGACAAACTCACAAAATTGATGAGACATAAAAGAACCTTGATCAGTAGTCAAAGTTTGAGGAATACCGAATCTGCGAATAATATGCTCCAAAACAAAATTAATCACTTCCTTATGGGTCATATTTCTTAAAGGAATCGCTTCAGTCCATTTGGTAAAATAATCTGTAGCTACTAGGACGAAGCGATGACCTTTAGATGAAGCAGGATGTATTTGAACAATAAAATCTAAACCCCATCCCATAAACGGCCATGGCTTAATAATGGGATCTTTGTTTTTAAGGCGACGCCTTGATTTAAGGCGCTGAGGGGGCGCTTCGACGCCTAGGCGACGCCTAGGCGCCTAAAGCGGACGCCTAGGCGCCTAAAGCGCAAAGCGCTGGGGGGCGCCTCGACGCCTAGGCGTCGCCTAGGCGTCGCCTTACGGACGCCTTTAAAACATAGAATGGGATGCATCATAGCTGCAGGTGCCAATTGAACATTTCCAAATTTCTGGCATTCTTCACACCCTTTATAAGAGCGAAAACAGCCCCCTAACATCGTTGGCCAATAAAAACCTGCTCTTTACCGAAAAAGGCTTTCGCCCCGCTTTATATATAAAGCAAACCGCCCAAGCCAAACATCCAACAATGTTCACACACACACACTCAAAGTCACACACACACACAGATAAGGTAGCAGTAAGGTTAATGCTGAGGGCACAACTCAACAAGCCCTAAGAACAAAAGGACACACACAAAGACCGCCACAAACGAAGCATGCCTAATCAGGCTCCGGCGGCGGTGGTGGAAGCGGGGGCGCCATGCGGAAGGCCATCGATCGAAGGTCGGTGAGGAGGGTGATGATGACGCTCCGATCCTGGGGGTGGCTAAGCGGCCGCCAGAGCTGCAAATAGCCACACATTTTGAAGATCGCGTCAGTCGCACGTCGCAGAGGCACTTTCTGAATAACAAGCTTGTTGCGAATATTCCAAAGCGTCCACGCGAGGATCCCAATGCATAGCCATCTAATATGGCGGTAACGCGGGGAGGAGGCATGGATCTCCGCGAGTAAGTCAGGGAAGTTGGTATTGCACCATTGTCCGCCGACCGTTTCACGGAAGCACGACCACATGAACTGGGCCGTGGAGCAGTTGAAGAAACTGTGGTTCGAATCCTCAACCGTGGCGCACAGGGGACACATCCCGTCCCCAGGGCCATTGCGCTTGCGGACTTCAACCCCAGAGGGGAGACGTCCCCGGATCCACTGCCAGAGGAATATTCAGATCTTAAGGGGGAGGCGAATGTCCCAGATCAGGCTAAAGGGCTCAGGGGCCAGCGAGGGGGCGATGGCAGCGTACAGAGACTTCGTGGAGAAGCATCCCGGGGGCTCCAGGCGCCACGTCATGGAGTCAGTGCGCCCTCTACCTCCATCGGCAAGAGAGCGATGTCCTGTAGAAGGGCGTCCCACGCGTCAACCTCCTGGGGGCCAAAGGGGCGCCGAAAGGCGAGACGCCCTAAGTCAATAAGGGCCCTGTCGACGGAAATCCGGGGGTCAGCCGCAATGGCAAATAAGCCCAGGAAGCGGGCGGCCAGAGGGGAATCCCCAAGCCAGCGGTCAAACCAAAACAGGGTCGAGGACCCGGAACCCACAGAGATGGACGTGCCAATTTGGAGCACGGGAAGAAGCTGAATCACAGCTTGCCAGAACTGGGATCCCCCAGAGCGCTGGCAGAAAGCTAGAGGTTGGCCCCGGAGATACTTATTCTGGATGATGGTAAGCCAGAGGCCGCCCCCCGTTGGCGATACGCCATAGCCATCTGGTCAAGAGAGCAATGTTCATGCGACGGGAAGACAAGATCCCCAGACCTCCCTGGTCCTTGGGTTTGCAAATGTCAGGCCAACTCACCATATGGTATTTTTGCTTGTCCCCCTCGCCAGCCCAGAAGAACCTGGACTGATATTTGGCCACCTCCTGGTGAAGCGTCTCATGGAGGCTATAGAAGCTCATGAGGAACCAGAGGAGGCTAGCCAGCGAGGAGTTGATGAGGACTACCCTCGCCGCCCTCAAGAGCCATCGGCCCTTCCAGGGCTCGACCCGGTGTTGCATTCGGGTCACGGAAGGGCGGAGGTCCGCTACGGTGAGGCGCGAGTCACTAATGGGGATCCCCAGATAAGTCTTGGGGAAAGAACCCAGGCGGCAGTTAAGCCGGTCCGCAATGCCCTGGGCCTCCTCCGGGGGGAATCCCAGAACCATCACTTCGCTCTTATCGAAGTTGATGGTAAGACCGGACATCTGTTGGAAGCATAGGAGGAGAAACTTCAGGTTGGCAATATCGGACGCGGAGCCCTCAACCATTATTATGGTGTCGTCGGCATATTGGAGGAGGGAGACCCCACCCCCTCCTACTAGGTGTGGGACCACGCTGTGAATGTGACCGGCCGATTTGGCCTTGTCAAGAATGGCCGCAAGGGCGTCAACCATCATGTTGAACAGGAACGGTGAGAAAGGATCGCCTTGGCGAACCCCACATAGAGTGGGGAAGAAGGGGCCAATCTCACCATTAATGTTAATAGCGGTCCGACCGCAGGAGACAAGCTGCAAAACTCTGGTCACCCAACGGTCATCAAGGCCCTTGCGGAGTAATACTTCCCGAAGGAAGGGCCAGTGAATAGTGTCATAGGCTTTATGGAAGTCGAGCTTCAGGAAGACCGCCCGTTGGTGCTTGGAGCGGACTTCATGAAGGACCTCGTGGAAGACCAACACCCCATCCAGGATAAAACGACCCTGAATGAAAGCCGACCGATTGGGGTGAGTGATCGAGTTGGCTAGCAAGGTCACCCTATTGGCGTACCCTTTGGCCAGAATCCGGAATATCACATTGATCACAGTGATAGGTCAGAATCGGCGGATGTCCGTCGCGCCCGGAACTTTGGGGATAAGAGTGACGACCCCATAGTTCAGGCGCCCATGATCCATGGTCCCCAAGAAAAACTCGTCGAAGAGAGCCATGACCTCAGGTTTGATGGTTTGTCAGAATGCTTTAAAAAAGGACACTGGCAGTCCATCTGGCCCCGGCACCGAGGAGGCGTTCATGCCCTTAATCGCCGCGAGGACCTCCTTCTCGGAGAACGGGGCAACTAAGGCGGCATTGTCCGCATCAGACACAAGCTGGGTGCCCGACCAGATGTCGGTAGCCAGAGCGACCCCACCCCGAAGGGTGGGGGAGAAAAGGGCTTTGTAGAAGCCATCTACATGTGCCCGGATGTCCAAGGGGCGGACGAGCTGGGAATCACCATCCCACAAACAGTGGATGGAGTTCCGACGTCGCCGCCCATTCGCGATCGCCTGGAAGTATGCCGTATTAGCGTCGCCCCGCAGCACCCATCGCTGGGTACCGCGGAGCCTCCAGTATGCTTCTTCATCCGTATAGATGGTGGCGAGCTGATCCTCAAGATCATATCGCAACATCCACTCATCTGAGGAGATCCCGGAAGTGTCCGTGCGGGAGTCCAAGGCCTGGATGGCAGATAGGAGGGCTTTTTTGCGTTCGCGGAGGTCCTTGCCAAGGTTAGCGCCCCACACCTTCATAAATTGGCGGGCCATCTTGGCGCAAAACTGCCAAGAGTCCACAGCCGACATGGACCGGTGGGGAGAGGAGCGCGCAGTGGTCCACTTGGCCGCGACCGCCTTCCTAAAGCCCGCTTGGTTGAGCCAGAAGAGCTCGAACCTAAAGCGAGGCGGGGTGGGAGGGCGTTCGTCGGCGGTGGAGAGGATGAGAGGGACGTGGTCCGACCCAATCCGGGTAATCGCACGGAGCGAAGCCAAGGGACATCTAAGTTCCCATTCCGGGGAGACTAGGACGCGGTCCAGGACGGACCGCGTTGGGCCGGCTTGGCGGTTAGTCCAGGTAAATCTGGCACCCGTCCGCTCAACCTCGCGTAGGCCGAGATCCGCGATGCAGTCGTTGAACATCTGCATCCTAGGGCGGTTGATCTGGTCGTTATTCTTCTCATCGGGAGAGCGGATGAGGTTGAAATCACCTTCAACAACCACCGGGAAGGTGGAGGCGGAGACCTTCTGTTGTAGCTCTTCGAGGAAGGTCGGGGAGCGGCGGTGGTCCGCCGGTCCATAGACAATGACAACCTCCCACTTGAAGTTGAGCGCCCTTTCGAAGAGCTCCATGCTAACGAAAAACTCGCCCCGGTCTATACCGCCAACCTCAAAGGTGGCATCCTTCACACCTAAAAGGATGCCTCCCGAGTGCCCCGTGGTCCCACTAGAAGGGAGCCAGTGCCAGGCGAAGAGGTGGGGGCTAAGACGCTCTAACTCGGGGAGAGAAAATTCTGTGCGCATGGTTTCCTAAATGGCGATGATGTCGATGTGCTCGTCACACATGTACTCAACGAGCTGGCGACGCCGGCCGTCATGGCCGAAGCCGCGGATGTTCCAAAAGAGGACCCGCATCTAAACCCCCATCGGGGGGCTGCTTGACCCCATAACAGAGGAGGCGCTACTAGCCCTGAGCGCCGCAGTGCAGGAGCGGGTGCGGCCACGAATTTCCAGCGCGGGGGGCTGGGGTGCTGGAGTGCGGAGGAGACGGGCCCGGGTCTCAGCGAGTTTCCCATCAAGGATTTCCTGGGCCTGCATAGCAGCAATCTGCTCT
>NC_041386.1:347300647-347301722 GCF_002162155.2 Triticum dicoccoides
GGCGCGGGTCCCTGGAGTCCAGCTCGCGGCGCAGATCAGCCTCCCGGCAGAGGCCCTCAGGCGACGAGCGGGGTTGGGCGCGGCGGGTGAGGGAGGGAGGACCGGAGCAGCCCGGGCGGACCGAGGCGGCGGGGAAGGAGATGTTGAGCGAGGGGAAAACGAGGGGCGGGGGGAGTGTGGCGGCTGGACTGGGAACCCTTGTGGAGGCCAGATCGTGGCGGGGCAGGCCGGGGGAGCAGGCCCTGGGATGGGCCGGCACCCCCCGTGGGCCGATGCACCAGTCCAGCCGCAGGCGCCGCGCTAGACGGCCCAGCCTAGAAGGGACGGCCCACGCCAGGGCGGCCCAACACGCGAGGCCGGGACGGGCATCTTATGAGCCGACTGATGTGTTTCGCATAGCCCTTCATGTACTTCACCCATAGCTACTCTTGACTGATCAGGGCCTAAGCACTTCAAAAGTAATCCATCTATCGTTCGGCGGTACAACACACTATCTAGCAAAGTACCCCGCGGTTCTCCCTCTCCGTGCGACCCTGGAGCAAGCTGGCTCATGCGGGCTCCGGCCAGTTCGAGCACCGCGTCGAGCTTGAGCTCCGGGGCATCCCTGCTCAGGCATGGCACCTCTCGACGGCCGAGCATATTCTTGGGGAGAGCTGCTGGATTGAGAGACTCCACCCCGGCACGCGTTCTAGGGCTGATTTGGCCGTCTTCCGGCTGGCGGGGCGCACGCATGATCCTGCCAACATCCGCTGCGCCGCCATTCTGGAAATCGTGGAACAGATCCCCGCGCGCGTGGGCTCGGAGGCGCCTGCCATCCGGACCCTCACCTACCCGATTTCCATCGCGCTGGCCCGTGCGGAGAGGATCGGCGCCCCAGCTCCCCGTGCTGGCGCTGGCGACGGACCGGCCGGCGGTGGCGCCGGTGATGGCGACGGCCCTGCTCGTGGCAGGGGCCCTGGCCGTGCGTGTCGCCGCGGCCGCAAGCGTCGACGCTCGGAGGCGCCGCCGGCCGGCCGGGCTGATGGCATGGCCGTCGACTCCCTGGGGTGGCGGGTTGGGAACCGCGCTGCGCGCA
>NC_041386.1:347303411-347321779 GCF_002162155.2 Triticum dicoccoides
CCCGGCGGCGGCGCCACCCACTGCCGAGAGACGTGCGCAGGTCCAAATCCTGCGCACCCTGGGGATCATTGGGACGAATCAGAAGATAACCCCCGCCGAGATGAAGGCCTACGATGGCATGTTTGCGATGCCCATCCCGCTCCAGGTGCTCAAGGCCATGGCCGCGTTGGTCGACCGCGAGATCCCAGCATGCCTATCCTGCCCGCCGATCGCGCCAGCACATGTCGAGGTCGCCTGCACATCCTAGGCGGCTCCTGCCCGCTCCCCGTCGATCCACTTTCCATGGATCACGGCCTTAAGATTGCTGTATGGAATGTGCGCGGCCTGAATTCGCGGAGCCGGCGCACCGCCATTCGCTCGCTGTTGGATACCACCGCTGCCTCCATAGTGTGCTTGCAGGAAACTAAGATGGAGTTGCTTTGTTCGTCTGTTGTTCTTGACACCCTTGGTTCAGAGTTTGATGACTACACATACCTCCCGGCTCTTGGCACGCGGGGCGGCATCTTACTGGCTTGGAAGAGCAGGGTCGTGACTATCACGGACCCGTTGTTCACCACGAATGCCCTCTCGGCCAAAGTGGCCACGGCCTCGGGCATCCCTTGGTGGCTCTGTAGTGTATGGACCCCAGGATGACGCGGACAAAATTGCGTTCATGCTTGAGCTGCGGGAGATTCGTGCGGCCTGTCCCGGGCCTTGGATGCTTTGCGGAGACTTCAACCTCATCCTGCGCGACGTGGACAAGAACAACGGTAACTTAAATCGTCGTATGATGGGCAGATTCCGTCGCCTCGTCAATGACCTTGCGCTTAAGGAGGTCTACCTCAACGGGCGCCGCTTCACGTGGTCGAACGAGCAGTCCCCTCCCACTCTTGTGCACCTGGATCGTGTGCTCTGCACCTCGGACTGGGAGGATGCTCACGGCGAATGTCACCTTCGCTGCCTTGCGTCGGTCATCTCGGACCACTCCCCCCTGCTGCTGGACTGCTCCCCCATGCTCACGGCGCATAGACGTTTTCATTTTGAGGACTTCTGGTTGAGGCTTGATGGGTTCCACGACACGGTGGCTGCAGCTTGGGGCTCAGTCCATGACCCTGACCCCTTCCATCGATTGATGTTGCGCTTCCAGGCCACGGCGCGCAGGCTCACAAGCTGGAGTGCCAAGAAGACAGGCAGTATTCGCGACAAGTTGGCCATTTCTCGTGAGCTCATATCGCGCTTTGACAAGGCCCAGGAGGATCGAGCTCTCACTCCGGAGGAGGATTGGCTGCGAAAGCGCCTCAAGGTCTCGTACCTTGGCCTCGCTTCGTTGGAGCGCACCATCGCCAGGCAGCGCGCCCGCATCGCCACGCTCAAGGACGGCGACGCTAGCACGGGATTCTTCCACCGGCAATGCTCCTTTCGCCGTCAGAAGAATCGAATCTTCAGCCAGGCCGTGGATGGGCACACGCTCACCGACCAGGACGCGATGGCGCTTTCGAGCACTTTGGCGAGATCCTGGGCACGGCCGCCGATCGCGACCTTACGCTCAACCTGGAGGGGCTCATTGAGCCTTGTGATCTGGCGAGCCTGGACGCTCCCTTCAGCGTGGAGGAGGTTTGGGACGCGATCAAGCGCCTCCCCGCTCGCAAGGCACCTGGGCCTGACGGCTTCACTGCGGAGTTCCTGCGAGCTTGCTGGACCATCGTTCGACAGGACCTTATAGATGTCTTCCAGCAACTGTTCGAGATGCGGGGCTGTGGCTTTGGCAAGCTCAACCAAGCCCTCATGACCCTTCTGCCCAAGCGCGCCGACGCCCAGCAGCTCCGCGACTACCGCCCGATTTGCTTGATCCATATCGTGGCCAAGATATTCACCAAGGTCCTGTCTCTGCGGCTTGCCCCCAGATTGGATAGCCTGGTCAGTCGCAACCAGAACGCGTTCATCACCGGCCGGAGCCTCCATGATAACTTCATCCTCGTGAGGCAATCTCTCAAATTGCTGCACCAACTCGGAGCTCCGCGGATCATGCTCAAGCTCGACCTCACGCGCGCCTTTGACTCCATATCTTGGCCATTCCTCTTTGAGGTTTTGCGCCAATATGGGTTCGGGGACAGATTTCGGGAATGGCTTGTGATCCTGCTTTCGACGTCCAGCACCCGTGTCATGATGAACGGCGGGCCAGGCCCCCCGATCTGGCACCGTTGTGGCCTGCGCCAAGGCGACTCCATGTCCCCCCAGCTGTTCGTTCTCGCTGTGGACACGCTTGGGCGGTTGATGCGCCGAGCGCTCGATGCCGGTATTCTGCAGCAGTTGCACCCCCGACGCCCAATCCCGGCGATCTCCCTCTATGCTGACGATGTGATGCTATTCTGTCATGCCACGCCGGAGGACACTGCTGCCATCAAGGGTATCTTGACCCTGTTCGGCAAAGCGAGCGGGCTGCTGGTTAACTATGCGAAGAGCTCTGCCACCGTCCTGCACGGTGACATGCAGGGACAAGAGGTGATCGCCCAATTGGGTTGCCCGGTGGTGCAGCTCCACATCACTTATCTGGGCATCCCGTTGTCGACGCGACGGCCTTCCGCCGCCCAGTTGCAGCCCCTCGTTGATACGGTGGCTGCCCGGCTTCCTACCTGGAAGGCGTGGCTCATGAACAAAGCCGGGCGTCTTGCCCTTGTCAAATCGGTCCTCAACGCAATACCAGTGCACCAGCTGCTCGCGTTCGCTCCCCCGAAGAAGACGCTCAAACAATTGGCGAAGATCCAGCGAGGCTTCTTGTGGGCTGGGCGGGCCGTGGCCAACGGTGGCCATTGCCATGTCAACTGGAGCCGTGTGTGCCGTCCTATCGCGTATGGTGGGCTGGGAGTCTGACACCTGGAGCGCGCTGGCCTCGCGCTACGATTGCGATGGCTCTGGTTCGCCCGCGTCGATCCAGACCGTGCCTGGCAAGGTCTCGATCTGCAGTTCTCTCACGAGGAGCGCACGCTCTTCTTTGCCTCCACTACCATGATCATTGGAAGTGGCTCGACGGCGCTTTTTTGGGAAGATCGCTGGATTGGCGGGCAGTCTGTAGGTGAGATAGCTCCCCTACTCCACCAATGCATTCCCAAACATCGACGCAAGGCCAGGACGGTGGCTGAAGGGCTGGCGGGTAACTCTTGGGCACATGATATTCAAGGGGTCTTGGGTCCGCACGAGATCGGACAATACTTACTGCTATGGCAGGCTGTGGGCCACACCATCCTGACGAACGAGCCGGATCGCCTGCTCTGGAGGTGGACCACCAATGGCACCTACTCGGCGCGCTCATGTTATGCGGCCAGTTTCCAGGGATCCACGCGGTGCCATTCTTGGAAGTTGGTATGGAAGAGTTGGGCGCCTCCACGGGTAAAATTTTTCCATTGGCTCGCCGACCAGGATCGCTGCTGGACTGCTGAGAGGCTCGCGCGACGTGGCTTGCAGCATCACCCTCGATGCCTCCTTTGCGACCAGGCCGTGGAAACTATCCAGCACCTGCTGCTGACCTGCCCCTTTGCACGTCAGACCTGGCACATTGTCCTTGATTGGTTGATTATTCCGGTCCAAATCCCCGATCAGGAGCACACGGTCACGGAGTGGTGGCTGGGCGCGAAAGAGCTCGCGCCGCCGGCGCATCGGAAGGCCCTCAAATCCATCGCGCTTCTTGTGCCCTGGATGCTCTGGAAGCACAGGAACGCCTGTGTCTTCGACAACGCCACGCCATCCATCGAATCACTAGTGGTTAGGATCAAGGACGAGGCCCGGTGTTGGGCTGAACCACAGGCACACACTAACATAATTAATATCTTCTTCATCCTTAATCCTATGATCAACAATAAAATCAACGATGGCTTGACCTTTCATAGCATGCAACGATGCATATGCCAAGTCATATTCTATTAGTGCATAAGCCCATTTTCCAATCCTACCACTAAGAATCGGCTGCTGCAGCATATATTTAATCACATCGGCTTGGCAAGCTACTACGCATGTACTCCGTCCGAAAATACTGGTCATCAAAATGGATAAAAAGAGATGTATCTAGAACTAAAATACGTCTAGATACATCCCTTTTTATCCATTTTGATGACAAGTATTTCCGGACGGAGGGAGTACTATAAAGTAGATATGGCCAAAATTTTGTACATGCATAATACTCCCTCCGTCCCAAAATTCTTGTCTTAGATTTGTCTAAATACGGATGTATCAAGTCATGTTTTAGTATTAGATACATCCGTATCCAGACTAATCTAAGACAAGAATTTTGCGACGGAGGGAGTATAAAGATAAGCATAATTTTTCAATAAACACGTACCAACTCTCACCGCCAAGTAAGCGGCGGCTCAGCATGATGACTTGGTGTAGCTACCTTCTGGATGACGCCATTTCTTGTCCTTTGGAAGCCCGCCAACTTCTGCTTCAGCTTTTCCACCCTCTCTTCCTCAAGTTCCTGTTCAAGTTTCTGCCGTTCATCCTCAAGCAGATCCTCAAGTGTGACGGCGATGATGTTGTTGGGGTTGAGATCACTCCCGTCCTTGGGGTCGGTGCTCATTGTGTTCCTTTTCTTCTTCCCTAGAGGAGTTGCCAATTGTGTTGCTGCGCGAAATTGATCCACACATCACCACAGAATCCTCACTTTCATGGAGGTAAACCAACCGTTTTTCAATGCAAAACGGCAAAGATGAGCCAAACCCTAGGGTTGCTGGAAAGAAAAGATCAATTGAGAAAAGGACGTAGGAGAAAAAGTAACGTAAGGTTGTAAAAGGATCGATTGATTCTTCAATCGGCCATATACCCACATATATAAGGGTATGCCTGGCCTTTGGCAAATTGGAGTAGGACTCCTGACGTGCTGTTTCCTTGGCACATAAGCTAAAAGGCCTTTCCTAATCTTTAATTAATCCGTCTATATCTGTAAAAGCATCAGCCTGGGCCCAATACTAGTAGACTTTCCATATTAGCTCTGTTTTGGCAGAATAACTGATTATGCAAAATCTTTTCTATCTTCAGTTTTCCATACCAGACCTCTTTCCTTCTTTCTCTCCATGCGTGAGCTCTAACACACAATTCTGTTCCATCCAGCCTGCTGCACCTAGTCTCTGTACTTGCAATCATGTGTGCATTCTCAAACAATTAGCTTGACCACCAAAACTAAATAATCTGGGCGACTCCTCAAGCCAGATCCAAATTAGACTATCAAAAGATCGTGCGGTGCACGATCTGCCAAAGCAGTAGGCATTGGCCGATCTCGTGAAGACCGAGGACCCCCTGGATATCATGCGCCCAGGTGTGTTGCCGGCGAGCTCTCCCGCCACCGTTCTCGCTTTACGTCTCCGTTTGGTGATGCACTGGTAGAGCAGGGGTGCGAGCTCGCGGACCGACTGCCCATTAATCCAGCAATCAAAACAGGGCCGTCGAGCCATTCCCAATGACTCACATCAGTTTATGATGTTTGCTGATAATGTCAGATTTTTCTTAATTACAGGAATGGTTGATTTAGTAACTAATGAGGCTTGTCTCTTTGGGACATTAGACGTTTGCGGTTTTACATGTTCTAGTCCTTCTATTTTGGACATTCTTGTTGTCATGGAGCTGGTAGGGCACTGCCTCATTCGACTATGATAACTTTCTGTAACTATGGACAAAACCCAGTAAAGGTTTTGACTAATGTTGCATCACTGCATAAATATTTGAACAATATTAAAACGTTGGCTAAAGGGGGAAGAATCCCTTGCTAACTGTCCGTTAGTTAGATAGGATATGAGACCTCTCTGCAGAAATACCTCTGGATAACACCCCAGCGGAACCCGCTTTGCGCGGACTCAAACACGGGTGGGTGAGACCACCACCGTGGGCTCTAGTCACTGAGCTAGCGCTTAGTTCTCAATATTCGAATAATATTACATCCTTACCTGGCTCAAATGTTAAAATGACATCTAGTTTTATTTATCTTAGCGCCGGCAGTCATTTTTCTTGTCATTTGTATCTTTTACTTTTCTGAGATATTCATTGTGAGACGTGTGTATCTCATCCCTTATTCCATTAGAGCCTTGGCGCAGTTGTAAAGCTGCTGCCTTGTGACCATGAGGTCACGGGTTCAAGTCCTGGAAACAGCCTCTTACAGAAATGTAGGGAAAGGCTGCGTACAATAGACATAAAGTGGTCGGACCCTTCCCCTGACCCTGCGCAAGCGGGAGCTACATGCACCGGGCTACCCTTTTTTTTAATCTATTTAGTTACAAAAGATATGGTTCAGTTAGGAAGACAGAGACATGGTTTGTTAGGAAAGTTGAGATTCTATTCTTAGGCTTCAAGTCGAATCTTCCCTATAGAAGGGACACCATGTACCCCATAAGGATTATGGAACAAACGAGAATAAACTAGTAAAGATCTAATCCCCGTCTCCAACCTTCCCTCCCTGTCATCCCTGGCACCATGGCCGGCCAAGCCTTCCTCCCTGGAGCTGTACTCCCAACCCTTTCACGTTCATCGGCCTAGGACCGTGACAACTTGGTATCAGACTCCGATCCCCGGCCAATCCCCACCACCATTCCCCATTCACTTGCACAAACTTGATTACTCTATCAGTTGACTTCATTGTTTATGATGCTTGATATGGTTCTGTTTCAGGCTATTTCATTTTATTCTAAAGCTCACAATTTGAGATCAGGAGATCCGATTATCCTTAGCAATCGAAGTTCTGCTTTCTGTTTGTAAGTTCCTTAACAATGTTATATTAATGCCATTCTTATGCAATATAGGTAAGCAGTTATGCTACTGCTCAGAAATCCATATTGAAATATTTGGTCTGTATTCATGGCCCTTTCGTGGCTGCTTTTATGGCAGGATAAGTCAAGTTCTGAGGGAGAGATCAGCAGCCGACTCAGAGTACCAGCCATTGAATGGCCTTGATCCTACAACACATGCAGAGGTATGAGTAGCTAAAAAGGTCTTTCTCACCAATGTGAAATTCAGATGTGAAAATTAAGTGAATGTATGGATCATTAATTCTTATTATTTTGTAAGTAAATTTTGCTGCAGTTAGCTCTGAAGGATGCAGAGAAGGTAGTAATTACCCACGGTAATTCTCCTAGGCCATATCTTCTCAAGGCATACACACTTATTCTGGTAACACCCTGAAACTTTACTTTTCTTCCTTTTATATATCTTAGAGCATTATTTAATGGGGACAACACCCAATGCTTACGCCTGGATAGTATAGTTCAATTTAGCCGTAACTTTTCACCATCTAGGATAATTTATTGGGATTTGCAGGAGAACTTTGGTTGACTTGGTTGACGTTTTGGTTATTTAGCCTCACACTGTATCTTACTCATTTAAACTGTTCCATGGATTATACCTCTAGTTTTGCGCTCTTGCAGACTCCCACCACCACCAGTACTTCAAAATTATTTATTTCTGCACCTTATTTTCATTTTCTTTCACATGAGTTGAGTTTAAGATCTGTCCACCTGATCCAAAAATATAAGGTGGTAATTACACACCAAAATTTGGAAGAACATTGTACATGCCGCAGTCTGCCAAATTACAAAGTACTGGTGGGAATTTGCGAAAGCAGAGAAGACAGAGCACACTATTCTCGCACCAATGGTGCGATTATCTCCTACATATCTGTTTCCATGATATTTTGTTCTACAGATTTGCATTATAATTATATGCTTTGTTATACAGTTATTTTTCATATTGTCAAGACTTACAATATATAAGTTCTAATTTTGTCCAAGCAGAAAGAAGTTCAGTATTCTTACCAGAAATATGCTTATGTAATGTCATGTTGCTTTATCACTTTATTATGGACAGGCTACCTTTAAGAGGACAATAGCTGATCTGAGAGTCGTTAAGACATAAATTCAACAACTTTTATCAGTCCTCCCTTATTATCATCTGTTGGGGTAACCATTGGATCGTGTTTCCTTGCATATGCAGCTGGAGCGATATCAGGAGGCACGTGAGTCCCTTCTGGCTGGTCTTCAAGTTGATCCCCTCAGGTACGATTGTTGATCCATGGTGATATTCATATTCACTGAATAGGTAGCAGATATTCGAAGGTGATACTGATCCTCTTGCACATTTTGTAATACTCGTTTGCTACATGTATAGCCATATCCTGCAAACCTGCCTCAGTGATCTGGATAGAAATACAAATGCTGCAGCCGGAGCAAGATGCCCAAGGCTAGATAGGACTGATGATTTTGAGTGCACATTGTGTTTTAAACTATTGTTTAAACCAGTTACCACTCCATGTGGGCACACGTTCTGTCGCTCTTGTTTACATCAGGCAATGGATCACGGTGAGCTCAGCAAATATTAATATACTTGATTAGCTGCTTTTGTTAGTTTGAGCTTCACACCATGTCTACTTTCAATAGGCAATAAGTGCCCCATGTGTCGGACAGTTCTTTTTATTGGTCCAAAAACTTATCCTATAAGGTACTTTTTGTTGTCTTACAAAATCAGATTTATTCATTTGAACTGAAGTTCCGTTTCCCTTTAGACATTCATTTTTTCCTTGATTTCTCTGATGTTAGTCATGTTTCAATGCCTCAGCGTAACATTGAGCAACATAATTCAGAAAAATTTCCCTGAAGAATATGCTGAGAGGAGGTCAGAACATGAAAATATGACATATGCAGGCATTGATTTGATGCCTCTGTTTGTTATGGATGTCGTATTACCATGCCAAAAGATGGCACTGAACATATTTGAACCTCGCTACAGGCTGATGGTACAACTATCCCAATTTAGTTTTTTTTTGTTTGTAAGATGCATTTGTTTACAGCTATGCACCTTCTGTTTTAATCAACATATCTTACTGCATGGTTGCAAGTTGATATGTAGCTTGCAGGTGTAGCTAAGTAAGATTCATCATATTTTCCCAGAAAGCTTGCTGTACAAAATTGTAGGTTGAATAATCAGAACATTATATTTTCCCTAAATCCTTATTGCAAACTCTTAATGTAAATAAAACAGAAATAAAAAAGATCTTTCTATTTGTCACCTTCTGTATCAAATCTGTACAAAATTCCAGATGGGCATTTCTTCTTTGTTTACATAGTTGACCATATTGCTATCCATCCATTTGCATTGAGATGTTTTCTCGAATACGCAGGAGAGCTGCCGTATCATTGCACTAAAAAGTCAAAAGTCAAAAGTCAAAATACAAGCCCCAACCCCACCCACACAGCACTTAATGAGTACATTACAAGCACGCCACTGACTATTAACGACCTCGACCAAAAAAGCAGAAACTATAAGGCGGCTACATCATACCACCCTATTAAACACACAATCATTCCTGTGATTCCACAACCTCCATTGAGTTGTAACTTAGTTTATTTGCTATGTTTTAAAACACTGCCAGGATGTGTTTTATCAATATATTCACAACCTTGTTTTTCCCCATTTGGAACAGGTAAGGAGAATAATGGAAGGGAATCATCGGATGGGAATGGTCAGTTTCAAATCTGAGATATTCTGCTTGCCTAAAGAGTTCATTCATTGACTGATTCTATAATCCAGGTTGCTATTGATTCTGCGACGGGAACTGTAGCTGACTGTGGTTGTGAGGTGGAAATTCTTGAGTGAGTCCAGTTTTCTTCATTTTTTGTCAAAATTCTGCCAACACTTGTGGTCTCACCTGTCTTAATAAATGTGTAGGTGCGAGCCACTTCCAGATGGACGTTTTTATCTAGAGGTAAATTCATGCTCTGTTTGCAGGATTACCAACCATTTGTGTGCACGCCTTTCTTTTCAAGGTTTATATTACACACATTGACTACCTAGAAAGGACCACCAAATACAAATAGTGGCACAACTGAAGGATTTTAGAACTTGCCCATGCAGCAACAACTCAGCTGGTGGAGTTGCATGTAAAAACTTAGCTGTCAGCGACCCAAAATACTACCAAGGCTAGATCTTCCAGAAGCACTGCCATGGCAGCCACATCAGCAGCAGCGTCGACAAGAAGCGCTACCATAGCAGCGAAAACTGCTGCCATGGCAGCCAAACCGGCGGCAACTAAGGTGCTACCATGGTAGCCAAGGCAGCAAGCCCACCAAGCCACTTGTACATGGGCCGGACCTGAAGATGTGCACCCCGCTGAACAGGGCCAACTACAAATACCAGTACGACGAGTAGCAGGAGATTATCCGCGCTTGGATATGGCGATTCGGCACGGCGGCTCTATCTTCTACCTCCGGCTCCCTCACCTGTACGCCTTTCTTCTTCCTCAAGACCTGTATCTGAACTGAATTCCTCTGTAGTTGTGTGAGATTAGTGAATTGTGAGTTGGGATCCTAACATTATGGTATCAGAGCCTCCCTCCACCCTTCCGATTCATCTCCAATTCGTCCCCAAATTCACACAAATTTCTGCCCAAATTTCTTTTCTAGCACACAATTCTATTCACCACCATGCATCCAGAAGTAAAAGCTTACCTGGACAAGCTTCGTGCGGAGACCAAAGCATGCTACGACGCCTGACAAGCAGTTTGAGCTGCAGGCGACCTTGCTCACCGCAGGAGCTCCGCCTCCGCCACTGACGCGCTCAGTCGTCGTGGCCTTCGATGGCGGTCTCTCCATCGGGACCACCATCTCTCCATCGGGACCACCATCCCTATGGTTGTTCCTGACGCCTTCTTCGCCACCACCCATGCCCGAGAGGTCCCTGCGGTCGCCCACGACGCATCCCCAATCTGCATCGCGATAGCGCCCTTCACCTGTACTACAGTGCTCGACCAAGGTCGACGTTGTCGCCAGCGTCGACGAGGTCCACGACACCACCACCACCGCCCCCTCCGAGCTCGGGGACGATCTCATCCTTCTGGAGGTCGAGCAACCCACAACTGCGCAGGCGACACCCTCCATCGGCACTGCATCCTCTACCGCCAAGGTCGTCCCTCCGGTGGCGACCACAACCGATGTTGACCCCAGGGCCAGCATGCAGGAACTGGATGACTCACCATTGCCCTACTTCAACACCTTTCCTCCAGCAGCGAGCGAGTTGGACTACAACATCGTCCTCTTTGTCTCCAGCAACCTTACTGCACCGCCGCCAACCAAGTGCTCGGCATAATCCCCCGCCCATGAGAGCGATTGGGTGATGCCTCTTCTCACTACCAACGATGCCTTTCCCCGGTTGGTTTCCCCAGTGACCAGCAAGGCGTACCACTATGGCGTCGTCGACACCATCAACATTGCTGCCCCGAGAAGAACCACCTATTCGACAGGAGGCCTTGACCACGACGAGCACATGTGTCCATCCTACATTGAGCAACAACAAGAGATCTCCAACAACAATGGCTGCCCCCTATTTGATTGCAGATTGTTGTGAACAACGCTGCCCTGTTCCATGGTCATCTATGATGATTCTGGATATGTGTGGTGGCCATAGGACCGCCAGCTAAGGGTGGGGAATGAATTGGCAGAATGGTTATCTCCTACTCCGTATGCTACTGTGGTTGTGCATCTGTTTTTGTGCGTGAAGAACCCGGGTGCTTCGAGCATAGAACTATCAAGCACAAATGGTCTTCAGTTCATGCAGTTCAAGCACAATCGAGTGCCAGATCCAACGGATGAGCCTCTCATTTGCCTTCAAGATGAACAATTGCAGTCTTGGTATTCTCTGGATCGCGCAACACTCTTTTCTCGAGAAAACACAAAGGGCGATTGTGTTTCTTTGCATTTAAAAGGTAGGAGTTCAGTTACAAGTGTCCGAGGACGCACCGATTACATCAAGATCAGTGCACATCCAAGGTTTGTGGTAACACTATCCTAAGGCTAGTCGCCCTGGCTTGTGCCCAAGAGTGAGCCTCGTCCTTGAACCTATCGACTAGCGTATGAACGGAGGGTCTTTCGTTGTCGAAGAAGCAGCTATTTCTATGCCTACAGATCATCCAAGGCACAAGCAGCGTGACGGATTTCAGAGCCTTGTGAAGGATCGGCGGCGTGTTCCCCTTGGCGTGCAGCCACCGGTCCATAAGAGTAGGCTCCTGGTTGGGTGTTGGCGCCAAGATGCGCAACCAGGCTAGGACCTCGTGCCAGGCCTGCCGGGCGAGGGGGCAATCCAGCAGCCGGTGGTGCTTGGTCGCAAAGTAAGCAGCGCGGGTGGTGTTGCAGGCCGTGGCGAGCCAGCCGTTCAGTGGTCCAACAGCGGTCCTGGTTGGCTAACCAGTGGAAGAACTTGACCCGTGGCTGCGGCACGCAGCTCTTCCAAACTAACTTCCAAGGGTAGCAGGTCATCGATCCGTGGAACATTGCCGTATAGCATGACTGCGCCGAGTAGGTGCCACTCGCGGACCACTTCCATATCAGCCGGTCAGGGGCGTCGGAGAGCTCGATGCTCTGCATGATCTGCCATAATTTCAAGTACTGCATGATCTCGTGGATGCAAGGGTGCCGTGGATGTCACGGACCCAGGTGTTGCCATTGAGCCCCTCTACCACCGTTCTTGTCTTGCGTCGTCGCTTGGGGATGCAGCCAGATAGCTTGGGGAGGAGCTCGCAGACTGACTGCCCGGCGTTCCAACGATCCTCCCAGAACAAGGCGATTAGACCATTCCCAATGGCCCTGGTAGTGGAAGCCAAGAAAAGCGCTAGTTCCTCCTCCGAAAACTGTAGATCGAGTCCCTGTCCCGCTCGTTCGGGATCCGTTCTGGAGAACCACAACCAGCGGAGCCGTAGCGCAAGTCCGGCGCGCTCTAGGTCGCTAACACCGAGGCGGTTGTCGTGGGAACGATTCCGACAATAGTAAGGGGTAGGGTAAAGGAGCGTGATCAATCGACATGCATATGGGTGACCCGGTGTTTTAGCGAGTTCGAGCCTCTCGCGGTGGAGATAACAACCCTACGTCTCGTGCTCCGGAGAGGCTTTGCTTTATTTGATTATGAATCCGGAGATTACAATGTGTGAGAGAGGGGAGAACGGATCTTCATGCCTGAGCTAAGTCCTTGAGACTAATGGCGAGAGAGCCATGGGGAAGAATGAGTCCGCCTCAAGTCTAGTGGTGGTGGGGGGTGGCTTATATAGAGTGCGCCACCCCCTCACCTCTTATGTTACAAGATGGAGCGTCAATGCCATAATATCAGCCCACTACGAAACCGCCACGCTGACTATTGTGTTCATACGTCCGAGTGAGTTGATGGTCATCCGAGTGGACGGTATGTTGATTGTCCGAGTGATGCTGGCCTGGACGTCATCCAAGTAATGTTGACATACATATCATCTGAGTAGCTTCATGTATGGTATGAAATTGATCTGGACCCATCTGTCGTATGGGCCTCGTGCTTTATGATATTTTGACCCTTCTTGGGCCTACCTGTCATGTGTATCCCCAACATTAGCCCCCGAATCGGTTGAGATTTTGCAGAATGAGTTTGTGAAAGACACAATTTGGCCCCAGTGATTACGGAAATACTCGGTATCCGTCATCGTGCTTTCAAACAACCAAGGTTTGAACAAAATCTCAATGGATTCTGGCACTGCGCTTCACGGCTGATCTGGGGTAAGTGGCCGCGAGGAGAAACTTGGTGACAGTCGTTCATCTCTTGAAAGAGGTTAACTCGTGATCAGAGTATGGGAGTGTCATTGAATCTGGGCAACAAGATTGACGCATGGAGTGCTCTCCTGAGAGATGCCATTCTTATCTCGGAGGAACGTCAATACGAGTCGGCTCTAGATCCAAACTTATGAGTTTCACACTTTGAGTCCTAGAAGAAGGCTCAAAATGGGTCCGCGTAGGAGCGTCAAACTCACCTTATAGCATTTTTTTTGAGTGATCTTGATCTGGTCCTGCCCCGAGTAACTGATTACTTGGAATTTTGTTCTAAGGGTGCGCGATCAGAGTAACTGATTACTCAGAAGTTTGTACCCATAGGGTTGTAGCCCCCGAGACTCTGACTGATTGCTAGTAGTCTGTTGGAGTCTGTAGGGTTTGGGCATTGGCGAGCATTCCAACAGAAGTGGGGAGTGATCCAACACGACGGACGCGAATCATTGGAGGTGGCACTCGCCGTGTGCATCGCCTCAGTCTGAGGTGCATAGCACGCGGTCGAGATGCATCAACGCCGGCGGTGACTGCTCGTTTGACCATGTGTAGTGTCGGCCGGTGAGGTAGATCTCCTTGAGCGCTAGATCGTTACTTAGACGGCGAAACTTGCCCATCATGCGCTGGTTGAGGTTGTCCGTGTTCTTGTCCTCGTCGGGGATGAGGTTTAAACCATCACATAACATCCAAGGCCTTGGGGCAGTCAGCCCTGACATCGCGGAGCTCCTGTAAGAAAGCCATCTTGCCGGCGTCGTCTTGTGGCCCGTAGACCATCGTTAGCCACTAGGGCGTGCCCGCGACTGTGGAGATCTTAGCAGTGAGCGTGTTAGTGGTGAACAATGGGTTCGTGACTGTCACGTCCCTGCTCTTCCATGCAAGATGCCACCCCGCATGCCTTGTGCCGGAAGATACGTGTAGTCATCGAATTCTGCACCAAGCGTGTCGAGGACAACCGACGAACAGATCAATGCCATTTTCGTTTCTTGCAAGCAAACAATTGAGGTCCCTTAGGTGTCTAGCAACGCTCTAATGGCATGGCACCGCGCCCATGCATTGAGGCCGCACACGTTCCATATCGCTATTTTATGGCCGTGATCCATCGAGACGGGATCGACTGCGACCTAAGTCTCGCACGCGACTCTACACGCGCCGCGGTGGTCACCAGCGACACCATGCATGCTGGGATCTCTCGATCAACCAATGCGGCAATGGCCGTGAGGACGGTTAGCGGTATAGGTGCGGCAAACCCGACATCCTAGGCCTTCATCTCTGCCGCGGTTGGTGATTTCCTGGTTGGTTCCAAGGATTCCAAGCGTCTGAAGAATCTGCCTGTGCGAGCCTCTCGGTGGTGGGCGGTGCGGATGCGGATGTGGGGGCAGTGGCGCTGATCTTCCCTGTCGAGGGGTGTAGTTGACGGGGCGACGTGACGTCTTCCCAGGTGCCAACAGAGAAGCATTGAGATTCTTGGTGGCAGCAACCAAGAATTCCCCAACATCCACGATTGTGGGGCGGCACGTCCTTGATATCGCCGTAACATGATTAGGGGCGAGGCGAAGCGATTGGCCGACGAACCGCGTGGGCTTGGGGCAGTTATGACCGTGGTTGTTGGCGTTGGTGGGGAGGGCAGTGCCGCATGCCTCTGTAGGATGACGACTTGGCCCCGCATGGCAGGGGCGTCGCTTGCGAGCCGGCTAGCTCATGGGCATGAGAAGCGGCGCCAAAGTCTCGCGCTCCCTGTCCAATGGGCACGCTCGTGGGCGTACTCGTGGACTGGTCAGTGCTGGAGGCCAACCCCACATTGGGGTGTGGTGTGGGGGGATCACCACTTTTTCCCGATAGAGCAGCAGGCCTTGTTGGTTCGCCGTGCTGCGAGTCTGGCACATTGCTCAGCGTGGCTAGGTCCTGATTGGCCGAAGGGGCAGTTGTGCCATAGGGTGACCCCAGTGGATTGTCGTTGGGGTCGTGCGAAGCCGCCTGATTTGAATCCAGACGGTTCTGGGGTGGTCGCAGCCACAGAGTGGTCGACACCTGAAAGGATCGAGAAGAGGGGTCTAGACGGGGGGTGATTAGACCCTCAACAAGTACAAGTGGCAATTTTTAAGTTCTTCTGAGTTGAGGTGGAGTTTTAGCACAAGTTTAAGCATTTACAATACATTTCAAGCAAGCATGACAAGAGTATGAGTAGCGGAAAGAGTAAAGCATGCTAATTGCAAGAAAGTAAAGGGGATGGGATTGGAGTGAGCAAACGCAATGAAGACACGGAGATTTTTGGCATGATTCCGATAGGTGGTGCTATCGTACATGCATGTTAATGGTGACTTCAACCCACGAAGGGTAACGGTTGCGCGAGTCCATGGAGGGCTCCACCCACGAAGGGTCCACGAAGAAGTAACCTTGTCTATCCCACCATGGCCATCGCCCATGAAGGATTGCCTCACTCGGGTAGATCTTCACAAAGTAGGTGATCTCCTTGCCCTTACAAACTTCTTGCTTCAACTCCACAATCTTGTCGGAAGCTCCCAAGCGACACCTAACCAATCTAGGAGACACCACTCTCCAAAAGGTAATAGATGGTGTGTTGATGATGAACTCCTTGCTCTTGTGCTTCAAATGATAGTCTCCCCAACACTCAACTCTCTCTTTTAATAGTATTGGCTTTCCTATGGACTCAATATGATCTTGGATCACTAAAATAGAAATGAAGAGTCTTGAGCTTTTGCCAATATGTGTCCTTAGCATTTTGAAGGGGTTCCACATCCTCTTGTCCATGCCATGCCATTGTTGAACTTGTCTGAAATACACTGGATAAAAGTATTAGTCCAAAAAGAGATATGTTGACATTAATTACCAAAATCACCCAGGGAGCAATTGTGCTTTGAACACCTGTCCCGACCGAGCCCCCCGACTAGGCATCACCAGTAGCCGCGTCAGCGCTGTGCGTCTGGCCCGCAGCAAAGCGCTGCCTTTTCTTCCTTTTACCATTTCCTCTTCTGGCTTCATGATGAGGGCGACCGGGCCCATGCTGGCGCCGTATCGTGGTTGTGGCATGGCCACCACCGCACAGGGAGGGGCGGGCTACACCAGCGACATGGCCACCCTGTCTGCACGAGCGTTGCGGCCGCCAGCACGCCATGCCAGGTTGTCCATCGCCATGCCATCGACGCAATTGGAGGGATGCGCGTCCGTACGTCTGCGCTTGCTCCGCGACGGCGTGCGCGCCCTGGGCCATGGCCATGAGCCGGGTCACGGTCCTTTGTCTCCGTCGGGGCCAGCACCCGACAGCACGGCGGGTGGGGTAGCCCTGATCATGGCGGCGCGGGCGAGTGCAATGTTGATGGGTAGGTCAACATCCGGATGGTCGGTGCTCGGAACGCAGGCGTGCAGTGACCTGTTCGGCAACCTCTAGGATGGCGGCTCGACGAATTCTGGTGGGGTCATGTGTGCGCCAAGACAGCCGGAACGTGGCGAGGTCGGTGCGGGAGCGGGTTTGGGGGTGTAGGTGTTTGATCCATCAGCTCTGCCCAAGGATGTGCTCGGCGATCGAAAGGTGCCAGGTTTGGGCTAGAATTCCGCGGAGTTCGAGCTCGACGTGGTACTCAAACTCGCCGGAGCCGGCGTGGGCGAGCTTGCACCATGGGCGCATCGACAGGGAGAAGCGAGGTGAGTGTATGAAGTGGTCACCGGCGAGGCGGTCCTTGGTGGCCTGCAAGCTGAAGAGGATCAAGAAATCCTCGGGATGGTGCGTGTCAACGATGAGCTTGAAGGAATCCAGGAGCACCTTGGTGACCTCGTTGGTGGAGACGGACAGGCGGTTGCCGGTGATGGACGCCACCATCGCACAGGACAGGACTATCTCCGCTTCCTCCATCTCGATGGTGCGCGACACGATGACCCGCTCCGGCTCTGGCAAGCGTGCGTCGGTCGTAGAATTGGAGCCCCCGTGGATTCTTCTTGCAAAAATTAAGGCCATAGGTGATCCACGGAGGTTAGAGGAGGGGCCTGGGTGCACGGAATTGAAGAGGGATGCAGGGAATCGCTCAGTACGGGCGAAGATTGGACCGAAGAAAATTGGAAAGGGCGACCGTGGTTGGAGGCGAGCAAGGTGAGCTCCTGTGGTCAAATTGATTGAGGGGAAAAGGTGTGGCCATGGCGCCTTGTTGAGGGAGATTCTGGCGAACTTACGAGGTGCCGGGTGCGTTGGATGCATGCCTGCACCTCTTCCTCCTGTGCCCCATAGCTCCCGTGGTCAAGCCTGCAAGTAGCCTCCTATCGCTAATGACACGTATATGACCGGCCCGAACCGTACCACGACACCTCAGGCTCCGTGTCGCCAGCACAACCGCCGCTGCTCCTGGTGCTCCGACGAGCTTTCGCCCCGCTTCTAGTTGCCATCTTGCCGCTGGTCCGTGCGGAGTCACGGGGCCTTTTCTGCTCCAGCAAGTGCGCCCGCAACGCTGCCTTCGGCCTGGACTCATTGTCCTGTGTTATCCTTGAGGGCGAGCATGGCGTCCTTGAGCACAGGGGCGTGGCCTTGTGCACACATTGCTGATGACAGTGCCATGCTGGGTCATGCCCGACTTATCTCGCCATGCTCAGCCTCCTTATTTTTTGCAGGAGGAATCAGCAGGAAGGCCGCTATGGCTGTGGTGGTGAGGGGCTCGGGCTCGGGCACGGGGACAAGTGAGATGCCGGTAGAGCTGCAGCGCCGCTGTTCGTAGGTCGCCGGCGGGCGCAGCGTGGGTGGCTGCTGCTGTATGCGTGAGCTACTCGGGCCAGGCGCTGAGAGAGAGAGAGAGAGAGAGAGGGGGG
>NC_041386.1:347321876-347454726 GCF_002162155.2 Triticum dicoccoides
GCCCTAGCTTAATTGGCATGGCTGCTGATGTGGCGCTGGCCAGTCAGCAGTCTATGCGGTCAGAACTGCTTGACGGAGGCAAAACCAGGAGGAGGGTTGACTTTTGCATTGCGTGGTAAGTTTGGGGTATCGGTCCATCGGTTTCGAAGTTCAGAGTTGCAAATTAAACAGAGTGGTTAATTCGAGGTTGTAATGTGGACTTCTCTCTAAACCGAGTGGTTAGTTCAGGGTTGTAATGTGGACTTTTCTCAATATTGATCAGTTTGGGTTTGGCCTCTTTTCTTATTGACTTGTCAAAAACAATTAAATTTTAAAATTGAAGCTATTATCAGAGGGTAAATAATTCTTTTGTTTATAGGTGGAAAGTTCACGACGGTTTCGTATCTTGCGATCCTGGGATGAAGATGGGTGCGTCCAGAATGCTCTATATACTCCCTCAGTTTTTATTTACTCCGCATATTAGCTTTGGCCTAAGTCGAACTTTATAAAGTTTGACCAAGTTTATCGAAAACAATCTAAACTTTGACAATAACAAATATACATAATATATTGAATGATGATTCTAATGGTATTGATTTGGTATTGTGGATGTTAATAATTTTTGTATAAACTTGGTCAAAGTTTACAAAGTTTGACTTGAGACAAAGCTAATATGCGAAGTAAATAAAAACGGAGGGAGTATGTTTATGTGCTGCATAATTTATCTGGAAGAACCTGTTGTCTTGTCCCAGCCCTTTCGACAATTTCTTACTTTTGTTGTTTTTTATTGTAGGTACCGTGTTGCTGAAATTGAATGGTTCCAAGATGTTTCTTTACCAGAAGGATCACAAGAGAGAAGAGATGTAAAAACTAATTACCTTATCAAATTTATCTCCTTTTGTTACCAGAAGTGCTTGAAGAAGTTTCAACTGTGGTGGAATATGTCATTCTATCTTCTAAAACCAAAAGAAGTAAAAGGAAAACAACTATATGAAAATAGATAGTTCTTTGCCAGCACATCTCAAACTTTATACGCATATCTACTTACACAAGAGCTGATAACTGCTCTTAGTAAGTGGTTTTGTGACAAATACATAATACTGCAAAAAGCTACAAGTACTGTGGAAAGTGGCGTACATTTCTTTTTTCCAGTATAATTCATGCATGCGAATTTTTCCAGCATAATTTTACTGTGAAAAGTGGTTTGGCATCCGAATTTTATTTTTTGTACATTGTGTGGCAATTGGTTGTTTCCATTAAGAAATTAATGCCTTGTTTGTGGATTCTTTTCTCTGTGTTTGTGGTTATTGTTCTGCGTGCATCATGCCATCATCTCCACTTCAATGGAAAATAAATAGCATACTTAACCACAATGCAATGGTAAACAGATAATTCTACCTCAACAATTGTATTGAGTTGTATATTTGATCTAATTCTTTGCAGCTAATTGAAAGGGCCAATGAAGCTTCAGAACTGGCTAGGACGTGCATTAGGCGTACCAGAGAAACCATAAGGCCTGGTATGATATTTTGAATACATTGCATGAATATCCTTTTCAATTTAGTGATTCTATTGAACAAAGTTCAAGTACCATGGGAACTGGGTATGATGCATTTCACTCTCAGGCATGCTAGGCAAACCATAAGACCAAGTATGCATAGGTCGTGAAGCTAGGCTTTGGAACCCGTAGTACCTTATGCATATATGTCAGGGTATTAGGATAACAGTGTATTAAGGATTTATTATCTAGGGGCATTATCATCATTTCTCATGGGATGTTATCTTGTACCGGCCAGATTCTTTATAAGGTTATCCTTGTATCGTTGTTCAGCTAAGAAATCAAAACCCAAATTTTATCATGCATTTATTTCTTTATCTCAGTTCTTTAAATTCCAGCATTTTATCTTCTTTGACCTGCAATTTATCCCTGTTCTACTGAATCTTGTTGAATTCCGAGTTCTTGCCGATATCTCCTTGTCAGATCCATCGGGATCCTGCAATGTATACATATGTTTATAGTCTATTTTCTTAAACTTTAAATATTTCTAAATCTTTCGGGATTCTACTTTATTTTGGGGTCTTGACAAATAAGACTGGGCTTTTATAGACCCATGACTTAGGTGCGTCCACCACTGTCAGTACTCACACTCTCAAAACAGTATATGAATGTCCTGCTCTTTGAAAGCTGTGTTTGTTGTTTGGTGCTCAACCGATGCCCACAGTGTTCTACTTTCACCTGTTTTACCGAATGCAGTGGGGCGGGCAAGACGCTTTGATCTTGAGAGCATTCCTGGACCACAGGACCCTGAGAAGTTCAGTTTTTGGGTAAGCCTTGTTCCTGCAGATTCTTAGGTGAAGGATATAATATCTTTGGTGCCATGTACTTATTTCTTTTCTGCAGCTTGTCAACTTGATTAATTTGAGGCCATCGGATAAATTAGAACTATTACGCCTCTGTGATACTCGAGAGGTTAGCTTCAAGGCTAAATTTGCATTGGAACCTTACGGGAGATATCATGTTTTAATGTTGCACTATTTTTTGCCCCTGCAGAGAATATCTCTTAGCCTTAGATTGCTGAGCAATGCAGAACAAGGTTGCCGTGTACAGTAACGGATTATATTTGGCGCACAACCATTGACTAACAATGTTCATTGTAATATTCTTTTATCACATATTCTGATGCTAGTGAAATTCTTATGATTTTGTATGTTCTTTTATTCTCTTACCTGCAAAAAAAAAAAACTATAATTCTTGTACTTGTTCTTATTATTGTGAAACCATTCGATGTTTGGCGGAACACTCGTATTCCTGTAGGGGTGTGGGGTCCAGTATGATATGATGTTTCAAAAATTCTCAAAAGATTCACGGATGTAGTGACTGCGGCGTGGGGGCTTGCGAGTCCTCAGAATAATGGTGGTGGTTCTAGCATACTTCTCGCATCAAGGCAGCCTTCAGCATGTCTGCCCCTCTTCGATCTGGCCATATGTGTTTCGGATCTTCTGCCAGAGATCTTCTTGGATTGCCGTATGAAGCTTCTAGATATCTGAATAGGATGGAATCCGGTCGTGTGCACACATATCCGCCTGTGTGGCTTCATGTCGGTGCGGCGTGATGCTTCGCTAGTTGTTGAAATCACGGGACATGTCGGCATCTCAATTTTCATGGTGTACACTGTTGTGGAGAAGGTCAAGGTGGCTGAGATTAGAGGAGTAGTATTGGCGGAGGGGCTCCTTCAAGGCATTGAAGATTTTGCTTCACGGGGGCCGGTGATCCAATTTGGTGATTGTGAGCCTGGTGTTTGATGATTTGTAGGAGCAGCCTTAGTGGGGGCGGCAACACTGGAGGAATAGTTTGGCGGCACTCCTCGAGTGCGAGTCTTGACTTTCATCGTGAAAACCTAAGGTCTAACCTTTGTTGGTTGTGCTTTGCAATGGCCTTGCTGAAGGAATTGTTTTGAGAGCTCATACTTTCTTCAGGGTGAAAACCTAAATCTTTGATCGGGCGAGGATGATGCTTGTGCACTGTCCCCTTCTTGGAGGAGTGAAGTGCACTGTAGGTCCTTAAACTATTTCAGGGGTGTCACATAGGTCCTCGAACTATAAAAATCGTCATTTAGGTCCTTGAAGTACAGTAAGTGTGTCATCCAGGTCTAAAATCTCACTAACCCCCTCTAAATGGCCAGCTGGCATGGTGAACAGTGCGAAAAATAAAAAATATGAACAAAAAAAATCTGAAAATCTTTGGCATCAAAGATACCCCTGGTGCGTGAATAGTAAAGATGTTCATTGATTCAAAAAAATGTTCGCGAATATGGGAAAAATATTCGCGACTTTAAAAAAGTTCACAAACAATAAATTTGAAAATATGTTCGCGAACCACAAATATTGTTCGTGGGTATGGAAAAAAATGTTCGCGAACCACAAAAATTCCTGACTTTAAAAAATGTTAGAGAACTTTTTATTAAAGTCGCAAATATTTTTTCCGAATTCATCGTTCGCGAACATTTTATTAAAGTCACGAATATTTTTTCCAAATTCATCGTTCGTGAACATTTTTTTAAAGTCATGAATATTTTTTCCAAATTCATCGTTCGCAAACTTTTTTTAAACTCGCGAATATTTTTCCCAAATTCATCGTTCGCGAACATTTTTTTAAAGTCGTGAATATTTTTTCCAAATTCATCGTTCGCGAACTTTTTTTAAACTCACGAATATTTTTTTGAAGTCGCGAATATTTTTTTCCAAATTCATCATTCGCGAACATTTTATTAAAGTCACAAATATTTTTCCAAATTCATCGTTCGCGAACTTTTTTTGAATTAATGACATTTTTACTGTTCACGCGCCAGGGTCTCTTCAATGACAGAGGATCTCAGTTTTTTGATATTTTTTTATATTTATTCTTTGTCGTGTACTGTTCATCACGCATAGGAATTCAGGACTGTTTGCCGCGTACTGTTCATCACGCATAGGAATTCAGGACTGTTTGCCGCGTACTGTTACGGTTACTGTTTATGTGCCAGCTGGCCAGTTAGAGCCTGTCAGGGAGATTTTGGACCTGAACGACACACTTACTGCACTTTGAGGACCTAGATGACGATTTTCATAGTTCGAGGACCTACGTGACATCCCTGGAATAGTTCAAGGACCTACAGTGCACTTCACTCTTCTTGGAGGCGTGGCCTTTGGAGAACCTTTTGTATTCCGGGTGTTGTCTTTGGCTGTAGTTTGTTGGGTTGCTGTTGTGAGGAGTTGATTACCGTGGTGGTTTTTCTTTTCATTTTCTTTTTTTTTCACTTTCAGGCTGTGTGCATCTTGAAGTTCGTAACATTTTGTTGGTGCAGAGGCAAGGTGTAATTGATATCTCTGTGATATTAATATATTCTCTTTATAAAAAAATGTAGTGCACAACGCCTGCAGGTCTACAAGGCGGTGACCAAGTGCACGCTAGGAAATGGAGAGGTGGCACTGTTTTGGACAGATTGGTGGTTGTGGAACGGTCGAATTCAAGACCTCATGCCAAACTTATTTGCGACAGTTAAGAACAGAGCAGGGGAGAGAATGATGAAACAAGCCATTGTTGACGGATGGTGGCAAGACGTGTCGCCTAACATGTGCCCTCAATCACTAAGCGGGGTTCTTGCACAGATTGGTGGTTGTGAAACGGTTGAATTCAAGACCTCATGCCAAACTTATTCGCGTCAGTTAAGAACAGAGCATGGAAGAGAATGGTGAAACAAGCCATTGTTGATGGATGGTGGCAAGACATGTCGCCTAACATGTGCCCTCAAGCACTAAGACAGAACCCAACACATTAAGACACTCAACTCCTGGATGGTACTGAAGACAAGCTAGTCTGTGCTTGGGAGATAAACTGATGCTTCTCGGCAAGATCGGCTTACCGGGCGTTGTTTGCTAGGAGAGAGTGGAGGCCTATGGAGCCACGCAAATCTGGCGGTCGAGGGTGCGCCGGCGACCTGCAAGTTGTTCGCATTGCTGGCGGCTAGGGAGAGGTGTTGGACGACAGACAGACTTGTGCGATAACAGCTACCGCACCCTTTGACTTGTCCATTCTGCGATCAAGCATCGGAAACAATCAATCGCATCTTGCTTGGCTGTGTCTTTGCTAGGCAAGTGTGGCTCACCATCCTTGACCACTGGGACAAACCAACTTGACTACCAAGTGTGTATGCCAGTATGATGGAACGGTGGATGTAACATCCCCGCTGTCATGCTACAGTGACCTCACACTAATGGTGTCGTGTCATCACGATTAACTAAGCCAAATTTCCACTTGATAAAAATCAACGCCAATTTCAAATTTAGAATAAACAAAAAAAATATTTATTAAAACAGCAAAATAAAAATGTTTGCTGTGTTGCAAATTTTCACTAACTATTTTTTATGAAGAAAAAAATATTTATTCTTATTATTAAAATTCCCTTATCTTCTTTTTAAACAGAACCAACACCATTAAATTGAGCCTTTTGATTTAAACAAATAGTTAAACATTTCAAGTTAAATTGGAAATGTTTGTGATAGCTCAAATTGTTGTCTGCTATTTATGTGCAATTTTCAGATTCAACAGAAGTCAATTGGTACTAAAATAAAATGCAAAGTAGAAGAGGAAATAAATAAACAAAAAAGAAAGGAAAGGAATAAAAGGAAAACCCCACTTGCACTTAGCCCATCCCTTCTACTGTACCAGGCCCGGCCCACCACTAGGGCCTTTCCTCAACCCCTGTACAGAGGGAGGCAGAGCCATGGCGTGGAGTTGGCGCGCCCGTCCACGTCGCCGATGGGCTCGTGTCAACCATCCGCCGGCACCTCCGACCTAGTTAATCTGGAGTCCGACCTAGTGGACGAACCCTAGCCTCCCCATTCCCTCTCTTTCGTTCGTCTCGCTCGTCTGTTTGTCGCCCGAAGCTCATGGTCGCCGTCACTGCCACCGCATCGATCCCGCGGCCACCGGCCTCCCCTCGCCGCGCCAAGAAGTCCAGGGACCGGCCTCCCCTCGCCGCGCCAAGAAGTCCAGGGGCTCCCTCGTCGTCGACTCCTTCGACTACCCCCATTAAATCAAGACGGGCCGCACCGTACGCTCGGCATCGAGCCATTCCCCTCGTGAGGCCGCCGCATCTCGTCGCTGGTTGCCACCGCTCCGGTCCGTCCCCGACCTCCTCGAGCACGCCACCGGACTTGCGGTGAGCTCCTCCTCCGAATCCCCATCACACTTGTCTCGATCCGTTGACGTAGTCACCTGTACGAGCCGACGGCCGCCATGGCTGAACCTCAGTGTCCGCGTACGCGCGCCTGCTGCTCCTTGCGCTGCTCTGCTCGCTGCCTCTGCTCTACTACGCTGCCGCTACCCATTGCCGCTCCGCTGCCCCGCTCGCCGCTTGCTGCCGCCCGCGGCCCCTGCTCCGGCTACTACCGTTGCGGCGATGCCTACTACAGCCGCTTTGCCTGCGCGTGCCCGCCCTGCGCCCACACCGCACGCCGGCCGTGCCCCGAGCGTGCGAGCACACCCACCGCCTGTTGCGCTGCTGCATGCTGCTGGGGCTGCTGGCTACAACCGCCGGCGTCCCTGCATAGTGCATACGTGCGTGCCCGCGTCCCGGCCTGCTACTAACCCCGTCGTTGCTATGTTGTTGCTCCCCCTACCTACTGCGCCGCCGCTCCTGCCGCCGCCACCGCTGCTTGCTACTGATGCGCTGCTGCTTCTTGCTGCTCCGCGTGAGCCCCGGCCACTCGTACGCCTCCTAGCCGCTCCTGTACGCTGCTTGTGCCATGGCCATGGCCACCATGTGCGTTGCGGGCACATGTGTGTGAGGCACGGCTGTGCCCATGTGTGGCCGGTCGATTTAATTAGTCCTAGGATTTAATTAGGCAGGGCCAAATCTTAGTGTTAGCTAGCCTATTGTACCAATGGCCAATGGGCCCAATCTGTTTAGATTATACCTCATTTAGTTTAGTAGTTTTGTGTCTATTACATGTGGGACCGTTGACCCCGTTGACTAGTCAAAGCAGTAGGTCAACTCTGCTGACTGGACCCTTCCTGGCCCACTGTCAGCCTCTAGTGCACTACTGGGTGCACTGGACCGGGTGCATCTAGCTTTTTATGTGTATTTTTGATTTAATTTAATTTCTAGTAATTACATAATATTGTTTAATCTTCGAAAAATCATAGAAAAATACCCGTAACTCGGATGAAAAACACTTGTACATGAAAGTTGCTCAGAATTTCGAGACGAGTCCGGATACACAGTCTGTTCGTCCGCCACACATCCCTAGCATAGCGAACGTGCAACAATACCCTTCCGATTCGTCTGTCCAAAAACGTCAAACACCGGGAATACTTTCCCGGATGTTTTCCCCCTTCGCCAGTAGCACCTACTACTACGTTAGATCACCTCTAGCACCGCGTAATGCCATGTTACACTTTATGATGCTTTGGCTGCTTTGTTATTTATTGTGTTCCTCCTCCGTTACTTCTTTCCGGTAGACCTCGAGACTGTCGGCGAACCCCAGTTCGACTACGGTGTTGATGACCCATCCTTCTTGCCAGAGCAACCAGGCAAGCCCCCCCTGATCACCAGATATCGCCTATTCTTCTCTCTACTGCTTGCATTAGAGTAGTGTAGCATGTTACTGCTTTCCGTTAATCCTATTCTGATGCATAGCCTGTCCTTGCTACTAATATTGTTACCTTTACCTGCTATCCTAATGCTTAGTATAGGATGCTAGTGTTCCATCAGTGACCCTACACTCTTGTTCGTCTGCCATGCTATACTACTGGGCCGTGATCACTTCGGGAGGTGATCACGGGCATATGATATATACTTATACTGTTACATTACTTATGATACTATTCGGAGATGGGGGCTGAAGGGGCAGGTGGCTCCATCCATGTAGTGGTGGGCCTGAGTTCCCGACGGCCCCCGACTGTTACTTTAAGGCAGAGTGACACGGCAGGTTGAGACCACCTAGGAGAGAGGTGGGCCTGGCCCTGGTCGGCGTTCGCGGATACTCTAACACGCTTAATGAGATCTTGGTATTTGATCTGAGTCTGGCCACTGGCTTATACGCACTAACCATCTACGCGGGGACAGTTATGGGCACTCGACGTCATGGTATCAGCCGAAGCCTTCGTGATGTCAGCGACTGAGCGGCGCGCGCCGGGTTGGACCGCGTAACACAACTTCCTTTGTAATGGAGGTTGCTAGGTCTGCTCACCGGCCGCGTACGCAACGTGCAGGTGTGCAATGGGCGATGGGCCCAGACCCCTGCGCGCATAGGATTTAGACCGACGTACTGACCTCTCTGTTGTGCCTAGGTAGGGCTGCGACGTGTTGATCTTCCGAGGCCGGGCATGACTCAGGAAAGTGTGTCCCGCCAAATGGGATCGAGCGTGTTGGGTTATGTGGTGCACCCCTGCAGGGAAGTTAATCTATTCGAATAGCCGTGATCTTCGGTAACAGGACGACTTGGAGTTGTACCTTGACCTTATGACAACTAGAACCGGATACTTAATAAAACACACCCTTCCAAGTGCCAGATACAACCGGTGACCGCTCTCTCACAGGGCGACGAAGGGAGGATCATCGGTTAGGATCTACACGATGCTACTTGGTGAACTTACCTTCTGCTCTCTTCTACATGCTGCAAGATGGAGGTGGCCAGAAGCGTAGTCTTCGATAGGACTAGCTATCCCCCTCTTATTCCGGCATTCTGCAGTTCAGTCCACATATGATACCCCTTTTCCATTTGATACTAATGTATACATATGTAGTGTAGCTCCTTGCTTGCGAGTACTTTGGATGAGTACTCACGGTTGCTTTGCTCCCCCCTTTTCCCCTTTCTATATCCGATTGCTGCTCCAGACGATGGAGCCCATGAGCCAGACGCCACCGTCGACGACAACTCCTACTACACTGGAGGTGCCTACTACTACGTGCAGCCCGCTGACGACGACCATGAGTAGTTTAGGAGGATCCCAGGCAGGAGGCCCGCGCCTCTTTCGATCTGTATCCCAGTTTGTGCTAGCCTTCTTAAGGCAAACTTGTTTAACTTATGGTTGTACTCAGATATTGTTGCTTCCGCTGACTCGTCTATGATCGAGCTCTTGTATTCGAGCCCTCGAGGCCCCTGGCTTGTAATATGATGCTTGTATGACTTATTTTATTTGTAGAGTTGTGTTGTGATATCTTCCCGTGAGTCCCTGATCTTGATCGTACACGTTTGCGTGTATTATTAGTGTATGATTGAATCGGGGGCGTCACAGTGGACCTCCATAAATCCACAAGCAAAGCTCCAGAAGGAGACATGAACCATAATTGTGCTAGTTGCGTGGATGTTGTAGAAGCACAAAAATGATATTGTGTTTAATGGAGCGATTCCTTCCATGAGTGAACTTCTCAAGAAGATCGATTTAGAAGGGAAGACTAGAGGACGATCGGACTATTGCGAGAGGTGTGATCGCTCCGGATTAGAGTAGATGAGTGGGCTAGTAGTGAGTCATTCGCATGTCAAACATTGGCTAAGCTAGGTGTGGCTAAGTTGTAAAACTATCTGTCTTAGACATTTTCTATCTATGATCTCGAACCTTTGACGTATCTTGGAAAAGTGCAGAACGCCTAATTTGTTCATGTTATGGAGACAAAAAAGACAAGCAGCTAGTCATGAACAGAGCACCACTTGCCATCTATAGAAACATTATCACTGGACACTTAGGTCCTGATTGGGTGTCATGTAATTTGATACTCAATCGTTCACAAACACACTGCATGAATGTCTAGTAGTGACGGGCGTAAAAAGCCCAGCAATGGCGGGTCAGGCTTCCAGGGACGCTCGCCACTGCTATAATGGCATCAGTGGCGGGCGCGCATCCGCAAGTGGTATAGTCTTTGGAGTGGCCGACGAGCTACTTTGCCTGCCACTGCTTATATTGTTAGTTGTGGCGGGCATTCTATGGCACCCGCCACAACTACTTGTTTAGCAGTCAGCCCTGCCAATTGCGAACAAACAGCGACCAATACACATTACAACATACAAATAACATAAGTGAACATGCTCATTACATTTAACATAATAATAATCTAAACTTCATACAAATAGATTATGCATTAGAGTATAACAATTCACATCGCATCATTAGTACACATACATATAAGAACTCATGATAACAACAACACCATAATGACAATGAACTGGATAAAGATAATCAAATTCTTTACTCGTTCACTTGTCCACACGGTGTTGCATACTTCATAGTTGATCTTCTCTTTGCGGACGTATTTGCCATAATGATCCTTAGCTTCTTTTTTAGTCTTATATCCTTAATAGCAGCTGTTTTTGTAACCGTCCACTTGTTTCTTGCATATCACTCATGAATCATAAAATCTTGGATTCCTTCCGGTGTACACCACATACCAGTTCCACTTCATCTACGAAGATAAATAAACAAGTTAACAAGTCAGTTTCATACTTATCCACTCACATAGAGCAAAGTCACGTCACAATCTTCATAGCATCATAGACGATACAAATGACCACGTTGCAGTTCATTGGTAGTTTGGAAGCAAAAGTTTAGCTCTACACTACTAGGGAAAACCCTAGCAGTAGCGCGGGTATTTTCCCTATCAGTAGCGCGGGTGGACGCGCTACTGATAAGGTGCTACAGCTAACGTGTAGCAGTAGCGCCTGTCGTCCTACGCTATTGCTATACATGGCTAGCAGTAGCGCGCTTTAGTTCAGAGCGCTGCTGCTAATATCTGTAGCGCGTTTTAGCAGGAAGCGCTACTGGTAAGGGAGTGCTACTGCTAACTTTGTTCCCCTCGCTACTGCTAGTTTTATTAGTTTTTGTTTTTTTTCTGCATATTTGTTTTGTATTTGAATAGGCTTTATACAATAATCTTTAGCATCAATAATCTTTAGCATATCATACACATAAAAATGTGATCATAGCATATACATACAAATAGTCTTATCATATCATGTCATCATCATAATCATCATCCAACACAAAGTGGTCTCTCGTCATCATCTCGAAAATAGCGATACAAGTCTCGATTACTTGCAACTACATCGTCATCCATCTAAACAATGATATACGCGAGAAGAGCTATCACTTTGCGTGAACCTAAACTAACTACTGGCTGTCGCTCGAAAATTGGAAACCGGTACACCTGGGCCTGACATTCCGGCCACTCGTCCTATACTCCTGGCGTAGCACTTCTTTGCCATCGATGATCTATACACTTGCATCATCACATGAGTCGATGATATGCAACATATGTAGTTGAGCAACAGAAAGAGACAGACTTGACAAAAATAGAAGCAACATATCATAAGCATAAATAACAAAGTTCATCGTACCCAAAATGCCCTAACTAGAGTGATCTTCGCTAGTCGAGGAGGACGGTTTAATTACATCACAAATAAAGTTTCGCTGTGCATAATTCAAAGTTTCGTCATACATATAGTATGGACTAAAGGGACACATTGTCATATATCGACAATCACTCCATGTCGTGCCATCCATCCAAGTCAGGGAGATAGTCCCCGAGCTTAGTGAAAGGCTTCAGGTCAATACGCTGAGGGGCTACGCGTGTTCGGACGTCTTCCTGCGACATTTGTCCTTCTTCATAGAACATCCCTGTTTTTTTGACGACCTCCTTCATGATGATTTGGGCAAGTTCACGCTAGATGTGATAGAACTCAGCTCGAAGTCGATGATCCTCGATATCTCCCAAGTTCTTTGCCCATTGCAGAATATGGGCATCACCGGATGTAGGTGACATGCGAAGGTTCTGGTGATCCCGTCTGTACTCCAGCATGTGGTGTAGGACATAGAATCCATCATTAAGATAATCACTCGGTTGCTGGATGCAGCAGAAGTCGGTCTTATGGTCGAAGGTGGGCCTGCCGTCCCTTTTCTTCTTGTCCTTGACCTCTCCACCCCGTGCGTCGTAGTAAAACATAGTACTGTCGAGAACATACTTGATGTGGGTGTAATCCTTTTTGTTAATGTTCTTCGACGAGTCCAAGTAAAGAGCGTGGGAGTATCGGGGGTAGAGGATGATGAGGGCGGCGCGCCCGCCGCTGCACAAAATAAGTACACCTCAAATTAGTTAGCCTCAACCGTGCAAATGAATGATTGAAATCAAAGGAAGGATATCCGCGCGGATGACTTACATGGGATGATAAGGCACGAGAATCGCCTCCTTGTCCTTATTGGCGAGCATGAAATTGACGATGTATTCCCTCACGTATTCAGGGTGCTTTGGCAGACTCCCAAGAAGGCCTCGTGCATGAAGTATGGGTCAGCGACACAGATATGATGTATCTGCTCAACCCCGATGAGGTAGTTCATGTGCAAAGCATAAAGGCGGACAAACGCAAAATCCATCTTCTTCAAGTGAAACATGTCAAAGATGTAATCGAATCAAAGGAAGAACTTCTCCGCGGGGAATGTGTTGACGTACGACAATCCTCGCGGCACGTTAACCACGTAGAGTGGGTATCCTGTATTTTTTGAGGCGATGTGGCATTTCTCTATCCGCATCACATCGTCATGAAGTCCCCTTAAATTGCCGAATCTGGCCCCTAGCGCTGCTTCAGGTAGGATTGGTTGACCGGGGATATGCCATTTTGCCGCACCGGGGATATCTATACGGTCTTGAACCCGAGGCTGCTGAGGTGGCTGGATCATAGAAGCAGCTTTTTTTGCCTTCCCTCGATCTCTTCCTAGACTTCTTTACTACCGGAAGGTTGTACATAATATGTTTAGACTCCGGAGGCGGCAACTCAGGCACCGACTCATGACGCTCAAACCCTAAGGAGGCGCCAGTATTGACATACTGTTGAGTGTCATCATCATCCTCATCCTCATCCTCATCTATGGCGACATCACCAGCGACTAATGGAGTAGGCAAGGTGTTGATTTCATACCTAACTGCGTGCTCGTGGGTGTGCTCCCGGCCGCCTCTAGACGAAGCAGATTCTTTGGCCACAACAGGACCCACCCGTTGCAACAATCACCAAGCCACCGTGGGGTCTCGTCGTCATCCCCCACTAGTACCAAAGGAGCCAAATTCTCGTGGCCCGGTTTGACACTGGCCACGGAAACCTTGAAGACTTCCGGGGGGATCGGCCAGCTGTGGAACAATGGTTCCTTCGGCTCCATTATCGACGCCTTCCACACGTCCACCTTCTGGTCGCCGATGGTGTACAATATGGTGCACGGGGTTTCTTTGGCCTGCAAAGAAAAGTCTGCGACGTGAAACATCCGAAAGGCAACGAAAATGGGAGATTTGTATTTTTTTAACAGAAAGACTGTAAGGGAACCCCCTACAGTATAATTGGTGCAACAAACTCAAATTGCAAGTACCATGCCTTGAACCTGGGTGGGTGGGAAGGCATCAGCCCCTTCCCACCACTAGGCTATGCCTTAGTCTGCGATCGTATGTTGTGTTCTAAACCCTAAGGCTGGTAATTATGATTGTGTCCCTACGGATTAAACCCTCCGGCTTATATAGGCACCAGGGGTATCTAGGGTTACATATGGTCGGTTTGCCAACTAGGAATAAACACGCCGATAGTTGGAGTTGTCCTTGAAGTATACGCCAAGTCTTCAGCGGTGTCCATCTTGATCACTCCAGGATTCGTGGGTTCTGGAGTCCATCCTTATGGAGATGGTGGGCCGTAGGCTCGGTCCATGGACTGTGGGTCACATAGGTTGGTACCCCCTAGTCCAGGACACCGCCAGTAGCCCCTGAACTTGTCTTCGAAGCCGAGGATAGAAGTTCCATACTCGGACCAATGTTTTCGGCTTAAAGTCTTCGGCTTGGAAGGCAAGGCAAGTTCTTTCTCTAGCTGGCTTTCACTCAGATCCAAAATCTTTCTCATCCAAAGCAATTTCGGGCTTCTCCTTAACGGGATTGCCCGCCAACCACATGTTTAAAAGTCATACTTCGGCATCCGAAGTCATGGGATAGGTTAGCCCAAAGGATTGCCGCATATGTGTGAACAGTGTTTTTTTCTAACAACTTTTACCGAACCGTCACAACCTATAGCGCTAACTAAGCCAGTTATTGTAAGTCAAATTGTGGCCCGAGGCAGCTTAATCATTGGTGTGTCTCATCAATGCAGAGATCGTGCTCCATTTTTAAGGGATATCATCAACGAATTGTTCACGCAATGCGTGCATAACGACACAGAAGGTTGGAATGTGTCGATTCATACGACACAGTAAGGGGACTCTTAGTCTTTTACTGACCTATTAAAGCAAAGGGTCACAATCCTCCTTTCCCCCACACTTCCATCTTGCGCCATTGCTTACAGCCTCCAGATCTCTCACTGCAAGAAATGTGTCAACTTGCGACCATCGATATTGGTCACTGAATTGTCATTTTTTTCATTTGCGACCTTTTTGTGACCAAAAACAGTTGGTCAAAAGCTGATCATCTTTATTGAAACTTAATGGCCTTTGTTCTGAAATGGTCATAGAAGGTAACGACCAAAATGAAAGGTCGTTGGTGCAACAACCAATTATTTTGGTCACTGGCAATGTGCCCGCGCCATGTCGGATCCGATGTGGCAAGCTGACCTGGTAAAATTGCGACCAAATGAAAAGGTCGTTGATTAGAATCAGCCCGGTCCAGTGTAGGCGTCTATATGGGCCGAGCCCAGTAATTAAACAATTTATGTTTTTCCATGTTCAACTAAATGGGCCAAGCCCAATTTTACAACCTTTTTTCTTTTTTGGGCCGTTTCCTTTTTCTAGTAAATTTCTTTTTTTGTTGGCCTTTTCATTTTGTTTTTTATAAATTTCAGCATTATTATTATTATTTTCACTATTAAACTAAAATAAACAATTCCACAACATCATCTGTTGGGCTGTAGCCTTTTCAGGCGCAGTACAACTTTAAGCATAGAAAATTGAAAAACAGATATTTAACCCATATATACTATTGAGAAATTTTTATAATTTTGTTGTCAAAGTAGCATGTACACAGGAATACAATTTTGCTGTCAAAGCAACATTTCAAACGTACATCTTCGTGACATCGTACATAAAAACCAGCAATAAAAAGATTACAATATGCCATATGGCTCAGATCACATAACACATGACCTGCAGGTTCAAATGACCCCAACAACGAAAAAAGATAATCAGCACAGCGTACAATCTGCACATTCAAAGAGAACAAACTATATGTCAAAAGAGAACTAAACAGAAAATAGCCACTAAAAGAAAGCAGATAGTATACTCAATAATTACTACAGATTTGCTCGCTAGATACACGCACGCACGCATGCACGCACGCACGCACTTTGCATATACTTTTGGAAGGAACTGCATTTTCAAGTAAACTGCAGAGTTATATCAAGACCAAGATACCCGACGGTAGGAAATCTGCATGTTGGCGGCGGACACACATGCTCCATGGCCATGATCTTGCATGCGCAACACCTCACATTCATGTTCAGGAAAGGAGGAGGGACGAGCGATTTGCAGCGAGCTATATACCCACTTGAGTTGTCCTGGAGGATACGCATTCCTGAAGGACACTAAAAGTAGAGGTGTTAGTTTGGACAATAAGCTCTGAGACAACATTGTAGTCTATTAACGTAAAAGAAGTTATTATCAGGTTAAGACTCCTTAGTTTAGTGATCATTTTCTCATACAATTTTATTTCAACTTAACAATATCCAGAATCAAGCAAGGAACTAAACATCAGCAGCAAAAAGGTGATAAACCGCATCAATCAACAAGATAATGGCTGTATGATTTGTTCTTCAGGAACTTGGACAACCAATCGACTAAAAAAGTTCATGGAGCTCCACAATAAAAATCCCATGACAGTTAGTTACTATTTGCTTCAATAAATGAATGCCATAAACATTGTACTAACATCCTTTGCTAACACTGCTAGGCTGCTAACTGTGTGTGTTCATCCATCCATCCATCCATCCATGGACCTAACTAATGTTATTTGTATCTCTAGACTAGAATCAAATGATCATTAGTGTTATTATTAACTTGATGGTGGCATCTTCTAGTATGGTACAGATTTCACAGAAGACATGAAAAATAGATGAGGCAAGCAACATCAAACAACACAGTCATAATCGAATTATGCATAAAAACTGAACCAATACAATGCTGCTATGTTGTGGCCATAACAATTGCAATTGATGCCCACTTCATATTAGATCTGCAAGGAGTAGAAGGAGGGGTGGAGCTCACCATGTCAGGGGGTTGGAGGAGGGAAGGAGGGCATCATGTAGCAGCAACTTCTCCTCATGAGAGCAACCTGCACAAAACAGAGCCTTCAACATGTTTAGATCGGGAAGAGAAAAAAGACGGAACAAAAATAGAACCTATTCCCTCATTCTTCCCCTATTCTTCCTATTTCTATTTTTCTCCTCGGTGTTGTTGAACCAACCAACCTAGCATAATCTTGGATGATCTGCGAGCTAGACTTGGGTGGATAATCAAGCTTGAACAATGCATGACATGCTTGTTGGTATTGTCGGATATCTATCTCCATCCTGACTGAGTATGGTTTGGTGCTGCAGGCATGTGATTTGTTTGCAGCAGGTATCCTGGGTAAAGTAGAGTATGTTGTGGATGTGTGGTCTTTTGTGATTGTGGATGTGCATGTTGCAGAGGCAAAGGGTTTGGGTTGATAACTTGGTACATACACAGAGGTACAAGGTTCATAAAATGATGTATGTGCAAGCTGCAAGTTGACATTAATTCAATTCATCCAGAGGAAGCAGAGTGACAAGACAAACAAACTAGGTAGGCAGCCATCGAACTACACTCAGACACCAACAACCATGAGCACTAACCAAATCAACCAAATTATGCATCGCTTCAGTATGTACCATGTGATGTACTGTAACACTCACTCTCCATCTCTATCTAGAGCAAAGTGGCAAATTGCAAGTGAATAATAGTTCAACCAGAGCAGAGCGGCAAAGCAAACTATCTATCTATCTATCTATCTATCTATGTGCAATTTTTAGATTCAACAGAAGTCAATTGGTACTAAAATAAAATGCAAAGTAGAAGAGGAAATAAATAAACAGAAAAGAAAGGAAAGGAATAAAAGGAAAACCCCACTTGCACTTAGCCCATCCCTTCTACTGTACCATGCCCGGCCCACCACTAAGGCCTTTCCTCAACCCCTGTACAAAGGGAGGCAGAGCCATGGCGTGGAGTTGGCGCGCCCGTCCACATCGCCGATGGGCTCGTGTCAACCATCTGTTGGCACCTCCGACCTAGTTAATCTGGAGTCCGACCTAGTGGACGAACCCTAGCCTCCCCATTCCCTCTCTTTCGTTCGTCTCGCTCGTCTGTTTGTCGCCCGAAGCTCATGGTCGCCGTCACTGCCACCGCATCGATCCCGCGGCCACCGGCCTCCCCTCGCCGCGCCAAGAAGTCCAGGGGTTCCCTCGTCGTCGACTCCTTCGACTACCTCCAATAAATCAAGACGGGCCGCACCGTACGCTCGGCATCGAGCCATTCCCCTCGTGAGGCCGCTGCATCTCGTCGCTGGTTGCCACCGCTCCGGTCCGTCCCCGACCTCCTCGAGCACGCCACTGGACTTGCGGTGAGCTCCTCCTCCGAATCCCCATCACACTTGTCTCGATCCGTTGACGTAGTCAGTGGCGGAGACAGGCCCCAGGCAGCCCGGGCCGCTGCCTGGGGCGTGAGACCAATTTCCTTTGGGTACTCGAGAATCACTGTAGCTACAGTGCTATAGTGCCCCAAAGGCTGCCTGGGGCTTTGCTTTTTCCTGCCGCTGCTACTGGACGTAGTCACCTGTACGAGCAGACGGCCGCCATGGCTGAACCTCAGTGTCCGCGTAAGCGCGCCTGCTGCTCCTTGCGCTGCTCTGCTCGCTGCCTCTGCTCTACTACGCTGCCGCTACCCATTGCCGCTCCGCTGCCCCGCTCGCCGCTTGCTGCCGCCCGCGGCCCCTGCTCCAGCTACTACCGTTGCGGTGATGCCTACTACAGTGCTTTGCCTGCGCGTGCCCGCCCTGCGCCCACACCGCACACCGGCCGTGCCCCGAGCGTGCGAGCACACCCACCCCCTGTTGCGCTGCTGCATGCTGCTGGGGCTGCTGGCTACAACCGTCGGCGTCCCTGCATAGTGCATACGTGCGTGCCCGCGTCCTGGCCTGCTACTAACCCCGTCGTTGCTATGTTGTTGCTCCCCCTGCCTACTGCGCCGCCGCTCCTGCCGCCGCCACCGCTGCTTGCTACTGATGCGCTGCTGCTTCTTACTGCTCCGCGTGAGCGCCGGCCACTCGTACGCCTCCTAGCCGCTACTGTACGCTGCTTGTGCCATGGCCATGGCCACCATGTGCATTGCGGGCACATGTGTGTGAGGCACGGCTGTGCCCATGTGTGGCCGGTCGATTTAATTAGTCCTAGGATTTAATTAGGCAGGGCCAAATCTTAGTGTTAGCTAGCCTATTGTACCAATGGCCAATGGGCCCAATCTGTTTAGATTATACCTCATTTAGTTTAATAGTTTTGTGTCTATTACATGTGGGACCGTTGACCCCGTTGACTAGTCAAAGCAGTAGGTCAACTCTGCTGACTGGACCCTTCCTGGCCCACTGTCAGCCTCTAGTGCACTATTGGGTCCACTGGACCGGGTGCATCTAGCTTTTTATGTGTATTTTTGATTTAATTTAATTTCTAGTAATTACATAATATTGTTTAATCTTCGAAAAATCATAGAAAAATACCCGTAACTCGGATGAAAAACACCTGTACATGAAAGTTGCTCAGAATTTCGAGACGAGTCCGGATACATAGTCTGTTCGTCCGTCACACATCCCTAGCATAGCGAACATGCAACAATACCCTTCCGATTCGTCTGTCCAAAAACGTTAAACACCGGGAATACTTTCCCGGATGTTTTCCCCCTTCGCCAGTAGCATCTACTACTATGTTAGGTCACCTCTAGCACCGCGTAATGCCATGTTACACTTTATGATGCTTTGGCTGCTTTGTTATTTATTGTGTTCCCCCTCCGTTACTTCTTTCCAGTAGACCTCGAGACTGTCGACGAACCCCAGTTCGACTACGGTGTTGATGACCCATCCTTCTTGCCAGAGCAACCAGGCAAGCCCCCCCCCCTTGATCACCAGATATCGCCTATTCATCTCTCTACTGCTTGCATTAGAGTAGTGTAGCATGTTACTGCTTTCCGTTAATCCTATTCTGATGCATAGCCTATCCTTGCTACTAATGTTGTTACCTTTACCTGCTATCCTAATGCTTAGTATAGGATGCTAGTGTTCCATCAGTGACCCTACACTCTTGTTCGTCTGCCATGCTATACTACTGGGCCGTGATCACTTCGGGAGGTGATCACGGGCATATGATATATACTTATACTGTTACATTACTTATGATACTGTTCGGAGATGGGGGCTGAAGGGCCAGGTGGCTCCATCCATGTAGTGGTGGGCCTAAGTTCCCGACGGCCCCCGACTGTTACTTTAAGGCAGAGCGACACGGCAGGTTGAGACCACCTAGGAGAGAGGTGGGCCTGGCCCTGGTCGGCGTTCACAGATACTTAAACACACTTAACGAGATCTTGGTATTTGATCTGAGTCTGGCCACTGGCTTATACGCACTAACCATCTACGCGGGGACAGTTATGGGCACTCGACGTCATGGTATCAGCCGAAGCCTTCGTGACGTCAGCGACTGAGCGGCGTGCGCCGGGTTGGACCGCGTAACACAACTTCCTTTGTAATGGAGGTTGCTAGGTCTGCTCACTGGCCGCGTACGCAACGTGCAGGTGTGAAATGGGCGATGGGCCCAGACCCCTGCGCGCATAGGATTTAGACCGACGTACTGACCTCTCTGTTGTGCCTAGGTAGGACTGCGACGTGTTGATGTTTCCGAGGCCGGGCATGACCCAGGAAAGTGTGTCCCGCCAAATGGGATCGAGCATGTTGGGTTATGTGGTGCACCCCTGCAAGGAAGTTAATCTATTCGAATAGCCGTGATCTTCGGTAACATGACGACTTGGAGTTGTACCTTGACCTTATGACAACTAGAACCGGATACTTAATAAAACACACCCTTCCAAGTGCCAGATACAACCGGTGACCGCTCTCTCACAGGGCGACGAAGGGAGGATCATCGGTTAGGATTATGCTACACGATGCTACTTGGTGAACTTACCTTCTGCTCTCTTCTACATGCTGCAAGATGGAGGTGGCCAGAAGCGTAGTCTTCGATAGGACTAGCTATCCCCCTCTTATTCCGGCATTCTGCAGTTCAGTCCACATATGATACCCCTTTTCCATTTGATACTAATGCATACATATGTAGTGTAGCTCCTTGCTTGTGAGTACTTTGGATGAGTACTCACGGTTGCTTTGCTCCCCCATTTCCCCTTTCTATACCCGATTGCTGCGACCAGACGATGGAGCCCATGAGCCAGATGCCACCGTCGACGACGACTCCTACTACACTGGAGGTGCCTACTACTACGTGCAGCCCGCTGACGACGACCATGAGTAGTTTAGGAGGATCCCAGGCAGGAGGCCCGCGCCTCTTTCGATCTGTATCCTAGTTTGTGCTAGCCTTCTTAAGGCAAACTTGTTTAACTTATGGTTGTACTCAGATATTGTTGCTTCCGCTGACTCGTCTATGATCGAGCTCTTGTATTCGAGCCCTCGAGGCCCCTGGCTTGTAATATGATGCTTGTATGACTTATTTTATTTGTAGAGTTGTGTTGTGATATCTTCCCGTGAGTCCCTGATCTTGATCGTACACGTTTGCGTGTATTATTAGTGTACGATTGAATCGGGGGCGTCACAGTGGACCTCCATAAATCCACAAGCAAAGCTCCAGAAGGAGACATGAACCGTAATTGTGCTAGTTGCGTGGATGTTGTAGAAGCACAAAAATGATATTGTGTTTAATGGAGCGATTCCTTCCATGAGTGAACTTCTCAAGTAGATCGATTTAGAAGGGAAGACTAGAGGACGATCGGACTGTTGCGAGAGGTGTGATCGCTCCGGATTAGAGTAGATGAGTGGGCTAGTAGTGAGTCATTCGCATGTCAAACATTGGCTAAGCTAGGTGTGGCTAAGTTGTAAAACTATCTGTCTTAGACATTTTCTATCTATGATCTCGAACCTTTGACGTATCTTGGAAAAGTGCAGAACGCCTAATTTGTTCATGTTATGGAGACAAAAAAGACAAGCAGCTAGTCATGAACAGAGCACCACTTGCCATCTATAGAAACATTATCACTGGACACTTAGGTCCTGATTGGGTGTCATGTAATTTGATACTCAATCGTTCACAAACACACTGCATGAATGTCTAGTAGTGACGGGCGTAAAAAGCCCAGCAATGGCGGGTTAGGCTTCCAGGGACACTCGCCACTGCTATAATGGCATCAGTGGCGGGCGCGCATCCGCCAGTGGTATAGTCTTTGCAGTGGCCGACGAGCTACTTTGCCCGCCACTGCTTATATTGTTAGTTGTGGCGGGCATTCTATGGCACCCGCCACAACTACTTGTTTAGCCGTCAGCCCTGCCAATTGCAAACAAACAACGACCAATACACATTACAACATACAAATAACATAAGTGAACATGCTCATTACATTTAACATAATAATAATCTAAACTTCATACAAATAGATTATGCATTAGGGTATAAGAATTCACATCGCATCATTAGTACACATACATATAAGAACTCATGATAACAACAACACCATAATGACAATGAACTGGATAAAGATAATCAAATTCTTTACTCGCTCACTTGTCCACACGGTGTTGCATACTTCATAGTTGATCTTCTCTTTGCGGACGTATTTGCCATAATGATCCTTAGCTTCTTTTTTAGTCTTATATCCTTAATAGCAGCTGTTTTTGTAACCGTCCACTTGTTTCTTGCATATCACTCATGAATCATAAACTCTTGGATTCCTTCCGGTGTACACCACATACCAGTTCCACTTCATCTACGAAGATAAATAAACAAGTTAACAAGTCAGTTTCATACTTATCCACTCACATAGAGCAAAGTCACGTCACAATCTTCATAGCATCATAGACGATACAAATGACCATGCTGCAGTTCATTGGTAGTTTGGAAGCAAAAGTTTAACTCTACACTACTAGGGAAAACCCTAGCAGTAGCGCGGGTATTTTCCCTATCAGTAGCGCGGGTGGACGCGCTACTGATAAGGTGCTACAGCTAACGTGTAGTAGTAGCGCCTGTCGTCCTACGCTATTGCTATACATGGCTAGCAGTAGCGCGCTTTAGTTCAGAGCACTGCTGCTAATATCTGTAGCGCTTTTTAGCAGGAAGCGCTACTGGTAAGGGAGTGCTACTGCTAACTTTGTTCCCCTCGCTACTGCTAGTTTTATTAGTTTTTGTTTTTTTTCTGCATATTTGTTTTGTATTTGAATAGGCTTTATACAATAATCTTTAGCATCAATAATCTTTAGCATATCATACACATAAAAATGTGATCATAGCATATACATACAAATAGTCTTATCATATCATGTCATCATCATAATCATCATCCAACACAAAGTGGTCTCTCGTCATCATCTCGAAAATAGCGATACAAGTCTCGATTACTTGCAACTACATCGTCATCCATCTAAACAATGATATACGCGAGAAGAGCTATCACTTTGCGTGAACCTAAACTAACTACTGGCTGTCGCTCGAAAATTGGAAATCGGTACACCTGGGCCTGACATTCCGGCCACTCGTCGTATACTCCTGGTGTAGCACTTCTTTGCCATCGATGATCTATACACTTGCATCATCACATGAGTCGATGATATGCAACATATGTAGTTGAGCAACAGAAAGAGACAGACTTGACAAAAATAGAAGCAACATATCATAAGCATAAATAACAAAGTTCATCGTACCCAAAATGCCCTAACTAGAGTGATCTTCGCTAGTCGAGGAGGACGGTTTAATTACATCACAAATAAAGTTTCGCTTTGCATAATTCAAAGTTTTGTCATACAGATAGTATGGACTAAATGGACACATTGTCATATATCGACAATCACTCCATGTCGTGCCATCCATCCAAGTCAGGGAGATAGTCCCCGAGCTTAGTGAAAGGCTTCAGGTCGATACACTGAGGGGCTACGCGTGTTCGGACGTCTTCCCGCGACATTTGTCCTTCTTCATAGAACATCCCTGTTTTTTTGACGACCTCCTACATGATGATTTGGGCAAGTTCACGCTAGATGTGATAGAACTCAGCTCGAAGTCGATGATCCTCGATATCTCCCAAGTTCTTTGCCCATTGCAGAATATGGGCATCGCCGGATGTAGGTGACATGCGAAGGTTCTGGTGATCCCGTCTGTACTCCAGCATGTGGTGTAGGACATAGAATCCATCATTAAGATAATCACTCGGTTGCTGGATGCAGCAGAAGTCGGTCTTATGGTTGAAGGTGGGCCTGCTGTCCCTTTTCTTCTTGTCCTTGACCTCTCCACCCCGTGCGTCGTAGTAAAACATAGTACTGTCGAGAACATACTTGATGTGGGTGTAATCCTTTTTGTTAATGTTCTTCGACGAGTCCAAGTAAAGAGTGTGGGAGTATCGGGGGTAGAGGATGATGAGGGCGGCGCGCCCGCCGCTGCACAAAATAAGTACACCTCAAATTAGTTAGCCTCAACCGTGCAAATGAATGATTGAAATCAAAGGAAGGATATCCGCGCGGATGACTTACATGGGATGATAAGGCACAAGAATCGCCTCCTTGTCCTTATTGGCAAGCATGAAATTGACGATGTATTCCCTCACATATTCACGGTGCTTTGCGCAGACTCCCAAGAAGGCCTCGTGCATGAAGTACGGGTCAGCGACACAGATATGAGGTATCTGCTCAACCCCGATGAGGTAGTTCATGTGCAAAGCATAAAGGTGGACAAACACAAAATCCATCTTCTTCAAGTGAAACATGTCAAAGATGTAATCGAATCGAAGGAAGAACTTCTCCGCCGGGAATGTGTCGACGTACGACAATCCCCGCGGCACGTTAACCACAAAGAGTGGGTATCCTGTATTTTTTGAGGCGATGTGGCATTTCTCTATCCGCATCACATCGTCATGAAGTCTCCTTAAATTGCCGAATCTGGCCCCTAGCGCTGCTTCAGGTAGGATTGGTTAACCGGGGATATGCCATTTTGCCGCACCGGGGATATCTATACGGTCTTGAACCCGAGGCTGCTGAGGCGGCTGGATCATAGAAGCAGCTTTTTTTTCCTTTCCTCGGTCTCTTCCTAGACTTCTTTACTACCGGAAGGTTGTCCATAATACGTTTAGACTCTGGAGGCGGCCACTCAGGCACCGACTCATGACGCTCAAACCCTAAGGAGGCGCCAGTATTGACATACTGTTGAGTGTCATCATCATCATCATCCTCATCCTCATCCTCATCTATGGCGACATCACCAGCGACTAATGGAGTAGGCGAGGTGTTGATGTTCATACCTAAATGCGTGCTCGTGGGTGTGCTCCCGGCCGCCTCCAGACGAAGCAGACTCTTTGGCCACAACAGGACCCACCCATTGCAACAATCACCAAGCCGCCGTGGGGTCTCGTCGTCATCCCCCACTAGTACCAAAGGAGCCAAATTCTCGTGGCCCGGTTTGACACTAGCCATGGAAACCTTGAAGACTTCCGGGGGGATCGGTCGGCTGTGGAACAATGGTTCCTTTAGCTCCATTATCGACGCCTTCCCCACGTCCACCTTCTGGTCGCCGATGGTGTACAATATGGTGCACGGGGTTTCTTCGGCCTGCAAAGAAAAGTCTGCGATGTGAGACATCCGAAAGGCAACGAAAACGGGAGATTATACATTTATTGAAGGGGGCCGGTGTGATAGATAACGTGAGGGCGTCGAGGTCAGCTGAAGACGAAGCACCGTCGAGCACGTCCGGTGCCGGAGCCAGTGCTGGAGCAGGTGCGGGAGCCGGTGCTGGAGCAGGTGCAGGAGCCGGTGCAGGAGCCGGTGCGGGAGCAGGTGCAGCTGTAGGTGCTGGTGCAATGCTAGTCGAGCTGCTCCTGAGGAAGTCAGCAAGGGGAAAGTCTACTGCATTTTTTTTTCTGGATTTTGCCTACTCCAATTGAAAACGGCCGGAACCAAGGTAGTAGACATATCTACAAGCACCTGTTTTGCGGCAGCTAGCGCTGTTGCGACTGTTTTAGATGATTTCTTTTCAACCGCAATCTCAACCTTCTTGTCTCTTGTCGATGTTTTCTTCAGTTAACCTTCTCCAATCTCCGATGTGACAGGTGGACCCAGCAACATCAACTATTGATCGTCGGCTTCCCTCAAAAATTCCTCTGCCGCCAGGTACATGTTGTCGCAGTCACCAGAACCCTATCCTTCATCATTGCTAGCCATGTTTCCTACGATTAAATCTAGTCAATTAATTCTAGACCTAATAAAATGAATAATGACATAAAGGCCTATGCTTTGCAGGAACATTGACTCCTTCCCGGTGCGGCAAATCGCGAGCACTCGATATGTCCTAGTTTGTAGCACAAGTCATGTCGAAATTCACGGAAAATTTCGGCATGACCTTTGCTAAAAAGTGGACAAATCAAGCACCTGAAATTTGCCGGAACAGAAATGAATCAACATTCCGGCAAAACATAGGCCACCTGCACTTCATTCCCTGGAAACAACAAAGGGCCACATGGGCACAATAGAACCACACTTCAATGAAAAGATATAACATGACTAACCGGGCCACAATCGAACCACACTTCCCTGGAAACAACAATAAAAGTCTAGGAAGGATCATCTTGAAAATAAAACTTGCCTAAATTCTTTTCCTAGAAAAATAGTGGTCTTTTCAAAAATCAAAAACCTTTGCAAAATGACCTCACTAAACACTTCTCTGCCTAGGACAGAACCCAAATTCTGTTCTAGCTATTCCTCTCTCTCTCTCACACACACACATACGCATTATTTTCTCTAACACTTCTCTGCCTAGGAAGAACCCAATTAAATTGCAAAGGAACTCCATTTCTCTAACCCTTCTCACCTAATGCTCTAAAATAAATTTTTCCTCTAACCTAGCGAACCTAGTTAACCTAGCTTGTTAACCTAACGAACCTAATTAACCTAGCTATTTAACCTAGTTAGTTAACCTAGTTAGTTAACCTAGCTAGTTAACCTAGTTTACCTAGATAATTAACCTAATTAAACTAGTTAACCTAATAGTTCTCTGTCAAAGCCCTAACTAAATTTTTGCACTAACCTAGATAATTAACCTAATTAAACTAGTTAACCTAGCTAGCTAATTCTCTGTCCAATGTTTGTGCTATGCATGAGAGAGAGAGAGGAGGGGTGGGGGCTTACAGAGGATGGCTACGGTTGTGGCAAGGGAGGCAGTGGTGGCGAGGGAGGCAGGGGCGTCTCCGGCGACGGCGAGGGAGGCAGTTGTGGCGAGGGAGGCAGGGCATCGAGGGTGGCTCCGCTGGCGCCAAGGGCGGCTCCGGTGGCGTTGATGAGGCCGCGCGGCTCCGGTGGCGTCGACGATGCGCGGCTCTGGTGGCTCCGGGGGCATTCATGTCGGCAGGAGACGGCGACGAAGTAGGGCGACGGCGAAATGGGGAGACGGCGGCGAAGTGGGGCAAGAGATTTGGGGGAGAAGTGGTGGCCGGGGGGGGCCGCTTTTGGGTTAAGTCAAACTTAGCGGTAGCGTGTTTCTTTAAAAGCGCTATAGCTAAGTTAGCTATAGCGCTTTTCAATAAACGCGCTACAGCTATAGCTATGTATTTCCCTTTCGCTATAGCTAAGTTAGCTATAGCGCTTTTCAATAAACGCGCTACAGCTATAGCTATGTATTTCCCTTTCCTTATTTCCTTTTCTCTTTCTATAGCGGGGGTCTAAACAAGCGCTACTGCTAAGTTATCTATAGCACCTCCGATGAACAGACGCTACTGCTATTCCTTTCTCCTTTTTCCCTTTTCATTTATTTTTCTTTACATTTTATTTTATTTTTTTTCCTTTCTCCTTTTTTATTTCTTTCATTTTCATTTACTTTTCTATTTGTTTTTCATTTAATTTTCTTTTCATTAACAGTAGCGCGTTTCACAGTAAACACGCTGCTAAAATAAACTCAGCGGTAGCGCTCTTTCTAGAAGACCGCTACTACTATATGTAGCCTGTCGGCTTAGTAGTGAGAATTTTAGTAGTAGCGCTTTTAAAACGAGACGCGCTACTGCTACATTTGTGTCTACAGTGTGTTTATCCAGCACGCGCTACTGCTATTTAGCAATAGCGCCCTTTTTTAACAAGCGACACTGCTAAAGTTCGGTGTATAAGGTTTTCCCTAGTAGTGCTACCATAGCAACTTAGAAATTAAGTTCACACACATCGATCATATAGATCACGTGAAGGCAGGTCGTGCACTAGTTGTTCAGAAGTAAAAGTTCAGCTTCATCATGAGCTATCCTTGCCTTCCATCATCTTCGTGATCTCGGCTTGGGTGGTCCTCGCATCTTTGATGACTGCTCACGCACTCTTGGCGGCTGCTTGCGCACTCTCAACGGTTGTTCTAGCGCTCCCAGCAGCTGCTCTAGCGCTCTCGAAATATGCTTGAGATCTCTCGATGGCTACTCGAGCACTCTCGACATAAGCGAGCACGATCTTCATGTATTAAGCCACCCCCATGACGATGTCTACGGTAGTAGGAATTCCATCTATGGGTGTAGGAGTCCTAACGAGGCGTCTCCAACTAAATCGCATTGAACATATTGACATTTAGACAAAACATTTACATGTCTTCGTAAGTAGCTCGTCCATACAAAAGTAATAAATTTACAGAAAAATGGCATGACCTTTGATAGAAATTGGACATATTAAGTGCCAGAAATTAAGCAACTTAATCCACGCTTCGCAAAAACATTGGCACTCACTATGAATACCTGCATCATGAAAATAATATTATACTACATGTTCATCCATTTGTAGTACATTTTGTCTAGCACACGCATTCAAATTTAAGAAATCTACTTATTGGAGATTCAATGGTACATCATACAACAAATCTTAACTACACTAATAACATGGTGCAATATATGTTCATCCATATGTAGTACATTTTGTCTAGCACATGCATTCAAATTTAAGACATCTACTTACGAAGATTCAATGTTTCATCATACAACAAATTTTAACTAGAGTAATAAAATGTTGCTGATCTACAAATACAATAATGAGAACAACTAAAATCACCATTAACGGAAAGAAGGGAGGTGTGCTTACCGGGCCAGAGTCGGACGTCAGGCTGGACGAGGCCGAGCTCGATGGAAGAGGCATTGGCAGACGACGAGTTCGATGGAGACGAGGACGATGTTCGATGCGGAGGAAGGTGCGGGTGACGGTCACAAGGAAGTAGTTTGAGGTAGCGTTGCTCGGCGATGTCGACGAACTGACGGGCGGCATGGGCAATGGGGAAGATTGGGTCCTCGACGCCGTTCGAGGCAACGAACCACGATCTCGCTGGTGGCGCCGGACGACGCCATGACGCCGGCAACGGCGAGACAGAGGGGAGAAAGAGATGTTTGCGTTTGGAATGAGATCTAACTAGCTGTGGGTGGGGGGATGCGGTGGATAAGGTCATGTGTAGCAGTGACAGGCACCGAGCAGTGCCCATTGCCACTATATATGTGTAGTAGGCGGCAACATGGCCAAATATAGCTGTGGCGGACAACTGTCAAAGCCTGCCACTACGTACTCTATTTTTTTGGAACAGTTTGGTGAGTGGGTACTCAAATATAGCTGTGGCGGGCGCTTAGTCGAACCTGCCACAACTATGCAATGGACTAGTGGAGGGCATGTACTATGCCCGCCACAGCTGCTTGTCAGCTATGAACGAATTAGAAATCGTATAACTGTGGCGGGTTCTCGGTCGAGCTGTCGGCAAAAAAGACAAATTTGAGATCTCTGAAAAAGTTTATTGTTTTGCACTGTTCAGACCTGATTTTGGGCCAGTTCTTTTCGGCGATTCTCCCAGAATCACCCCCTCCCCAGCTTCTCCCAGAATCGCCACTTCATATTTTTTTACAATCCTATCTAGTTAGGGTCTAATTAGCTAGGATTGTAAAAAACATATGGAGTGGTGATTCTATAAGAAGCTGGGGAGGGGGGTGATTCTGGTAGAATCGCCCAAAAGAACTGGCCTTTTGTCATTTTTGCTAAGAGCTCGTTAGATGTCCGGATGTGCTGAATTTTTGCACGCACATCACGCACTCAACCACCTTTCACAACATTTTTTTTGGAATTTTCTGTTTGTTCTAGTATTTGTTTTGAATTGACTATTCACAGGTTGTAGATGAGCTCGGGAGCCGAATTGGATATTCGACATGCAACCATCTTTATTAATGTACTCACTCGAGTCTAACAAAATGAATACAAAGATCAACCCAAAGCCACCTTTTGAGGTGAATAAAATTGCTACAACTACAAGTATAAAGATGTGCCATGACCACATCAACGAACGCCATCTAATCCAGTGGCCTCAAGAAGCCGCTCGCCTAGCAAGCTGAGAGTACCAACCGGTCTAGGCGTCCCACAACATGCACCACATGCACACGCTCTAGGATCCACCGCCGCCATCTTCCGCCATCCCATCTTAATGAGGCATCATTGCATAGATCTTGCCAGTCCCATCTACCATCGACGTCACGACAATGCCAGACAACACCACTAGCCTGCGTGTGTCCATCAAACCATGTCCAACCCTGAGACTCCACTGCTCCACGCTACCGAGATCCATCGTTGTCGCTGTGGTAGATGCAACATCGTTCCTCCTCTTCCCCCCTCCAGCGAGTGCCTGCTCCAAAATGATGCCCCCAAGAGGGAGTACGGTCTTGAAGGCCCCATCATGGTCCGATCCGGGAATCCAGATCTAGGTTTCCCCCGAAGCAGTCAGAACGAGGTGACGATGATTGCAACCGGCGATGCCTTCAACAAGGAGATAGCGTCCAAGACTCTGTCGGTACTAAAATTGGCTGATCTCGGGTAGGGGGTCCCGAGCTATGGATCTAGGGACGATGGGCAACAGGAGACAAGGAAGACGATGTTTAACCAGGGTTGGGCCCTCTCGAAGAGGTAAAACCCTACGTCCTGCTTTAATTATACTGATGATGGAGTATTGAGTACATGTTGATCTACCCCGAGATCGTATATTGTGTTTTTTGACAGAAAGACTGTAAGGGAACCCCCTACAGTATAATTGGTGCAACAAACCCAAATTGCAAGTACCATGCCTTGAACCTGGGTGGGTGGGAAGGCATCAGCCCCTTCCCACCACTAGGCTATACCTTAGTCTGCGATCGTATGTTGTGTTCTAAACCCTAAGGCTGGTAATTATGATTGTGTCCCTACGGATTAAACCCTCCGGCTTATATAGGCACCAGGGGTATCTAGGGTTACATATGGTCGGTTTGCCAACTAGGAATAAACACGCCGATAGTTGGAGTTGTCCTTGAAGTATACGCCAAGTCTTCAGCGGTGTCCATCTTGATCACTCCAGGATTCGTGGGTTCCGGAGTCCATCCTTATGGAGATCGGTGGGCCGTAGGCTCGACCCATGGACTGTGGGTCACATAGGTTGGTACCCCCTAGTCCAGGACACCGCCAGTAGCCCCTGAACTTGTCTTTGAAGCCGAGGATAGAAGTTCCATACTCGGTCCAATGTTTTCGGCTTAAAGTCTTCGGCTTGGAAGTCAAGGCAAGTTCTTTCTCTAGCTGGCTTTCACTCAGATCCAAAATCTTTCTCATCCAAAGCAATTTCGGGCTTCTCCTTAATGGGATTGCCCGCCAACCACATGTTTAAAAGTCATACTTCGGCATCCGAAGTCATGAGATAGGTTAGCCCAAAGGCTTGCCGCATAGGTGTGAACAGTGTTTTTTTTCTAACAACTTTTACCGAACCGTCACAACCTATAGCACTAACTAAGCCAGTTATTGTAAGTCAAATTGTGGCCCGAGGCAGCTGTCTCATTGGTGTGTCTCATCAATGCAGAGATCGTGCTCCATTTTTAAGGGATATCATCAACGAATTGTTCACCTAATGCGTGCATAATGACACAGAAGGTTGGAATGTGTCGATTCATACGACACAGTAAGGGGACTCTTGGTCTTTTACTGACCTATAAAAGCAAAGGGTCAGAATCCTCCTTCCCCCTACACTTCCATCTTGCGCCATTGCTTACAGCCTCCAGATCTCTCACTGCAAGAAATGTGTCAACTTGCGACCATCGATATTGGTCACTGAATTGTCATTTTTTTTTCATTTGTGACCTTTTTGTGACCAAAAACAGTTGGTCAAAAGCTGATCATCTTTATTGAAACTTAACGGCCTTTGTTCTGAAATGGTCATAGAAGGTAACGACCAAAATGAAAGGTCGTTGGTGCAACAACCAATTATTTTGGTCACTGGCAATCTGCCCACGCCATGTCGGATCCGATGTGGCAAGCTGACCTGGTAAAATTGCGACCAAATGAAAAGGTCGTTGATTAGAATCAGCCCGGTCCAGTGTAGGCGTCTATATGGGCCGAGCCCAGTAATTCAACAATTTATGTTTTTCCATGTTCAACTAAATGGGCCAAGCCCAATTTTACAACCTTTTTTCTTTTTTGGGTCGTTTCCTTTTTCTAGTAAATTTCTTTTTTTGTTGGCCTTTTCATTTTGTTTTTTATAACTTTCAGCATTATTATTATTATTTTCACTATTAAACTAAAATAAACAATTCCACAACATCATCTATTGGGCTGTAGCCTTTTCAGGGGCAGTACAACTTTAAGCATAGAAAATTGAAAAACAGATATTTAACCCATATATACTGTTGAGAAATTTTAATAATTTTGCTGTCAAAGTAGCATGTACACAGGAATACAATTTTGCTGTCAAAGCAACATTTCAAACGTACATCTTCGTGACATCGTACATAAAAACCAGCAATAAAAAGATTACAATATGCCATATGGCTCAGATCACATAACACATGACCTGCAGGTTCAAATGACCCCAACAACGAAAAAAGATAATCAGCACAGCGTACAATCTGCACATTCAAAGAGAACAAACTATATGTCAAAAGAGAACTAAACAGAAAATAGCCACTTCAAGAAAGCAGATAGTATACTCAATAATTACTACAGATTTGCTCGCTAGATACACGCACGCACGCATGCACGCACGCACGCACTTTGCATATACTTTTGGAAGGAACTGCATTTTCAAGTAAACTGCAGAGTTATATCAAGACCAAGATACCCGACGGTAGGAAATCTGCATGTTGGCGGCGGACACACATGCTCCATGGCCATGATCTTGCATGCGCAACACCTCACATTCATGTTCAGGAAAGGAGGAGGGACGAGCGATTTGCGGCGAGCTATATACCCACTTGAGTTGTCCTGGAGGATATGCATTCCTGAAGGACACTAAAAGTAGAGGTGTTATTTTGGACAATAAGCTCTGAGACAACATTGTAGTCTATTAACGTAAAAGAAGTTATTATCAGGTTAAGACTCCTTAGTTTAGTGATCATTTTCTCATACAATTTTATTTCAACTTAACAATATCCAGAATCAAGCAAGGAACTACATCAGCAGCAAAAAGGTGATAAACCGCATCAATCAACAAGATAATGGTTGTATGATTTGTTCTTCAGGAACTTGGACAACCAATCGACCAAAAAAGTTCATGGAGCTCCACAATAAAAATCCCATGACAGTTAGTTACTATTTGCTTCAATAAATGAATGCCATAAACATTGTACTAACATCCTTTGCTAACACTGCTAGGCTGCTAGCTGTGTGTGTTCATCCATCCATCCATCCATCCATGGACCTAACTAATGTTATTTGTATCTCTAGACTAGAATCAAATGATCATTAGTGTTATTATTAACTTGATGGTGGCATCTTCTAGTATGGTACAAATTTCACACAAGACATGAAAAATAGATGAGGCAAGCAACATCAAACAACACAGTCATAATCGAATTATGCATAAAAACTGAACCAATACAATGCTGCTATGTTGTGGCCATAACAATTGCAATTGATGCCCACTTCATATTAGATCTGCAAGGAGTAGAAGGAGGGGTGGAGCTCACCATGTCAGGGGGTTGGAGGAGGGAAGGAGGGAATCATGTAGCAGCAACTTCTCCTCATGAGAGCAACCTGCACAAAACAGAGCCTTCAACATGTTTAGATCGGGAAGAGAAAAAAGACGGAACAAAAATAGAACCTATTCCCTCATTCTTCCCCTATTCTTCCTATTTCTATTTTTCTCCTCGGTGTTGTTGAACCAACCAACCTAGCATAATCTTGGATGATCTGCGAGCTAGACTTGGGTGGATAATCAAGCTTGAACAATGCATGACATGCTTGTTGGTATTGTCGGATATCTATCTCCATCCTGACTGAGTATGGTTTGGTGCTGCAGGCATGTGATTTTTTTTGCAGCAGGTATCCTGGGTAAAGTAGAGTATGTTGTGGATGTGTGGTCTTTTGTGATTGTGGATGTGCATGTTGCAGAGGCAAAGGGTTTGGGTTGATAACTTGGTACATACACAGAGGTACAAGGTTCATAAAATGATGTATGTGCAAGCTGCAAGTTGACATTAATTCAATTCATCCAGAGGAAGCAGAGTGACAAGACAAACAAACTAGGTAGGCAGCCATCAAACTACACTCAGACACCAACAACCATGAGCACTAACCAAATCAACCAAATTATGTATCGCTTCAGTATGTACCATGTGATGTACTATAACACTCACTCTCCATCTCTATCTAGAGCAAAGTGGCAAATTGCAAGTGAACAATAGTTCAACCAGAGCAGAGCGGCAAAGCAAACTATCTATCTATCTATCTATCTATCTATCTACCTATGTACCTACCTACCTACCTACCTACCTACCTATCTATCTATCTATCTATCTATCTATCTACCTACCTACCTATCTATCTATCTAAGTAGAGTACATTTGAACACCAACAGCCGTAAGCACCAACCAAATCAATCAATCTAAGCACACTCAAAAAAATTCAGAGCAAGCAAGCAAGCTCAAAACAATCGTTAATCAAAAAACTGAATTCATCAGGTAGCCATGGTTATGGTTCCTTGAGCAGCTCGACGAGGTAGTCCCTAGATCGGAGGTAGCATGTGAGGGAGAAGCTCTGATAGAAGAGCTCATACATGTAGAGGTTCGGAGATGCCAGCCTCATGTATCGCTCTATACTCAACCTATCGTACAGCGCCAGGACCACCAGAGCACCGACAATAACTGAAACTGAACCAATAAGTTATTTTAGTCAGAGTTGAACCAACATTCGTATTTAATCATGCCTAAAATACATCCTGATCCACATCCACATCACACACCAAATTGACATAGGAAGCAGGGGAGTAGGTCGCTGTACCAAACCCATCACCTTGATGGCGTTAGTGGAAGAGCAGAAGCAGAGGAGGGAGGTCCATGGCGTCCCTCCCGAGCACAACACATCACACATTCTTCTCCCATGGTGCCATCCTGGTTGGAAAGAGAGATGAGAAGGGGGTCAGATAGAGAGAAGAAGAAGAAAAGATGTATCGAGTTGATTTTATCCACCTTCAGATCCGCCATATGGAGTTGCTGCACGTAGGGGTGGGCATAAAAAACCGAGCATCAAAAACCGTACCTAATAAACCGGTACTGAACCTGAATTCATAGAAACCAAATACTTCGGTCTGCACTTCGGTTGGCAGTCTTGGGAAACTGAAGTTTCTTTGATGATTTCGGTTGCGTGCCTCTGGAACCCGAAGTACCGAATACACCGAAGTAGTACTCTGTTTTTTAGGTAACGATGTACTACTCTATAGTTTTTTGAGAATATACGTGGAGAGAGAGAGGCCCAACTGCTCTTAATAACTTCACAACCCCACAGCCCAATCCTCTCTGTTGTTTTGACCTCGAGTAGTCCACTACGATAAAACAATCCTCCATATCCCCTGTCGCACCGTACTCCAGCACCGCTATTCCCATCCATCCTTATCTCTTGTAGTAACCCTCGCCGCCCCTTCTCGTTGATTCGCAGTCACAGCCCCATCTCGCCAATTCAATGCGGCCATGAGAGGCACCCATAGCTGGACCAGTAGGACGTCCGGGTGGAACTCATCAAGGAGCCACGCGTGCTTGACGACATGTCCGTTTGACTGCCCGATTCCGATCAACTCCAGGCTACCGCTAGTCGGAACAGCTCCCTACCGATTCCCCCCGCTGCTCCGGCTTGCTCCTCCGCGTGCACGCGGGGGTCTTTGAGCTCAGAGACGACCTGGAGCAGCTCGCCCTCGGCACTGCCTGCACGCGGCGGGTCGTTGAGCTCAGAGACGGCCTTGAGCAACTCCCTTGGCTCCGCCTGTGCGTGGCGGGTCGTTGATCGGCCGACGAGGAGTACCCCCACTCCACGGCCCCGACGAAAAGCTCCTCGACTCCTTCTGAAGGGAGGGAGGGAGAGCAACTAAGAGAGGGATACCGAGAGAGAGGGCGAGAGAGATGGAGAGTAAGTTACCAGATCCGAAGCTGCCTATGACGTCGAGGACGAGCGAGTCCAGATGCGCTGCCAGAGACGGAATGGGCGGGCCTGGCTGGCGACCAGCGGAGGGAACCATGCCACGTAGAGGGAGGCCGGGCTGTTCATCCCCGATGGTGGATTGTAGGGTGCTCGCTAGGGTTCGCGTGCGACACTATCTTAGGGTCGAGATCGAGATCGAGAGAGGTGCTAAGGACTGGGGTGGCGGCGGATCTGACTCGGGATGGGAGGTGGCGAGCGGTGAGATGGAGGGTCGATGAAATCATGGTGGTGGTGGCGGTGGCGGGGGAAGAAGAAGAGAGGGGGCGATGAGACGGTAAGGGTTTGGGAGATGCATTGCGGTGGGGACGAAAACCTAAAAATTAGTTTTCCCGCGCACGCCCTTTGCTCTAAAATTGTGGCGCGGATTTGATGGTCCCATAGGCCAGCCTCTGTTTTTAGGTGGGTTTGATTAATTGTGTTACGGAAATGTTAACGCCCACACGTGTGGGCGTTCACCACCCCGACCACACGCAAGCATCACCGTTGGCAGCTCTGTGCATGAATCTTGGAACAAATCGGACGGTTTTTTTGCGCCACGTAGGACGAGGCGCGTGTGCGGTGTGCGAGTAAGTTTGTCCGCACATTGGTTGCCATCCCGCAGTCAGCGGTTGCCATCGGAGTCGTGCGGTGAAACTGCAATGCGCCCGCACGCCACGCTTCGACCGCGGTTGACGTCAAACACGTCGGACGCCTCTGCCCCCTCTCCCTCACGCTTCCATTTACTCACCCGCACTGCAGTTACTGGCAGAACCCACTCGCATTTCAAACCATCAAAGGAGAAGGCGAGGGGAGAAGGCGACGGCGGAGGCGGAAGATTCGACGGTGTTCGGGGCCATCGGTGGTGCTCGCCGGAACGGAGCGGCTTCGCCGGAGCGCCTGCGGCCCGGGTTGAAGGTACTGCTCGCTACAACTCTCGCAATCCCCTCCTGCATTTCCCCCCTTCCCTCCCTGTTCGATTCCTCGATCGAGATTCGGAGAGATTCAGGCGATTCGTTGATGCGTCGGCGTTCCCGTCGGCGCCGAAGTCGTCTGCTAGCCGTTTTTGGTTGCACTGGTCAGTTTCGTCGTGGCCGCGGCCGCGGCATCGTCGGCGTGGTTCTGCCTGTTCGGAGGCACGCACTAGTCTTGCCTATGGATTGAGCAGGTGTCTCCCGGGTTGTTTTTGATGCGCGTTGGTTCGATTTTGTGTTTGCAGTCAGTTCGTGGGAGAATTTTGAGGGTGAATTTGAAGTCGAGGTAGTTGCCATTGAACCCCAGATCTAGTTAGTTGGGTTTTGAAAATGCAGTATGAGGCAAACTTGATAGTTACATTAACTATCATGTTTGTGCGACCACTAACTCCCTGAACAAATGAGATAGTTGCCACAAACGTGTTTACCCTTGCGGCAACAAATTACTGAAATGACTATGTTAGTTGCCACATGTAAGCTTTCGCACAGGGCAACTATTTTCATTCAATGACTGTGATAGTTGCCACACACACACTCTTCCATGTGGCAACTAAATTTGCTGAAGTACTATGATAGTTGCCACACACACGCTCTTTTTCCGTGTGGCAACTAAAATTGCTGAATTACTGTGATAGGTGCCACAATCATGCTATTTCCTTGCGGCCAGTGTTTTTCCGAATGATATGTGATAGTAACCACACTGTGATAGGTGCCACATGAATGTACATTCAGGAGCCAACTGCACTGGATGGCAACTATTGTGCACATCAAGTGTGCCTGTTGCCACCTGGATAGTATATTCATGTGGCAAATAGAGTGTGAACACACTGTCTGTTGCCATTCTGCATATAAGACAGTGTGGCAAATTGGCTGCATAATGTGGCAACCGAATTTTCATATCAAATGTATCAGATGCCATACATATGCTTTGCATGTGGCAAGTTTTTGCTAACCTCTTTGCATTTACATTTCCACCATGACAATTTGGTCTGTTCCCATCTCAACAGAATGGCTCGTGGCGATCGTCAAAACGACGATGATGATTTCATGGATCCACCATAGCGTAATCGTGCAACTGGACGGAGAAAAGAGGGTGATGAGGTAAATGTTCACACATCCCCCCTTCCTCCTGCTGTATGTTAATGGTTGACACCTCGAGCTTGCAGTCGTCTGACACGAACTAAAATTTCTTGACATTGCAAAACGCGGCAACAACTGATCTCTTTTTGCAAAAACATGGCAATAACTAATCACTTTATGTCTGTTTTTTGCAGAAGAAGAAACGTATTCGCAACAGAGCCTCCCAAGAATGACTGACTGCGTTGACTGACAAATTCAGCGACGATCAGAAGGGGGCTGCTGCTGAGATGGGTATGCAGTCTATGATGGCTGTCCGGTGCACGAACCTTGTCAACCCATGCGATTGGCTTGGTGAGATCTACGACCCCGCCTCCAGGGAATTCATGATTCCGGGACGTGGAAGACTACCGCTGAACGAGGAATCCGTGTTCTGTACTTTGGGTGTGCCTCGTGGACATATCAAAGTCCCGTACGAGGTCAACAATGAGATCAAGGAAGCGCTGTTCCCCCGTTTGTTTCCTGGGTTGGAATCCATGCCGAACACGTCTGCAGTGGCAGATTCGCTGGAGGCCATGACGATGCATGGAGATGTTTTCAAGATGAAGCTACTCATGTACCTCATCTCAGCCGTTTTCGCGCCGACCACTTCTCTTCGCCCAAGCAACAAATGCTTCCCCATCCTGGTGAATGATCTATCTTTACTACATTATTTTTCCTTCAATTTTTTTTGCTCCGATGTCATGTGCAAGCTAGTCATTGCCAGTGTTTTTTGATGTTTTTTCCATTGGATTTCTGATGCGGCAACTCGTTGTCCTGAATTTTGTGCGGTGCAGGCGAAACTGAAAGATGTGAAGAACATGAATTGGTGTAAGTTCATTGCCGACTTCCTGCATGATGCATTCGCAAGCAAGGTGTACCAGAAGGGTTGTCGACTGCATTTAATGGTATTTTTTACCGGCCCTTTCTGTGAACACTCTTTTTAACACCTTTTTATTCATGCATGGGCAACCTGATCATAACAAGATGGCAACTGCCATGTTGATTTTGTGGCAACTGCCATCATGACAATATGGCAACTGCCATCATACTATGATGGCAACTCTCATCATGACAATATGGCAACTGCCATCATACTATGATGGCAACTGCCATCACACTATGATGGCAACTAGCACATACAGATGGCAACTTCTTCTTTTTTCTCTTTTTCATGCACTTCAACTTGATGATCGTAGGAACATATATTATCCTATTTTTTCGCAAAATACCATGACCGCAACTGATTTTTCTTTCTTTTTAAAATTGTTGTACATCATCTCATGTACGCCGACTGTCTTGATCTGCCCACCGTGGATTTCACTGGGACAGGAGGCCCGCCGCCTACACACAAGTTTGCTGTTTCTGTGTGGACTATTGATGCTGTCAAGGCTGTGCTTGCTGCAGACAGGGTAACTGATACCAAATATGGAAAACTGTAGGTTAGTTTTGCTTTTTTGCAACACATGAACTGCTAGTCAGTGTTCATCATTCTCTCTCTTACATCCTAGCTATTTTTTTGTTCTCTCCAGCTGATGGCCAAGCATGCTATAGACTACAGCGTGTTTGGGGGGCCTCAAAACTTTGGAAAGTGGATGGACATGCACTCAGCTCCGTCTTGCCCTGCCGAGGTAATCAAAAGATCTACATCTATGGTTTGCCGTGGAGTATTTTTCGATGTCGTGCAAGTGATTGCAATACGGGGTGGTCATTGATGCCTCTTTGTTTCGTGTACAGGCGAGGGCACGTGTTGAGCAGCTAATAGGGCAGTTTGCATCTGGAATGACCGGCTTGCTCGGGAAGTTGGTTGAGGGGTGGACGTCCCTCAGCGGCTCTGACAGCGACGCGGTTGCGAGGCAATTCACTTCATTTGTCCCAGAACGTACACACCGGCCAACCGGTTGCCGTGGCCGGTATGACTACAACAGTTCCCAGGAGCCTGCTAACACACAAGATGAACTAGGTGGAGACGCTGGTCTCAGCAAGGATGACGACGATGTCATGGATAATGTGCAAGAGGACACCGATGATGATGAACATGCTGAAGTTCGCGCAGGTGGTAACAAGGGAAAGGATGCAACAGATGTCCCCCAACCGGATAAAGTCAAACAACACACGGCTGGGAGAGGCGAGGGGGTTTTGCCATCAAAGAGGGGGATGGCTCCAGAGGGTGTTGGGCAGGGTTCTACTGGCAAGAGGTCTAGGACCGACCCTGTAGCTGCCAGGAAGAGGTTCGACTTTCATCTTAGTTTTTTGCTTTGTCTATTTTCTTCGAACAGACTCATCCTCTTTTTTTGCACTTGTGTTCTGTCAAACGCGGCAACGAGATTGCTGACTGACAACTGCCACCTTTTTTTCCCTCCATCTCATACGTGTAGCGAGCCGACAGCTGGTGGACGAGCAGTTACAAAGAAACAGGCGCCAACGCCAACCTGTGTTTCTACTCGGTTGAACAAAGGTGCCCCCATTGCCGGTGACACCACTTCCACCAGGACATCTCCTCGCACGACGACAACCAACACCGGGGATCTTGTCGTGTTGCCAGACCTGAGGAAGGCAGTCAGGAAGTAGGTTTTTTCATCCGCTTTCATTGACATAGCGCTATATTTTCTTGATTTTCCAATGCATTCATTTAGCTTGTCACATTGTCTTCTGTCATCGCCCCCCCACGTGGCAACCGCTGTTTTACCAAATGGTTCTTTCTTTCGTTTCTAAGCGTGTGGCAACTCCTATTTGTTTTTCACATGGCAAGTGGAATGTAGGCCAAATGGTAACTTTAATGTACCTAATGGCAACTGCCATCTTTTTTACCGTTGGCTTGTGAGCTCATCCCACGCCTAGGTTTGAAATTGCATTCATGGCAGATCAGACATTTTTATCATTCTTCAAGGTTGCTAACATGGCAACTGATGCTGGATGGCAACTGCTAATTATGACACATGGCAACTCACGTTCCCCTTACATGGCAACTACCAACTTTTCCACCTGTTTTCCATTTTTTTAAGATTTCTACCAAGGCAAACATAATTTTGTTTCATTTTTAAATACCTTTTTCATGTGCTTCATTTTTTTGCAGGGTGAAGAAGACTACTACGCATGAGTCCAAGCATATCAGTAAGGACCTGCTCGAGCGCCTGCATTCAAAGTTGTCAACAGGGGGCAACTCAGATGTACATGAGGCACCAGGAGACAATACTGCTACTGCACCGTTAACCGCTCCCACCAACTCTGATGCAAGTGGCCGACCATCTCCGTCGGCTGCAGATGTGCAGGCTAGAACAACAGGCATCCATACATCGGGGAGTGACGAGTCGGTATCTTCCAGGACAGCTGAAATACTGCCAACTCTTCTGGCAATGAAGGATGCTGCTGTGAGCCATGCCACCCCATCAGCAAGCGTTGAAGTGGACGCTCCCGAGACGAACCTAGGCCAGGAAGATTCCCGCTCATCTGACACTGATTCCAAGCGCGTGCGTGGTGGCACTCCTGTGTCCACGACAGAAGCGGTCGAGGCGGCAGTTCACAAGGATATGCCATCTACAGGTGAGAGTCCTGGCACAACAGCTCCAGCTCCTGTCGGTGCAGATACTGCTAAGGCGACTGTTTCGCGTGCTGGTCTACCACCTAGGCGTCGTAGCCCCCGCAAGCAACCAACAGACGTACCGAACGCACCGGCTGTAGCCAGGAGCAGGAGAGACGAGTCTGGTTTTGTTCCTGCATCCACACTGTTCCCGCCACCTGCCAAAAGCAATGTGACGGAGAAACCGGAAGACCGGAGCACAACTGATGCAGGTGTCAAGCCGGGCATGAGCGACGCAGGTGAACACCCGGAGCAGACTGCGTCTTTACCCGCAATGGAAATCCCCAGCATAAATCTGCGCACTTCCAGGCTCCCAGTCAATGTCGGTGTCCCCTACAGCCCAAACAAGAAGATTGTCATGAAAGCTGCGGCTGATACCGCTGACAACACGCCCCGCCCTGCAAATAAGGCCGATCATTCTATAGCGGCCGATTCAGATATGTTTGTTGATCTTTCACCGTTGGATTCTGCCCCGCAAGTCGTTCGTGGTCCAGTCAGTAGGAATGAGAGGCACCCAATGGCCTTTACCCCACCAAGCTTCAGCCTTGGCATCAGTCAAGATCAACCGGTGGTGCAAGATCCTATGCCAGTTGCCTTTGCTTTCCCAGGAGGCATGCCTGCAATGATGGCGCAGCCAATGGTCGAGGCCAGGAAGGCTGTCAAGTTCGCAGAGCCGATTGTGCAAGGTACACTTGCCATGTCCTTATGATTTTTCTTGTATACATCTTTTGTAGTTTGACTTTTGTCCCAAACATATTTTTTCGGGGGTTCTCACTTGTGATGGCAACTGACATGTGATGACATGGCAACTGGATTTGATGCACCATGTCACCTACATTTTTGTTTTGCTGCCATGCTGCATTTGACATTTGGGCAACCACGTGGCAACTGAAGTTGATTCAACATGGCAACTGTATTTGCTGTCACATGGCAAACACAGTGCATCACACATGGCAACTGATCTGCCACACCATGTCACCTGGATTTTTTGTTTCCATGCTGCATTTTTTCACACGGCAATCACATGGCAAGTGGAGTTGACACATGAAAGTGCAACTATCCCTAGGTGGTTTTGGTAATTCATAACAACATATAGCTCATTGAGCTAATGCTATTCCAAGATGATTATTTCAAGAAAGCTCAATGATTGGCATGGCATGGATGTGAAAGTGGAACCCTCAAAATGCTAAGGACAAAGGATTGGCTCAAGCTCAAAAGCTCAAGACTCTTCATTTTATATTTTAGTGATCCAAGATCACATTGAGTCTTTAGGAAAAGCCAATACTATCAAGGAGGGATGAGGTGTTGCTTAATGAGCCTCTTGCTTCATGTGCTTAGTGATATGCTCCAAAACCCTCAACTACTTTCCCATATCCACATATGACCTAAACCCTAAGCCAAACTCGGTCATACCGATTCTTTCTATCCGGCGCCACCGAGTTTCACTTGTCATAAGCCACTGCCAAACCCTAGCAAATCGGTTCTACCGATAGGGATCTTGGTCTCACCGAGATGGGATTGCAAACTCTCTTTTTCCCTTTCATAACTTTTCGGTCTCACCGAAAGAGCGAATCGGTCCCACCAAGATTGCAATGTAAATTCAGTGTTTCCTTTTTGTAACTTTTCGGTCTCACCGAAAGAGCAAATCGGTCCCACCGAGTTTGCCTGACCAACTCTCTGGTTAGCTAATTACCAAAATTGGTCTCACCGAGTTTGTGTAATCGGTCTCACCGAGATTACGTTATGCCCAAACCCTAACCATATCGGTCCTACCGAGTTGCATGTCAGTCCCACCGAAAATCTCTAACGGTCACTAGGTTTACCTTTTCGGTCCGACCGAGTTTGTTGATTCGGTCCCACCGAGATTGGAAAACTGTGTGTAACGGTTGGATTTTGTGTGGAGGCTATATATACCCCTCCACCTCCTCTTCATTCGTGGAGAGAGCCATCAGAACACATACACAATTCCAACTCATATGTTCTGAGAGAGAACCACCTACTCATGTGTTGAGACCAAGATATTCCATTCCTACCATATGAATCTTGATCTCTAGCCTTCCCCAAGTTGCTTTCCACTCAAATCTTCTTTCCACAAAATCCAAATCCTATGAGAGAGATTTGAGTGTTGGGGAGACTATCATTTGAAGCACAAGAGCAAGGAGTTCATTACCTACACACCATTTGTTACTTCTTGGAGAGTGGTGTCTCCTAGATTGGCTAGGTGTCACTTGGGAGCCTCCGACAAGATTGTGGAGTTGAACCAAGGAGTTTGTAAGGGCAAGGAGATCGCCTACTTCGTGAAGATCTACCGCTAGTGAGGCAAGTCCTTCGTGGGCGATGGCCATGGTGGGATAGACAAGGTTGCTACTTCGTGGACCCTTTGTGGGTGGTTGCTTCTTCGTGGACCCTTCGTGGGTGGAGCCCTCCGTGGACTCGCGCAACCGTTACCCTTTGTGGGTGGAGCCCTCCGTGGACTCGCGCAACTATTACCCTTCGTGGGTTGAAGTCTCCATCAACGCGGATGTAGGATAGCACCACCTATCCGAACCACGGGAAAAACATCCGTGTCTCCAATTGCGTTTGAATTCTCCAAACCCTTCCCTTTACATTCTTGCAAGTTGCATGCTTTACTTTCCGCTGCCAATATACTCTTTGCATGCTTGCTTGAATTGTGTGATGATTGCTTGACTTGTCCTACAATAGCTAAAATCTGCCAAGAACTAAAATTGGGAAAAGGTTAAGTTTTTATTTGGTCAAGTAGTCTAATCACCCCCCTCTAGACATACTTTCGATCCTACAAGTGGTATCAGAGCTTTGGTCTCCATTTGCTTTGATCTCCATAGCTTTTGGTGGTCATAGTCTTGGTTTCACAACCTAGGAGAGTATGGCGTCTAGCGAGGGAAATTATCACCGTAGAGGTCCTTACTTTGATGGTACTAATTTTGCTAGTTGGAAGCATAAAATGAAAATGCATATTCTTGGACATAACCCCGCCGTTTGGGCTATTGTGTATGTTGGTTTGCAAGGTGACTTCTTTGATGGGAAAGAACCAAACCGTGAAGCTACCGCGGATGAGTTGAAGATGTTGCAATACAATGCTCAAGCTTGTGATATTCTCTTCAACGGATTGTGCCCCGAAGAATTCAACAAAATCAGCCGGCTTGAGAATGCAAAGGAAATTTGGGACACTTTGATTGATATGCACGAAGGTACCGACTCCGTCAAGGAATCCAAGTTGGATGTGCTTCAAAGTCAACTTGACAAGTTCAAAATGAAGGATGGTGAAGGTGTCGCTGAAATGTACTCTAGGCTTGCTCTCATCACAAATGAGATTGCCGGCTTAGGAAGTGAAGAGATGACCGATAGATTCATCATCAAGAAGATTCTAAGAGCCTTGGATGGAAAATATGATACCGTGTGCACATTGATCCAAATGATGCCCAATTACAAAGATCTCAAGCCAACGGAGGTGATTGGAAGAATTGTTGCTCATGAGATGTCACTTAAGGATAAAGAGGAACTTCACAACAAATCAAGTGGTGCCTACAAAGCCTCATGTGAAGCCCCTACATCATCAAGTGAGAAACAAAACTTCAATGAAGAATTGAGCTTAATGGTGAAGAACTTCAACAAGTTCTACAAGAGTAGAAGCAAAGATAGAAGCTTCAAGTCAAGGTCCTACAATGACAAAAGATCTTCTAGTCGAGAGCGAAACTGCTACAGTTGTGGAAGACCCGGACACTATTCCAATGAGTGTACGGCTCCCTACAAGAGAAGAGAAGATTCTCCAAAAAGAAGAAGCAAAGAATCACCACCAAGAGAGAGAAGGAGTAGAGATGGTCGTTATTAACGAAGATACTCACGGAGAAGCAAGGATTCGGAAAGGAAGGAAAAATCATCAATGAGCTACACAGAACAAAGACATCAAGCTCATGTTGGTGAATGGGTATCCGGCTCCGACTCCGACAGCCACTCCGAGAGAAGTTATCACTCCGACTCCGAAGATACTCAAGATGAAGGTGTTGCCGGTCTAGCACTTGTGTCAACCAACTCCTACGACATATTTGACTCACCAAATGAAGGAATTGGAAGATGCTTCATGGCCAAAGGTCCTAAGGTAACACACCCCGAGTATGTTGATTTCAATAGTGATGAAGATGACTTGTTAGGTGATGATTTGCTTGTTGACAACTCTAGTGATGAATACTGTGATGAAACGTCAATTAATCATGCTAATCAAGATAAAACGAATGACAATGATAAGGAGAAGATTGAGGCTCTAACTAAAGAACTAAACACTCTTAAGTTAGCTCATGAAACTATCTTCGAAGATCATCGAGAACTTTTAAGAGCTCATGAGAAATTACGCTTTGAAAAGCTCAATCTTGAGCAAGAGCATGAGTTCTTAAAAGCAATGAATGATGATCTCCGCAAGAAAAGTTCTTCTTACATTGCCAAGTGTTTACTCTTATCCACTTACATGCCTCAAGTCAAGTCTAGTAACAAGAACAAGAAAGATTCTTCCTCTAGCAGTAACAATGATCATGCTAAATCCAATATTGTTGCTTCTAGTAGTTCTCTTGATTCCACTAATGATTCTCTTAGCCAAGTTACACTTGAGCAAGAAAATAGCTTATTGAAGGGAATTATAGAGAAAGGAGTGTACAAAAGCCTTGCCGGGAGTAAGCAATTCGAGGAAATTGTGCGCAAGCAAGGAATGCACCGAAAGAATCAAGGTGTTGGTTTTGAACGAAAGTTCAATGCCAATGGAGTTGAGTGGGAAGAAGATCAATACCCCAAGACAAAGTTTGTTCCTCAACAAGAGAAGTATGATACTTCTTTCAAGGGGACACAAGCTCAAGATGATCTTCCACCACAAGACTACAAGCAAAAAGGCAAGGACAAGCTTCAAGAGGAAATTGATGCATTTGAAGAAGCTCCTAAGACCTTAGTCAAGTGGATTCCCAAGACTACTTCAAGTTCCACTTCATCAAGTACGACTAAAACTCCAAGGATTCTCATCAAGATGGTGTGGATCCAAAAGAAGAAGAACTAAAGAGTTCTCGAGGGTGACTCTGCCAACATACTTCACTCTTATCATTTTGGCAAGAACAAGTGCAATCAACTTCCACATCTTGCACTAGTTCAAGGAGTCACAAACCCTCTTGTTGGTAAGACAAGGGACAAGGTAACCTAAAAGTTTTCATGGACATCATCTTGTGTGTGCATCACTCTATGTCTATGGATATCCTTGTTTGTTCCTTGTGGGACTAACCCATGTAGGTATTGAAAGTGCAATTCACTCAAATGGATAGCTCCAAGTGATCTACATCAACATTGAGCATCCACATCTTCAACATCTACATGAAGTCATCATCGACAAAACCCGAGGTTAGTTCATCCCTCTAAGGGGGGATATCACATCTAGGGGGAGCTTTACTCTAAGACTTGAGCTAAATCAACTCTAAAGATGTGAACACAACAATGCTTTATGTAAAAGTGGTAACCCCACTTGAGCTTAAACGATGAGTATGACCTACGATCAAGTGTTCTCACTTGACTCCTAAGTCAATATACTCATATATAGATGACCTTGTCATTGCAAATTTCTTGATAGATGCTAGAATTGGTTGTGCATGCCTTCTCACATATTTCATTTGCCATCTTATTGTGTGAGCATGCTGGTTGCATATTTTACTCATTCGAGGACATCCACTTGTTGTTTTGATTGTTTGGTTTTATTTCCTTTTGCCAAGTGGATGGACAAGAATGCCTAAGAACCTCCTCTAGCTATCTATGCTTTTCTCGTCTCAAACTCTATTCATGCTACATCACAAAATTTGATCAAGTCAGATTCGAACCACTCTGTGTGAGGACCGCTCGGAGTCCCTGATTCGTCATAGACTTAAACTTCCAAAACCTCTTTATGATTCTCGGTTTGACCGATACCCCACTTTCGGTCCTACCGAGATCATTAAGTTGATCTAGGTTTTCGATCTCGGTGCAACCGATTTGAACCTTTCGGTCACACCGAGTTGCAACAACTGTATATAGTTTTGCATCTCGGTGCCACCGAGCTGTTCCACTCGGTCACACCGACAGGGTCAGGCTATATAGTCACGGGCAAAAATTTGGAAATTTCTCCAAACCCCTTCGCCCGCGCGATAGCCTGCTCTGCCAACGTGGTCTCCGGATCGTCTCCTCGCCGCCAGCCGCCTCCAGTCGCTGGTCTCCGTCGCCGTCAACGGGAATTCTACCCCGCCGTTGCCGCCGTAGCGAGTCTCCGCCGAACTAGGGTATGGACTCGATCTTTGTGCTATTCCCCAATCCAATTCTTAGCACATTGTGGTCATCATGATTCTTGCCACGATTGAAACACTCCTATCCAGTCAATGCGTTCATAGATTAGTTTTGATTTGAAAATTTTAGGGTTAGGTTTCCGCCGAAACCATCTCGGACCCACCGAGTTGAAAAACTCGGTCCCACCGATTTGGCTTATGCCATTGCACAAGTGAGACTCGGTCTGACCGAGAATTACTTATCGGTGTGACCGATTTTGGAACTCTGTGAAACCCTAGCAGTCTCGGTGCCACCGAACTGTGACTCGGTCTGACCGAGTTCACTAGTTTAGGTTCCAAAACTGCTTCGGTATCACCGAGTTTAAAAATCGGTAGACCCGAGATGATTTCAGTGGGAAACTAAAACTAAGTTTTGGATCATTCTTTTGCAAAAATCTCTGCATTTTGTGATGCTCATCTATTCTACCTCATCTATAAACTATTCACATGATCAGCAGTCAGAGTTTGCATCATGTCAGACCAAAGTGATAGCCAGAACTTGTCAGAGCAGCAAGTGCAGATGAGTGAGGGCACTTGTAGCGCCCCGAGACCGATGTGCCAGGTGTCATGCAGTTATTCGATGTTGTTGCGTTGTCTTTTTCTTGCGTGTTGCATTCATCATTGCATCATGTGCATTGCATCATGTCATCATGCCATCATGTCTTTTCTTTTCTTACTCAACTAAATAAATTTTATGGATCTTCGATCCATTTAAATCGAGGGAAGGATGACTTCTCTTTATAATATATCCTCCCGATATTAGTGGAGCTATTATAAAATAATCCATTCTTTGGAGTCACCATAACACACTTGCAAAAATCCCAATGCCTTTTATTATTTCAATTCTTGGCCTCTAACTTTGCCATATATCCTTTCGTCATTTTCCGGAGCTCCACCTAAATTCTCAACATTTTTTGGACATTTCTAATTCCTATCCCTTGTTCAAACCTTTTCAATTAAATTCAAATGACTTTGAATTTAATTCTTGCAATCATGTCCAATCCTACTTTTCTTTGACCGGGCGCATTTTTGTGAGTCCGGAGAAATTAACCACATGCCCTAATTCTTCTTCCAACCTTCTCTTGTCTTCTTTCCTTTCTTCTAATTCCCTGTTAATGAAAAGAGAGAGGAGGAAGAGAGAAGCCCAGCCGCCACTTGTGTCCAGCTAGGCCCATTTGGCCCAAGGCCTCCCCCGGCCCACCTAACCCTCTAACCTAGCCCGATCCCCTCGCATCTCCCCTCACTCCCTCGTTCGTCCACCGCCGCCAGGGAGAAGCCCCGCACATCGATCTCTCCCTCGTCTCGCTCCTCCCTCGATCCCTCTCCTCCTCTGTTTCCTACCGCCGCCGCGCGCACACACACACACCCGCATAGCACCCCGCAGCCAGCGCCAGGAGCTCGCCTCTCCTTCGCCATGGCCTCACAGCCCGATCCCCATGGCGCCAGTCTTCGCCGTGCCCCTGCTGCCTCCTCCCTCCGCTGAGCTCCATCGCCTCTGCGCGCGAGCGCCGTGCTCGACCTCCTCCTCGCCGCCCCTGGAACCGCACCGCCTCGGCCTCGCCGCCGGCAGCAGCTTCTGCTGCTGCATCCTCTCGCCGACGCCGCTCCGTGCACCTCGTGCTCCGTCGCCCGCCTCCCCTGCGACCTGGGCGTTCATCCCCGTCTTCCCGGCCTCGTCCGTGCCCCCTAGTTGCCTCTGTCCGCTTCGAGCAGCAGCAGCTCGTCGCTCAGCGCCATGGCCACTCGCGCCTCAAGCTCCTGCGGCAGCCTCACCTTCCTGCGCCACTTTGCCTTGGTCTTTTGACCCCAAGCCACCTCCTCGCATCGCGGTCTTCATCCTCGCTTGGACGCCGAGATCCCCTTCGTTTTGCCAAGACTCGGCAACCAGGGAAGCCCAAGGACGCCTTCGCGGATTTCGCCAAGTACATCTACGGACGCACCGGACGTCTACAAAACGTGTACGACTACGTGGGCTTAAAAGTACCCTTCGGATGCGCCAAGTTCGTCTACACGGTGACGCGTCAAGTACCCCTACCGCGTCTACGGGATCTCCAAGAACGCGTACCTCGATGACCCGCCAAGTACCCCTTTGGATCGTCAAGTTCCTCTCCGAATGTGTACCACGACTTCCACTACGTCGTGTACGACTACTTCCCACGACGACCCGTGAACGTCTACGAGATGTACCACTACCGTCGACCCGTGAACGTCTACTTCCCTCTACGAACTCGATCCGCCCGAATCGCACGCTTCGAAGGTATAACACCGAGACGATGTTCGTGGACGAATGCATGTTGTATGAGATGCCCGTTTTTGCATCGTGTCCGTTTGTCACTAGTTTCCTTGCCACTATCCCGTGGGAACCCGGTTACCGGGAGCACCCCACCGTTCATCACATGACACGCTCCCGTCACTTTCTTTTGCACCGACGTCTCATTGAGTTGTTGGCGTGGCACCCTTTTTGTTCCGCCATGACGACTAAATGCTTCATAATGCTCATGTCAACTTTTAATAAAAATTGCATAAACTTGTTCATGTCATCCACATCATGATAACAACAATTAATATGTTTAAATTGTTGTTTCAATAAATTACTAATGCATATGGGGATTTACCGGATTTGTTGTTTGTTATATCCGGCCCCATTTAAATTGCTTAGTTAGATAGTTTCTTTTATGCTTCACCTCTTGCCATGCTTAATAACATTTAATATTGTTGAGTACATAAACGAGATCAAACTAAATAACTTGTTGTGGTGTTTCGTCAATATGCAACTCGTTGCATATTGATCTCCACTTAATTTGTAGAACTGCTTGTGCACTTTGCCATGCCATGCTTCATTGAACCGGACATGCATCATACTCGTTTGTGCATCATGCCATGTTGATGTGGTGGTTGTTTACTATGTTGTGTGCTCCTTTTCCGGTGATTGCTTCTTCGGGTTGGTTCCGATAACGTCGCGTTTGTGAGGATCCGTTCAACTACGTCCGTTTGTCTTCTTCATGGACTCGTTCTTCTTCCTTGCAGGATTTCAGGCAAGATGATCATACCCTCGAAATCACTACTATCTTTGCTATGCTAGTTTGCTCGCTCTTTTGCTATGCCAATGCTACGATGCCTACCACTTGCTTGTCAGCCACCCAAATTGCCATGTTCAGCCTCTAACCCACCAATGTCCTAGCAAACCGTTGATTGGCTATGTTACCGCTTTGCTCAGCCCCTCTTATAGCGTTGTTAGTTGCAGGTGAAGATCGAAGTTTGTTCCTTGTTGGAACATGGAGATGTTGTTCCTTGTTGGAACATGTTTACTTGTTGGGATATCACAATATATCTTACATAATTAATGCATCTATATACTTGGTAAAGGGTGGAAGGCTCGGCCTTATGCCTGGTGTTTTGTTCCACTCTTGCCGCCCTAGTTTCCGTCATATCGGTGTTATGTTCCCGGATTTTGCGTTCCTTACACGGTTGGGCTATAATGGGAACCCCTTGACAGTTCGCCTTAAGTAAAGCTTCTCCAGCAATGCCCAACATTGGTTTTACCATCTACCACCTAGCCTTTTCTTTTCCCTTGGGAGTCGCGCTCCTGAGGGTCATCATTATTTTACCCCCCCGGGCCAGTGCTCCTCTGAGTGTTGGTCCAAACTAGAGCCCTGTGCAGCGCCCCCTCGGGGAAACTCGAGGTTTGGTTTTAGTTGTACGGATTGCTCATCTGAGTGTGCCCTGAGAAAGAGATATGTGCAGCTCCTATCAGGATTTGTCGGCACATTCGGGCGGTGTTGCTGGTTTAGTTTTACCCTGTCGAAATGTCTTGTTGTACCGGGATCCCGAGTCTGATCGGAATGTCTCGGGTGGAGGTCTAATCCTTCGTTGACCGTGAGAGCTTGTCATGGGCTAAGTTGGGACACCCCTGCAGGGATTTGAACTTTCGAAAGCCGTGCCCGCGGTTATGGGCAGATGGGAATTTGTTAACGTCCGGTTGTAGAAAACCCGAAGTTGACCTTAATTAAAATACATCAACCGTGTGTGTAACCGTGATGGTCTCTTTCCGGCGGAGTCCGGGAAGTGAACACGGTGTTGGAGTTATGTTTGACGTAAGTAGTTTCAGGATCACTTCTTGATCATAGTTTCTCGACCGTGCTTTGCCTTCTCTCCTCGCTCTCATTTGCGTATGTTAGCCACCATATATGCTAGTCGCTTGCTGCAGCTCCACCTCATTACTCCATCCTTCCTATAAGCTTAAATAGTCTTGATCTCGCGGGTGCGAGATTGCTGAGTCCCTGTGGCTCACAGATACTTCCAAAACCAGTTTGCAGGTGCCTATGTTACCGTGCTGATGACGCAACCAAGCTCAAGGAGGAGCTCGATGAAGATCTTGCCCTTTGTGTTGTTTCGTTCTAGTTGATCAGTAGTGGAGCCCAGTTGGGGTCGATCGGGGACCTTTGTCGCATTTGGGGTTCCTCTTTTATTTTGGTTCCGTAGTCGGACCTTGATTGTATCTGGATGATGTAATGCTTTATTCATGTAATTGTGTGAAGTGGCGATTGTAAGCCAACTATGTATCTCTTTCCCTTATGTATTGCATGGGTTGTGTGAAGATTACCTCACTTGCGACATTGCTTTCAATGCGGTTATGCCTCTAAGTCGTGCTTCGACACGTGGGAGATATAGCCGCATCGAGGGCGTTACAGCACTAGTCCCTCCAGCTCTTCAGATGATGGCAGCAGAAGTACCCCAAGCAATTTGCCAAAAGCTGCCACCAGACAGAGGAAGAAGAGAACTTCAGATTCTGAGGATGAAGATTATGTGGCATAGGAAGAGGAAGCCACATCAAAGAGAGTTGAGCCAGCACAGGGCACAAAGCCAGGATTGAAAATCAAAAGGCCAGCAGGCAGGCAGCCTATGTCAAAGGCCAGACCTTCAACTGAGAAGCCCACTCCCATAGAGCCAGTTGCTGCTGAAGGCAAGAAAAGAAAGGAAAGGGTGAAGAAGACCGTAGCCAGAGTGCTTGGAAAGGCTTCCATCATGGAAGAAGAGGAAGAGGTAGCTGCACCAGCACCTAAGTCACCCAAGCTGATGGGTGATGCCATAAGATCAGGGGCAGCTGCTTCCAAGGCCAAGCCAGCTCCAAAGCCAAAGCCAAAGAGAAATACAAGAAGCATCCCAGCTGCTGAGAATAACAAGGCCCCAGTGCCTGAAGCTGCTGAAGAAGATGAGGAAGAGCAAGTACTGAGAAAGCTCAAGCCCAAGATCCCAGACCACAACGATGCTCATCCTGTGTCTGAGGATATGAAGCTCAGGAGAGACTCAGGGCTGAGGAAGTGGAGAGAAGCAGACCCGTATGCTTCAAGGAGAAGAACTGCTGTGGATTACAGGTTTCACACCAAGGAACAGCAGGACTTCTATGAGACAGTTTTGTTGGACAAGAAGCCAATTGTCTGTGATATGAGATGGGTCGACTGGGAATACATCAAGGAAAATGAGGAACACTATCCTGGAGTGCAGGACAGCTTCAAGGCATGTGGAGTAGAGGACTTTGTTGGGCAGAAGCTCACAAAGTGGAATGAGGAGCTTATCATGCAGTTCTACTCCACAGCCCATTTTTATCCAGATGGTAGGATAACTTGGATGTCTGAAGGTACGGGGTACCAATCTACAGTTGCTGAATGGGCTCAGCTGATCAATGCCCCAGAAGAGCAGGAAGATGACTTGGATGTATATGCCAAGAAGAAGATGGACCACAACTCTATGTCCAACATGTACAAGGAAATTCCAAACGACGCACTTGATACTTTCAAGTTTGGGTCTGTGCATTATCTTCTGTCAGGGCTACCAACCATTAACTGGATCCTAAGGCACACCTTATTGCCCAAGTCAGGTGATCACAAGATGATCAGAGGCCATGCAATCAATTTGCTTCATGTATTTGATGTGCCTCAGAAATTCAAGGTCATGAGCCTCATAGTAGAAACTATCAAGAGGACTGCATCAGATCAGAAGAGGAGCTATGGATATGCCCCACAAATTCAGGAATTAATCAACTCCAAGATGGGCACGGGCATATACTTGTTGGACAAGGAACACTTGCCTATTCATCCAGATTTTGAGGACAATCAAGTTGTGATAAATGAGAATGAACCATCGTCTGCCCAAGCACAAGCAAAGAAGAAGAAGGCAAGGAAGGAGAAAGCTGCCAAGATGCCAACTCAAGAGGAGGCATCTGAGTATTTCTTGAAAACCAAACAAGAGCAGCTTGGTTACCTAATTGCATCCACCCTGCGGATTGAGAAAGGACTAGCCACCCTAACTCAGAACCAGGCAAGCCTAGAGAGAATCATGGAACAAAAGTTCTATGACTTGGATGTTAAGGTGACAGAGATTCAGACTGCAGTGGAGCAGCTCCAGGATCACATACAGGAGAGGAGAGGCAAGACTACAACTGATGCCTTTGCCAGAGTGCCACGAGGTCCGAGGTTGTCTGCAGTGCCAGTTGCTGACCCCAGAGCCACCACGTCTGCACCAGCTATAGCCTCAGTTCCATCAGCTCCAGCATCTACTTCAGCCTCGACTCCGACCACGTCTACAGAAGGCTTCGTCCTTGGAGTTCTCCGGACTCCACCACCACCTGAAGATCAAGCCTGAGTGTCGAACTAGCACTATGCATTTTCTAGGAACTTTTTGGTAACTTGTTGCCAAAGGGGGAGAAAATGTATAGATCATAGGCTTTGAGAGAGAGAGTGTTGCTTTTATTCTCTCTTGCTTTATTTGGTGGTTTTTTGAACTTTGTTTGCTTTTGAGTGCTTGAGATACTATGTCATTGCTCGTGAGACATTGATGATCATGTGTTTGATCATAAGCTACACTTAATGTTTGCTTAATATTATCATCTTATCTATCTTATCTGATCATTCACTATTCTTGGTGATGAGTGCATGTATTTCATTCTTATCATTTTAAGCGCTCCACCAAGATGTATGTGACATGGAAGAGTAACCCATGACTCTAACTCCTTGTGCATTTGCAGTCCAAAGCAAATTTTAAATATGGACAAATTTAGGGGGAGCTCTCACTTGTCACATACTTCTCAAAGCGATGATATATTTCATGCTTATTATCATTTGTCGAAGCTTTGATCTATATGTTGTCATCAATTACCAAAAAGGGGGAGATTGAAAGTGCAACTATCCCTAGGTGGTTTTGGTAATTCATAACAACATATAGCTCATTGAGCTAATGCTATTCCAAGATGATTATTTCAGGAAAGCTCAATGATTGGCATGGCATGGATGTGAAAGTGGAACCCTCAAAATGCTAAGGACAAAGGATTGGCTCAAGCTCAAAAGCTCAAGACTCTTCATTTTATATTTTAGTGATCCAAGATCACATTGAGTCTGTAGGAAAAGCCAATACTATCAAGGAGGGATGAGGTGTTGCTTAATGAGCCTCTTGCTTCATGTGCTTAGTGATATGCTCCAAAACCCTCAACTACTTTCCCATATCCACATATGACCTAAACCCTAAGCCAAACTCGGTCATACCGATTCTTTCTATCCGGTGCCACCGAGTTTCACTTGTCATAAGCCACTGCCAAACCCTAGCAAATCAGTTCTACCGATAGGGATCTCGGTCTCACTGAGATGGGATTGCAAACTCTCTGTTTCCCTTTCGTAACTTTTTGGTCTCACCAAAAGAGCGAATCGGTCCCACCAAGATTGCAATGTAAATTCAGTGTTTCATTTTTGTAACTTTTCGGTCTCACCGAAAGAGCAAATCGGTCCCACCGAGTTTGCCTGACCAACTCTCTGGTTAGCTAATTACCAAAATTGGTCTCACCGAGTTTGTGTAATCGGTCTCACCGAGATTACGTTATGCCCAAACCCTAACCATATCGGTCCTACCGAGTTGCATGTCAGTCTCACCGAAAATCTCTAACGGTCACTAGGTTTACCTTTTCGGTCCGACCGAGTTTGTTGATTCGGTCCCACCGAGATTGGAAAACTGTGTGTAATGGTTGGATTTTGTGTGGAGGCTATATATACCCCTCCACCTCCTTTTCATTCGTGGAGAGAGCCATCAGAACACATACACAATTCAAACTCATATGTTCTAAGAGAGAACCACCTACTCATGTGTTGAGACCAAGATATTCCATTCCTACCATATGAATCTTGATCTCTAGCCTTCCCCAAGTTGCTTTCCACTCAAATCTTCTTTCCACAAAATCCAAATCCTATGAGAGAGAGTTGAGTGTTGGGGAGACTATCATTTGAAGCACAAGAGCAAGGAGTTCATTACCTACACACCATTTGTTACTTCTTGGAGAGTGGTGTCTCCTAGATTGGCTAGGTGTCACTTGGGAGCCTCTGACAAGATTATGGAGTTGAACCAAGGAGTTTATAAGGGCAAGGAGATCGCCTACTTCGTGAAGATCTACCGCTAGTGAGGCAAGTCCTTCATGGGCGATGGCCATGGTGGGATAGACAAGGTTGCTACTTCATGGACCCTTTGTGGGTGGTTGCTTCTTCATGGACCCTTCATGGGTGGAGCCCTCCGTGGACTCGCGCAACCGTTACCCTTTGTGGGTGGAGCCCTCCATGGACTCGCGCAACCGTTACCCTTCGTCGGTTGAAGTCTCCATCAATGTGGATGTAGGATAGCACCACCTATCCGAACCACGGGAAAAACAACCGTGTCTCCAATTGCGTTTGAATTCTCCAAAACCTTCCCTTTACATTCTTGCAAGTTACATGCTTTACTTTCCGCTGCCAATATACTCTTTGCATGCTTGCTTGAATTGTGTGATGATTGCTTGACTTGTCCTACAATAGCTAAAATCTGCCAAGAACTAAAATTGGGAAAAGGTTAAGTTTTTATTTGGTCAAGTAGTCTAATCACCCCCCTCTAGACATACTTTCGATCCTACAACACAACATGGCAACTGTAGTTACTGTGACATGGCAACTACAGTCCAACTAGGTGGCAACTACAGTGCAACTACATGGCAATTGTAGTTGCTATGACATGGCCACTGTAGTTAACCACACATGGCAACTGCCCCACTTTTTGTACCCACATGTCACATCATGCACCCTATCTTCTCACAAACCATCTGTTTTTGATTTCCTAGGTATCGTAAGACATTTTTTATCATTGCAGCCACCCCTGAGGAGATTTCACCGTCCCTTGACGAAACTTACCGCATGGTTGAGGAGGCAGCATTGCAGAGGAGGTCCTCACGAGGGCAAGGGCAATCAAGTTCCAACGTGGTTGTAGACACGGTATCTGAGGAGACCATTAGGAGTGCCACTCCTGGTTCTGTGAGGCAGCAGAGGGTAGTGCACCCACCTCTCGCGGAAGACTACGAGCCCGAATTCAGGGCCACTAAGGAACATACCCAGCTGTACGATATCGTCAAGCGGTTTGGAAATGCGAGGTCCAGCGGCAAGCACATGAAGGAGCTGAAAGCGTAAATGACCACACCCCATAATATCTCATTTTGCTTTGCTCCTTTTTTACCATTCACCTCCTTCATACTTTCTATGCATGATCCGCTTATGTTTTAGTTCTTTCATAATTTTTTTTACTTAGTAGGCATGATTCTTCCATGTTATATTGTTTTCATACAACTCATGTTTGGACAGAACCAAAGTCATTCAATGCAGAGCGATGTACGTCGACGTGGGTGATCTTGCTGAGTCCGTGAGGCCAAACGGCAAAATGTCGACGAATGTAGTTGCATGCGGGATTGACTACATCAACAACCACACCGATGTGTGCGCCGACAAGACAATCATGCATTACAGTGTGACCTGCAAAATATGGGATGGTGACTTCCACCACAAAATCCTGAGAAAGAACTTTGCCCAACACGGTGATTTCAAGCTCACACTGAAGAAATATGTGAGTACTCCTTCACTGTCTGCACTGTTTTTTCACAAGGTGTGCTTTTTTGCCATCATCTGCACTTGTGTTTACGTGGCAGCTGTTTTCATGTGGCAACAGCTGCCGTGCACACTGACTTATTGATTTTTGCATCCCGCGCAAACTATGTGGCAACTTGACAGTAAAATGCATACTTTTGTTCACACATGGACGACAACTTTCTTTCAACTACCCCCACCCATAACCAGACATTTTCTATGTGATTCTAATTTTTTGTCCCTGTGCTGTTCTTTACGTGAACACTGCTTCTCATTTCCTCACTTTTTAAATGCAGGTCATGTTCCCCATGTTCCAAGAGCTTGCACCACATGACCCACATGACAAGTGTGGTCACCACTATGCGATCTGTCTTGACCTAAAGAACCAACGTGTTGAGGTGCTTGATTCAATCCGTTCGGAAGATGATGCAGACCTTACCACGCATGTTGAATTCTTCATTAAGAACCTCAAAGAGACATGGCACCATCACTACGAACACTCAAAGGTCCAGATCTGGCATTTCTCGACCGAGTATGTGGTGACTGCGAAGCAAGGGAACACGTAATTTCTTCCTCCCTTTTCATCTGCCATTTACATCAATCCAATCCCTGTTTTGTTTGTCAGATCTGAAATTGAAGTCTATCTTTTGTTACGTCTGTCCTCTTTGCATGGTCACGTGACTCTTTTCCTCGTGCAGGACAGACTGTGGCTTTCACGCTGGAGTACCTTGCAAAGTGGGAAGGCAGAATTGTCCCCGCTATCACAGCTGCAACGGTCGTTGAGCTCCGGCAAATCCACACATGGAACTGGTTGACGAATGAAGATTTCAACAAGCGGTCCGGAGCACGCGAGTTTGTGGAGGAAGCTGTCAAGAAAGTCATCAAGAAGTACAAGTGATCACGTGGCGTTACAGACCAGACACATACCTTACATTCTGTTGCCGAGGAATGTAAGGTATTATCTCCTTGTTTCTCATTGAAAACTATGTTTGTGTGCTATGTTGTGACTACAACCCCGCGTAGGCTACTATGTAGTGGTGGTGTGTGAGTGACATTTGAATAGTTTCTGCAATATACGTGTGGACGTAACCTATTTTAGGCGTTATTATTACAATGGTTTCATCGTTTCTAGCACCGGTTTGATGCTTCGAACGCGTCTACGATGTTTTAAAAATGATGGCAAATGTAGTTCATCAGACATGGGTAGTGAAAGTCATCGTCGTTTTACATTTTTGGCTGTTTTGCTTCTTCAATTTCATCGCTAACTGCACCAGCTAGCATGGGTAGGTTGATCATGCAGCCACAATGTTTTGCTGAGGTTTATGCACGTTACGCTGTTTCCAACTTGTTTCCCATACACTGCACACAACACACTATGTGTCCGTAAACCGCGTCGTATTGTCATGGGAATATATGCCATGCAGAGTCATCAGGAATACCATGGCATATTTTCAATACAGCTAACATGGCAGATACAGTACAAACAACATGGCAGCTCCAGCATAACTAACATGGTAGATACAGCACAACTAAGATGGCAGATCCAGTACAACTAAAATGGCAGATCCACTACAACTAGCATGGCATATTCATTATAAAATAGCATGGCATATTTAGTATAAAATAGCATGGCATACTAACTACACATAACATGACAGATTAACTACACATAACATGGCAGATTAAGTACCCATAACATGGCAACTGCATTTATCCATTCAATGAAATTTCCTTCCACTTCTGATGCCCCTCAAGAGTCATTCTCCCAATTTTTTTTTAAAAAAATCTCATCATCTAGGGTACAAAACAAAATGTCCACAAGGACCATGCCACATCGCCCCAATTTTTGCTCATGGATTGCCCGCCCCTTTCTTCATTTTCTTGTGTTTTGCTTGGATCTCCAATCCTGACTTGTACCTTATCTCTCTTAAACGACCCTTTGTGATGGAACGGGGTGGGTTCCTGACCTGGGTCTGTGTGCTTGCTGTTCCAGATCCTATCTCCGAGTTTTCAGACGATGGCCCCATGGATGAAGGCACGCTTGATGTGCGGGGGAACCGGTGTAAGGCTTCCTCGGCTTTCCTCTTCTTGATCTCATCAAGCTCTCTTTTCAGTGCCTTCCTGTGTTTTTCTGCGACTCTCGATGTCTCATCACTCTTGCACGCTTCATCAATTAGCTCAGCATAGTTCTTTGTCAGCACAACGTGCCTCACGGCTTCCATGGTTGACTCTGGTCTCTCGTCATGCACAGCCAGAACTGCGTGTGTTGTCTGCGGCGCCAACGTGTCGTCAGCGTCCCAAGTCCATCGCCGCCTTATGAAATGGCGGGGCATCCATGTCACGGCATTCATGTCCATTACTTTTAGTATGTGACATCACACAATGCCGTCCCGTTCGAACTTGCAGCATTGGCAGTAGAACTCGCCTTCGCCTATCGAGGCTGTGACGAAGTAGTTCCTTCCTTTGTCCGGGTCTTCAGGTTCTGAATCTGACATTCCCAAAATAGAACACACCTTGAACGTACGTTCGTCCACTTGGAAAGTCGTGAACATGCTGGCACGCTTTATTTCTTCCTGGAATCTGCAAATTTTGTGTGTTTTCTGTTAAACTATCGTGCACTCTTTTTTATTGCACCCCCTTATGTTGTCATGGAAATAGAAATACACTTTGTTTGAACATGGCAAACATAATTCATTGAACAAGGCAACTATAGTACGTTGAACATGGCAAATGCAGTACGCTATACATGGCAAATACAGTACACTAGACATGGCAAATGCAGTACACTAGACATGGCAACTATAGTACATTTTCAACGTGACATCGTCATTTTTCCACAACAACATTCCCCAATGGAAGCACATTGCATAAAACATGGTAACTGCCCTTTTATTTAAACATGGCATCTACAGTTGAGTAAACATGGCAACTGTATTTCAACAAACATGGCAGATGCATCTTATTAAACATGGCAACTGCATTTTACTAAACATGGCAACTACAGTTGAGTGAACATGGCAACTGCATTTTAGCAAACATGGCAGTTGCATTTCAGTAAACATGGCAATTGCATTTCAGTAGATATGGCAACAACATAACATTTTTCAGTTGATATTGGCATTTGCATACCAACATGCCCAATGGAAGTACAGTCCATTTAACATGGCAACTTCATTTCATTGAACATGGAAACTGCATCCGGGTAAGCATGGCAAACAGAATTTCCATTGAACATGACAACTGCAGCTGAGTAAGCATGGCAAACAGTACTTTATTAAACATGGCAACCGCAAAATCATGGCAACTGCATTGCACTCTATAAGGCACATACTGACTTGGTGCTTTTTCTGCAAATAAGACTGTAACGCAACTGACTTACTTGTTAAAGATCTTGTTGGTGTATATCTTGCTCATTTGCCTCTCCATTGGTAAGTACGATAGCAATTTTGGCTGCTTTAGCGCGGTGTTCGCTTCTTGCTGTAGCTCAGATCCCAGAATTTTTTGTTGCAAAGATGTGTACTGCTTGGCAAACTGTAGCAATGAGTTGCCAGGGCTGACGTACCGCTTCAAAACAGCATTGAACCCCTCGCTGCGCTGCGTAGTCTGCAAAAAGGGGAAGAAGCACTGCATGAAGTAGGCCGGCACCCAGTACATTCACTTCTCCCATAGGCTTACAAGAGTCTCGTTGTCTTGGACTTGATGTGTTTCAGTCATGGCCATCCAGCTCCTTTCAAACTCCTCCACCGTCAAGCTGTGGTCCACGCACAGCTCGAATTCCTTGTGCAGATCTGGACGGTCAGCAAAGAATGGTCCTAGCGTCTCCTCAGCCTTCCTTATAATGTGCCACCTGCAGTGCCTGTGCACTGCCAACGGAAAGACCTGCTCTATGGCTGCACGCATGCTGAAATCCTGGTCCGTTATTATGTTCATCGGAGCAAGTCCATCCATGCACTGCAAGAAGGTCTTGAACAGCCAAACGTACCCATCCGTGTCTTCGTTCCAGACGAGCCCGCAGCCGAACTGCAACGACTGATTGTGGTTATTTATTCCTATGAACGGAGCGCATGGCATCTTGTACATATTGGTGAGGTACGTCACGTCGAATGAAATGCAATCTTGGAAATGTTTGTAGGCTCTCCTTGCAGCACCATCCACCCAATACATGTTCCTGACACGGTCCTCATTGTCCAACCTTATCTTGTAGAAGAAATCTGGATCTTCCTTGGCTTTCTCATCGAAGTAGGCAATTGTGGCCTCTATGTCTGCCAACCTGCTCTCTCTACGGTACCTGGCCTGTAGGTTTGTGACGTCAGCTGGTATGTACGGCATGCTACTCAGAGTCCCCTTTTTGTTGTGGATGAGATATAGTATCTGTACCATTCTTGATGGACCGATGTTACAATCATGTAGCAGCTTTACGAATTTCCTTACGACGGGGGTGAACCCTCTGTGGGTGGTCAGAAATTTCACCAGGTCGAACTTGTTTATGAGTTGGTGGTTGTGCTCATCAAAATATTCATTGACCACCCACTGTGCTCCATCTACGTTTAGCTTACACCGGACAGGGCACTCAGTCTTGAGAATGATACCTCTCTTTCGTTCTGGAACGACAGGCGCAGCGCCTTTCCCCTTTTTGTTCCTCCGTGCCTTGTGGCACCTCATCTCACCTCTGCTGTACTCGTTAGTTTTCTTAATTTTCCTATGGTACTTGGTGTTGACCGCAAATCCATGGAACTTTGCATATGTCTGGTAGTATTCCTTTGCTGCTTCGAACGATTCAAATCTCTGCCCAATGTACGGTGGCTGAGGTACCACGATCTCTGATTGCCCACCATCTTCATCCCCTTGTGCGTCGTCGTCAGTTTCATCATTCACTTCAGTATCGGCGGCAGTCCCATCTACCTGAGTGTTGCCAGTGCTTGTGTTCAAAGGGGTGCTTGCCGGCATTGCTGGGATGATTGCCATTCCCGACTCTGACTCGAAATTGTTTGCGGCATGATTTTCTGCTGGCTGGTGGAACGCGTCTTCCATGCGCTCAGAGCTCCCCGCAGTAGATGTTCCCGCGCTGCTGTGCATTGTAGTTGTAGGTTCTGTAATAGGAAAAAACAGGTACGAGAGTAAGATTTTTGTGTTGGATAACATGTGTATCGCAACGGATCACACCATCTTCGAGAGATTTGGCATGACATCATTTCAGACAGCAAGCCGTGAGTTTGTGCGTGGACATTTATGGCAGCTGTACCTGTCCAGTCATGGCAGCTACTGTTCAACAAACATGGCAACCATTGTTTTGCCTACAAATAACTACAAATAGCAAATGCAACACTATTTTTTGTGGTTCAGATTTTTCCCTTTACCTTGTTGCGCTGTATTTGACCATCTTGTGTGGTCTGTGACACCATAATGACGTGCTCCACCTGCAATTTGTGAAGCTTGCCAGGAGACGTTTGCCGGGTCACCGCCAGCGTAATAACCTGTAAGCATAGTAGTGGTTGGTCAATTCGTGGCAAATGCAGTTCGTGCTAGAACGGCAACTGCAGTTGCCCCTTATGTGGCAACTGCAGTTTTGCTTGCATGGCAACTAAAGTTGCATCGGCGTGGCAACTGCAGTTGTTCCTACATGGCAATTGCAGTTGCCATGACATGGCAATTGCAGCTGTTCCTCCATGGCAACTGCAGGTGTGCAGGGATGGCAACAACAGTTGTCCACGGACGACAAGTGTAGTTTTTAATCCATGGCAATTGTAGATGTCCAGTCATGGCAATTTGTAGTTGTCAACTATGCTCCTTGTGCTAACTGAGCATCCGCAACTTCACTATTTTTATGGACTCACCTGTGTATGACGTCGATGGCAGGTACATGGGTGCTGCCTGATGCCACGTGCTGCATGAAGGCTCTGCATTTTTCACTCATGATAACTCGTGAGTCCTTTTGCCATCTTTTTTTCATGTCCACAGCAGTATGTGCTCTTTTTTCGTTTTGCATTACCTTGATTAGCCATACTAGCTAGTTGAAGTTGGCTGCCCGTACATTTGTCAGCGTTAGTGCCTTGTGACTGAACTTGCCATGGGCCCCCCCTAAGAGTGTTCTGGTCATAAGAACCTGCAAAAAAATGACAGTGCATGACATAAGTAGAATGTCATCTTCATCGTCGCGAAGATGGCAACTGTTCTCTTCATTGTTTAGCACGCATCATACCTACGCCTGCATACTGTTCTAGTAATGGTAGCAACGGCCCCGCAGAGATGAGCTAACTGTACTCTGATGCATCCAAAGGGGGCGTTTCTGGCCTTTGAGAACCCCAAGCATCAGCGCCATCTTCGTGATTCATTCTTTCCGTGTCTCGCTTCTTTCCGATGTGTTCTCAATCACTGGATGAACAAGAAGGCATCAACAATCCACAAGAATGGTATTCTTGTGCTGCTTGCACATAGAAGATAGGGATGGCAAGCAATAGGTCAAAATAGGTGGCAACTACTGACAACGAAAGGTGGCAACTGTAGTTATACACAAGTGGCAATTAATTTCTTCCACCCCCTTCATTCCAAAAATTGTCCTTCCTGCCCTTTTTTAGGGATTCCTACTCATCCATTCCATACCCAACTACTTTGCGTCAACTAAACCATGAACTTAAGTTAATCTCAAACGTAGTACATGGCAGATCTGCTGTATTCTGCCTGGCAATTTGCAAATACGCACTGAACCACGTAGTGTTCTACCCCATATAGCATGGACCCAGTACAAGATCGGGAGATTTTCAGCCTTAAGAATGAGAAGGATGAGATCGGGATATGTTCACCTGGTTTTAGATGATCGTCTCTAGAGCGCTGGGTTGGAGTGGGGGGCTGGGGGTGGGGAGGGCTGGGGTGTGGTTTGCGGTGGGAGCGCCCTACGGATCTGCCCTGGTTGCCATGGCAACCAGAGATTACCGGTGACGGAGGTCGGGGTTTGACAGGCGGGGGACAAGGGCGGCAGATGAGAGAGGGGACGGATAGGAGGCCGGGAACGGCTGGGTCGTGCGGGCAGCGGGTCGTCTGGCCCGGACGAGGCAGTGCGGGCGGGGTTGCCACACATCGGACGTGCGGGCCGCGCTTTTGTGCACGCGGACAGGGTCGTGCGGGCCAGTTCCCGTCCATGCCACACGAGGCATGCGGGCGGGTTCCCGTCCATGCCACACGTGTGGCAGTTAGCGCGACCCTTGTGTTAGACTATGAATGAAGAGTAAAATAAATACTAAATAAGCCTCCAAAAATAATATAAAACAGAAGAAAACAAGTGAAATAAAGTAAACTAAGTGTTCGAATTTGATACAGAGTTTCACCTTGCAATACCTAACAATTTTCGTTTCTTAAAAAACATCTTTCCACTTTTCAAATGCCAAAATTGAGATTTTATGAGAAGAACCTACCAAATATTTTTGCAAAATGGCATAGCTTGTTCAAATTGAAGGAAATATGCCCTAGAGGCAATAATAAAGTTATTATTTATTTCCTTATATCATGATAAATGTTTATTATTCATGCTAGAATTGTATTAACCGGAAACTTAGTACATGTGTGAATACATAGACAAATAGAGTGTCACTAGTATGCCTCTACCTGACTAGCTCGTTGAATCAAAGATGGTTAAGTTTCCTAGCCATAGACATGAGTTGTCATTTCATTCACGGGGTCACACTATTAGAGAATAATGTGATTGACTTGACCCATTCAGCTAGCTTAGCACGATGATCGTTTAGTTTGTTGCTACTTCTTTATTGATGACTTACACATGTTCCTATGACTACGAGATTATGCAACTCCTGAATATCGGAGGAACACTTTGTGTGCTACCAAACGTCACAACGCAACTGGGTGACTATAAACGTGCTCTACAGGTGTCTCCAATGGTACTTGTTGAGTTGGCATAGATCAAGATTAGGATTTGTCACTCTGATTGTCGGAGAGGTATCTTTGGGCCCTCTCGGTAATGCACATCACTATAAGCCTTGCAAGCAATGTAACTAATGAGTTAGTTGTGGGATGATGCATTACGGAATGAGTAAAGAGACTTGCCAGTAACGAGATTGAACTAGGTATTGAGATATCGACGATCGAATCTCGGGCAAGTAACATACCGATGACAAAGGGAACAACGCATGTTGTTATGCGGCTTGACCGATAAAGATCTTCGTAGAATATGTAGGAGCCAATATGAGCATCCAGGTTCTGCTATTGGTTATTGACCGAAGACAAGTCTCGGTCATGTCTACATAGTTCTCGAACCCGTAGGGTCCGCACGCTTAACGTTCGGTGACGATCGGTAATATGAGTTTATGTGTTTTGATGTGCCGAAGGTAGTTCGGAGTCCCGGATGAGATCGAGGACATGACGAGGAGTCTCGAAATGGTCGAGACGTAAAGATTGATATATTGGACGACTATATTCGAATATCGGAAAGGTTCCGAGTGATTCGGGTATTTTTCGGAGTACCGGAGAGTTACGGGAATTCGCCGGGGAGTATATGGGCCTTATTGGGCTTTAGGGAAAGAGTGAGGGGAGGCTGCACGCCCCCCAAGGCTTAATACGAATTGGACTAGGGGGAGGGGCGGTGCCCCCTCCTTCCTTCCCTTCTCTTTTCCCTTTCCTTACCTCCTACTCCTACTACATGGAAGAGGGGAGTAGAGGGCCGGCCCTCCCCCTCCTCCACTCCTTTATATACGGAGAGGGGGCACCCCATGGAGACACACAAGTTGATCAGTTGATCTTTTAGCCGTGTGCGGTGCCCCCTCCACCATAATCCACCCCGGTCATATCATAGCGGTGCTTAAGCGAAGCCCTGCGTCGGTAGCATCATCATCACCATCATCACGCCGTCATGCTGATGGAACTCTCCCTCAAAGCTCTGCTAGATCGGAGTTCGTGGGACGTCACCGAGCTGAACATGTGCCGAACTCGGAGGTGCCGTACGTTCGGTACTTGGATTGGTCAGATCATGAAGACATACGACTACATCAACCGCGTTCTCATAACGCTTCTGCTTACGATCTACGAGGGTACGCAGACAATACTCTCCCCTCTCGTTGGTATGCATCACCATGATCTTGCGTGTGCATAGGAAAATTTTGAAATTACTGCGTTCCCCAACTGTGGCATCCGAGCTAGGTTTATGCGTAGATGTCATATGCACGAGTAGAACGCAAAGGAGTTGAGGGCGTGGGTATATACATATTGCTTGTCGTCACTAGTTGATTCTTGATTCAGCGGCATTGTTGGATGAAGCGGCCCAGACCGACATTACACGTACGCTTACGCAAGACTGGTTCTATCGCCGTGCTTCGCACACAGGTGGCTAGTGGGTGTCTGTTTCTCTAGCTTTAGTAGAGTCAGTTTCAATGAACAGGGTTCTTTCTGAAGATCAAAAAGCAATCACTATACTACGTTGTGGTTTTTGATGCGTTGATAAGAACAGTTCTTGCTCAGCCCATAGCAGCCACGTAAAACTTGCAAGAACAAAGTAGAGGACGTCAAACTTGTTTTTGCAGGGCATGTTGTGATGTGATATGGTCAAGACATGATGAGATTTAAATTGTTGTATGAGATGATCATGTTTTGTTAAAGTTATCGGCAACTGGCATAAGCCTTATGGTTGTCTCTTTATTGCATAAGATGCAAGCACCAAATAATTGCTTTACTTTATCGCTATGCGATAGCAGTAGTTGCAAGAGCAATAGTTGGCGAGATGACCACGTGACGACATGTTGATAGAGACCAAGATGATGGAGATCATGGTGTCATGCCAGTGGCGATAGAGATCATGACGATACTTTGGAGATGGAGATCAAAGGCGCAAGATGATCATGGCCATATCATGTCACATATTTTGATTGCATGTGATGTTTATCCTTTATGCATCTTATTTTGCTTAGTTCGGCGGTAGCGTTATAAGATGATCTCTCACTAAATTTCAAGGTACAAGTGTTCTCCCTGAGTATGCACCGTTACCAAAGTTCATCGTGTCGAGACACCACGTGATGATCGGGTGTGATAAGCTCTATGTTCACATACAATGGGTGTAAGCCAGTTTTGCACACGCAGAAATACTCGGGTTAAACTTGACGAGCCTAGCATATGCAGATATGGCCTCGGAACACTAAGACCGAAAGGTCGAGCATGACTCATATAGTAGATATGATCAACATAGTGATGTTCATCATTGAAAACTACTCCATTTCATGTGATGATCGGACATGGTTTAGTTGATTTGGATCACGTGATCACTTAGATGATTAGAGAGATGTCTATCTAAGTGGGAGTTCTTAAGTAATATGATTAATTGAACTTTAATTTATCATAAAATTAGTCCTGATAGTATTTGCATATCTATGATGTAGATTAATAGCTTGCGATGTAGCTCCCCGTTTATTTTTGATATGTTCCTAGAGAAAAATAAGTTGAAAGATGTTAGTAGCAATGATGCAGACTAGCTCTGTGATCTGAGGGTTATCCTCATTGCTGCACATAAGTATTATGTCCTTGATGCACCGCTAGGTGACAGACCTATTGTAGGAGCAGATACAGACGTTATGAACGTTTGACAAAGCTCGGTATGATGACTACATGATAGTTTAGTGCACCATGCTTTACGGCTTAGAACCGGGACGTACGAAACATTTTGAACGCCACGGAGCATATAAGATGTTCCAAGAGCTAAAATTGGTATTTCAGACTCATGCCCGAGTCAAGAGGTATGAGACCTCTGACAAGTACTTTGCCTACAAGATGGAGGAGAATAGCTCAACCAGTGAGCATGTGCTTAGATTGTCTGAGTACTACAATCACTTGAATCAAGTGGGAGTTAGTCTTCCAGATAAGATAGTGATTGACAGAGTTCTCTAGTCACTATCACCAAGTTACTAGAACTTCGTGATGAACTATAATATGCAAGGGATAACGGAAACGATTCCCAAGCTCTTCGTGATGCTAAAATCAACGAAGGTAGAAATCAAGAAAAACGTCAAGTGTTGATGGTTGACAAGACCACTAGTTTAAAGAAAAGGGCAACGGAAAGAAAGGGAACTTCAAGAATAATGGCAGGCAAGTTGCCACTCCCATGAAGAAGCCCAAAGCTAGACCCAAGCCTGAAACTGAGTGCTTCTACTACAAAGGAAATGGTCACTAGAAGTGGAACTGCCCTAGATACTTGGCGGATAAGAAGGATGGCAAAGTGAACAAAGGTATATTTGATATACATGTTATTGATGTGTACTTTACTAGTGTTTATAGCAAACCCCTCGGTATTTGATACTGGTTCATTTGCTAAAAGTAGTAACTCAAAATGGGAGTTGCAAAATAAACAAAGACTAGTTGAGGGCGAGGTGACGATGTGTGTTGGAAGTAATTCCAAGGTTGATAAGATCACCATCGCACACTATTTTACCTTAGGGATTAGTGTTGAACCTAAAATAAATGTTATTTGGTGTTTGCGTTGAGCATAGTATGATTGGATCATGTTTATTGCAATACGATTATTCATTTAAGTCAAAGAATAATTGTTATTCTGTTTACATGAATAAAACCTTCTGTGGTCATACACGCAAGGTGAATGGTTTATTGAATCTCGATCATAGTGATACACATATTTATAATATTGAAGCCAAAAGATGTAAATTAATAACGATACTGCAACTTATTTGTGGCACTGCCGTTTAGGTCATATTGGTGTAAAGCGCATGAAGAAACTCCATGCTGATGGGCTTTTGGAATCCTTGATGCTTGCGAACCTTGCCTCATGGGCAAGATGACTAAGACTCCATTCTCCGGAACAATGGAGCGAGCAACAGACTTGTTGGAAATAATACACACTGATGTATGCAGTCCGACGAATGTTGAGGCTCGCGGCGGGTATCATTATTTTCTGACCTTCACAGATGATTTGAGCAGATATGGGTATATCTACTTGATGAAACATGAGTCTGAAACATTTTGAAAAGTTCAAAGAATTTCAGAGTGAAGTGGAAAATCATCGTAACAAGAAAATAAAATTTCTATGATCTAATCGCAGAAACGAATATTTGAATTACGAGTTTGGTCTTCAACTAAAACAATGTGGAATAGTTTCACAAATTCATGCCACCTGGACCACCACAGCATAATGGTGTGTCCAAACGTCATAACCATACTTTATTGGATATAGTGCAATCTATGATGTCTCTTACCGATTTACCACTATTGTTTTGGGGTCATGCATTAGAGACAGCTACATTCACGTTAAATAGGGCACCATCTAAATCCGTTGAGATGACACCATATGAACTATGGTTTGGCAAGAAACCAAAGTTGTCATTTCTTAAAGTTTGGGGTTACGATGCTTATGTGAAAAAGTTTCAACCTGATAAGCTCAAACCCAAATCGGAGAAGTGCGTCTTCATAGGATACCCGAAAGAAACTATTTGGTACACCTTCTATCACAGATCCGAAGGAAAGATATTCGTTGCTAAGAATGGATCCTTTCTTGAGAAGGAGTTTCTCTCGAAAGAAGTGAGTGGGAGGAATGTAGAACATGATTAGGTAATTGTAACTTCTCCCAAATTGGAAAGTAGTTCATCACAGAATCAGTTCTAGTGATTCCTACACCAATTAGTGAGGAAGTTAATGATGATGTTCATGAAACTTCAGATCAAATTACTACCAAACCTTGTAGGTCAACCAAAATATGTTCCACACCAGATTGGTACGGTAATCTTGTTCTGGAGGTCGTGTTACTTGATCATGACGAACCTACGAACTATGAGGAAGCGATGATGAGCCCAAATTCCGCAAAATAGCTTGAGGCCATGAAATCTGAGATGGGATCCATGTATGAGAACAAAGTATTGTTGGGGAACGTAGTAATTTCAAAAAATTTCCTACGCACACGCAAGATCATGGTGATGCATAGCAACGAGAGGGGAGAGTGTTGTCTACGTACCCTCGTAGACCGGAAGCAGAAGCGTTAGCACAATGCGGTTGATGTAGTCGTACGTCTTCACGGCCCGACCGATCAAGCACCGAAACTACGGCACCTCCGAGTTCTAGCACACGTTTAGCTCGATGACGATCCCCGGACTCCGATCCTGCAGAATGTCGGGGAAGAGTTCCGTCAGCACGACGGCGTGGTGAAGATCTTGATGTTCTACCGTCGCAGGGCTTCGCCTAAGCACCGCTACAATATTATCAAGGATTATGGTGGAGGAGGGCACCGCACCCGGCTAATAGATCTCAAGGATCAATTGTTGTGTATTTGGGGTGCCCCCCTGCACCCGTATATAAAGGAGCAAGGGAGGAGGAGGCCGGCCCTAGGAGGGGGCGCGCCAAGTGTGGAGTCCTACTAAGACTCCCTAGTCCTAGTAGGATTCAACCTCCCATATGGAATAGGAAAAGAGGAAGGAAAAAGGAGAAGGAAGGAAGGGGGCGCCCCCCTTCCCTAGTCCAATTCGGACCAGACCAAGGGGAGGGGTGCGGCCACCCTTGAGGCCCTTTTCCTTCTTTCCCGTATGGCCCAATAAGGCCCAATACGTATTCCGGTAACTCTCCGGTACTCCGAAAAATACCTGAATCACTCGGAACCTTTCCGATGTCCGAATATAGTCGTCCAATATATCGATCTTTACGTCTCGGCCATTTCGAGAGTCCTCGTCATGTCCCCGATCTCATCCGGGACTCCGAACTCCTTCGGTACATCAAAACTCATAAACTCATAATATAACTGTCATCGAAACCTTAAGCGTGCGGACCCTACGGGTTCGAGAACAATGTAGACATGACCGAGACACGTCTCCGGTCAATAACCAATAGCGGAACCTGGATGCTCATATTGGCTCCCACATATTCTAAGAAGATCTTTATCGGTCAGACCGCATAACAACATATGTTGTTCCGTTTGTCATCGGTATGTTACCTGCCCGAGATTCGATTGTCGGTATCTCAATACCTAGTTCAATCTCGTTACCGGCAAGTCTCTTTACTCGTTCCGTAATACATCATCCTGCAACTAACTCATTAGTTGCAATGCTTGTAAGGCTTAAGTGATGTGCACTACCGAGAGGGCCCAGAGATACCTCTCCGACAATCGGAGTGACAAATCCTAATCTCGAAATACGCCAACCCAACAAGTACCTTCGGAGACACCTGTAGAGCACCTTTATAATCACCCAGTTACGTTGTGACGTTTGGTGGCACACAAAGTGTTCCTCCGGTAACCGGGAGTTGCATAATCTCATAGTCATAGGAACATGTATAAGTCATGAAGAAAGCAATAGCAACAAACTAAATGATCAAGTGCTATGCTAACGGAATGGGCCAAGTCAATCACATCATTCTCCTAATGATGTGATCCCGTTAATCAAATGACAACTCATGTCTATGGTTAGGAAACATAACCATCTTTGATCAACGAGCTAGTCAAGTAGAGGCATACTAGTGACACTCTGTTTGTCTATGTATTCACACATGTATTATGTTTCCAGTTAATACAATTCTAGCATGAATAATAAACATTTATCATGATATAAGGAAATAAATAATAACTTTATTATTACCTCTAGGGCATATTTCCTTCAAGTATGGACTTTGATTGACTTGCCCGATGATCGGTCAGTCATTAATAAGAAATGGATTTTCAAGAGGAAGACGGACGCTGATAGTAGTACTATCTACAGAGCTCGAATTGTCGCAAAAGGTTTTCGACAAGTTCAAGATGTTGACTACGATGAGATTTTCTCACTCGTAGCGATGCTTAAGTCTGTCCGTATTATGTTAGCAATTGCCACATTTTATGAAATTTGGCAAATGAATGTCAAAACTGCATTCCTTAATGAATTTCTTAAAGAAGAGTTGTATATGATGCAACCAGAAGGTTTTTGTTGATCCTAAAGGTGCTAACAAAGTGAGCAAGCTCCAGCGATCCATCTATGGACTGGTGCAAGCATCTCGGAGTTGGAATATATGCTTTGATAAAGTGTTCAAAGCATATGGTTTTATACATACTTGCGGTGAAGCCTGTATTTACAAGAAAGTGAGTGGGAGCACTACAACATTTCTGATAAGTATATGTGAATGACATATTGTTGATCGGAAATAATGTAGAATTTTCTGGAAAGCATAAATGAGTGTTTGAAAAGAGTTTTTCAAAGAAAGACCTCGATGAAGCTACTTACATATTGAGCATCAAGATCTATAGATATAGATCAAGACGCTTGATATATTGTCAATGAGTACATACCTTGACAAGATTTTGAAGTAGTTCAAAATGGAAAAGTCAAAGAAGGAGTTCTTGCCTGTGTTACAAGGTGTGAAGTTGAGTAAAGACTCAAAACCCGACCATGACAGAAAATAGAAGAGAATGAGAAGTCATTCCCTATGCCTGAGTCAGAGGTTCTATAAAGTATGCTATGCTGTGTACCAGACCTATTGTGTACCTCACCATAAGTTTGGCAAGAGGGTACAATAGTGATCCAGGAGTGGATCACTGGAGAGCGGTCAAAAATATCCTTAGTGGAATAAGGAAATGTTTCTCGGTTATGGAGGTGACAAAGAGTTCGTCGTAAAGAGTTACGTTGATGCAAGCTTTGACACCGATCTGGATGACTCTAAGTCTCGATCTAGATACATATTGAAAGTGGGAGCAATTAGCTAGAGTAGCTCCGTGCAGAGCATTGTAGACATAGAAATTTGTGAAATACATATGGATATGAATGTTGCAGACTCGTAGACTAAACTTTTGTCACAAGCAAAACATGATCACTCTTTGGGTGTTAATCACATAGCGATGTGAACTAGATTATTGACTCTAGTAAACCCTTTGGGTATTAGTCACATGGAGATGTGAACTAATCACATAAAGATGTGAACTAGATTATTGACTCTAGTGCAAGTGGGAGACTGAAGGAAATATGCCCTAGAGGCAATAATAACGTTATTATTTATTTCCTTATATCATGATAAACGTTTATTATTCATGCTAGAATTGTATTAACCGGAAACTTAGTACATGTGTGAATACATATACAAACAGAGTGTCACTGTATGCCTCTACTTGACTAGCTCGTTGAATCAAAGATAGTTAAGTTTCCTAGCCATAGACATGAGTTGTCATTTGATTAACGGGTTCACATCATTAGAAAATAATGTGATTGACTTAACCCATTCCGTTAGCTTAGCACGATGATCGTTTAGTTTGTTGCTACTGCTTTCTTCATGACGTATACATGTTCCTATGACTATGAGATTATGTAACTCCCGAATATCGGAGGAACACTTTGTGTGCTACCAAACGTCACAACGTAACTGGGTGATTATAAAGGTGCTCTACAGGTGTCTCCGATGGTACTTGTTGAGCTGGAATAGATCAAGATTAGGATTTGTCACTCCGATTGTCGGAGAGGTATCTCTGGGCCCTCTCGGTAATGCACATCACTATAAGCCTTGCAAGCAATGTAAATAATGAGTTAGTTGCGGGATGTGCATTATGGAACGAGTAAAGAGACTTTCCAGTAACAAGATTGAACTAGGTATTGAGATACCGACGATCGAATCTCGGACAAGTAACATAGCGATGACAAAGGGAACAACGTATGTTGTTATGCGGTTTGACCGATAAAGATCTTTGTAGAATATGTAGGAGCTAATATGAGCATCAAGGTTACGCTATTGGTTATTGACTGGAGACGAGTCTCGGTCATGTCTACGTAGTTCTCGAACCCGTAGGGTCGGCATGCTTAACGTTCGGTGACGATCGGTAATATGAGTTTATGTGTTTTGATGTACCGAAGGTAGTTCAGAGTCCCAGATGAGATCGGGGACATGACGAGGAGTCTCGAAATGGTCGACACATAAAGATTGATATATTGGACGACTATATTCGGACATCGGAAAGGTTCCAAGTGATTTGGGTATTTTTCGGAGTACCAGAGAGTTACGGGAATTCGCCGGGGACTATATGGGCCTTATTGGGATTTAGGGGAAAGAGAGAGGGGAGGCTGCACGCCCCCAAGGCTTAGTCCGAATTGGTCTAGGGGGAGGGGCGGCGCCCCCTCCTTCCTTCTCTTCTCTTTTCCCTTTCCTTCCCTCCTACTCCTACTACATGGAAGGGGGGGGGGGGAATCCTACTACCGGTGGGAGTAGGACTCCCCAGGGCACGCCATAGTAGAGGGCCGGCCCTCCCCCTCCTCCACTCCTTTATATACGGGGAGGGGGACCCCATGGAGACACACAAGTTGATCAGTTGATCTTTTAGCCGTGTGCGGTGCCCCCTCCACCATAATCCACCTCGGTCATATCGTAGCGGTGCTTAGGCAAAGCCCTGCGTCGATCTGACGGAACTCTCCCTCGAAGCTCTGCTGGATTAGCTTTCGTGGGACGTCACCGAGCTGAACGTGTGTTGAACTCAGAGGTGCCATACGTTCGGTACTTGGATCGGCCAGATCGTGAAGACGTACGACTACATCAACTGCGTTCTCATAACACTTCCGCTTACGGTCTACGAGGGTGCGTAGACAATACTCTCCCCTCTCGTTGCTATGCATCACCATGATCTTGCGTGTGCGTAGGAAAATTTTGAAATTACTGCGTTCCCCAACACAAATGAACCCATATTTTGCACAAAGGTGCATAATGAAATGGCAAACCACGTTGCCGAAAGAAGTTTTCATGTTTTGCACGAAGAAATCATTTTCCATTTTTCAAGTGCCTAAATGAGTTGTTTTTGGGAAGAAGGTAGCAAATATTTGTTGCAAAATTGGAGAAAATAAATTTTCTAAAATATTAGGCCATATTTAATGTACAATGGATCAAATTGTTGGGTGTCAAAAGTTTTTGATCCACCTCTCGTGAAAAGACAAATTTCCGCTGATTCAGTAGGAAGTGGGTCAAATTTGAACTGTAGCCACAACATAGTTTGCTCTTTATTTTTTGCAAAAATCATTTCTAGGTACATAAGTATCTATTTAATCATAGAAACACCAAAAGTTTTCCAAGATTCAACCAGTAGCTAGGAATGGTCATGCCCCCTGTTTTGACCGCATTTTGAAATGGGCATGAAAAATTCAACAAAAATCAAAGAATAGGAAAACCTTCGCATTGTGTCATTATATGCGATCAAGTTACCAGGAAAATAATAAACTTGTAATACAACAATTATTTAAAAAACTTTTCTTAGAAATGAGCTATCATGTGTGAAGATTCATGGCTTTCAAGCCAAATGATCAATCTTATGGCCACATTCATGACATAGTTTGTTCAAATGATCTCATATCGTGCACAAGGGTGCATCTTGGAATGGCGAACAATATTGCCTAAGAAAGTTCTCATTTTCTTTGGACGAAAAATACATTTTCCATTTTCCGAGTGCCCAAAATGAGTTTTTTTGTGAAGGACCTACCATATATTTGTTGTAAAATTGGACCAAATAATTTTTCTAAAATATTATTTCATATTTAATGCACAATTGACCAAATGGTTGGGTGTCAAAAGTTTTGATCCACCTCTCGTGAAAAAGAAAAATTTCCACCGATTCAGCAGGAAGCGGGTCAAATTTGAACTCTAGATGCCTCATAGTTTGTTGTTTATTTTTCAAAAAAATCATTTCTAGGTACATAAGTATCTATTTAATCGAAGAAACACCAAAAGTTTTCCAAGATTCAACCACTAACTATGAACTGTCATGCCCGACTTTTGACCGCATTTTGAAACGGGCATAAAAAAATAAAAAAAATGGAAAACCTACGCATTGTGTCATTATATGTGAACAAGTTACTAGGAAAAATAACAAACTTGTACTATGACAATTCTTTTTAAAAAGTGTTCTAAAAAATGAGCTATCATGTGTAAGGATTCATGGCTTTCAAGCCAAATGATCAATCTTATAGCCACATTCATGACATAGTTTGTCCAAATAATCTCATATCATGCACAAGGATGCATCTTGGAATGGAAAACAATGTTTGCTAAGGAAGTTTTCATTTTATTTGGATAAAAAATACATTTTCCATTTTTTGAGTGCCCCAAATGAGTTTTTTTTGTGAAGGACCTATCATATATTTGTTGCAAAATTGGACCAAATCAATTTCCTAAAATATTAGGCCATATTTAATGCACAATTGACCAAATGGTTGGGTGCCAAAAGTTTTGATCCACCTCTCGTGAAAAAGAAAATTTTCCGCCGATTATGTAGGAAGCGGGTCAAACTTGAACTTCAGATGCCTCATAGTTTGCTGTTTATTTTTTCCAAAAATAATTTCTAGGTACATAAGTATCTATTGAATCAGAGAAACGCCAAATTTTTTCCAAGATTCAACCACTAGCTAGGAACGGTCATGCTCATAGTTTTGACCACATTTTGAAACGGGCATGAAAAATAAAAAAAATAAAAAAGGAAAACCTTCGCATTGTGTCATTATGTGTGACCAAGTTACCAGGAAAAATAATAAACTTGTAATACGGAAATTCTTTTGAAAAAGTGTTCTCAGAAACGAGCCATCATGTGTGAAGATTCATGGCTTTCAAGCCAAATGATCAATCTTATGGCCACATTCATGGCATAGTTTATTCAAATGATCTAATATTGTGCGCAAGGGTGCATCTTGGAATGGCAGACAATGTTGCCTAAGGAAGTTTTCATTTTCTTTGGACGGAAATTTAATTCTCCATTTTCAAGTGCCCAAAATTAGTTTTTTTGTGAAGGACCTACCATATATTTGTTGCAAAATTGTAGCAAATAAATTTTCTAAAATACTAGGCCATATTTAATGCACAATTGACCAAATGGTTGAGTGTACAAAGCTTTTATCCACCTCTCATGAAAAAGACATTTTTTTGCCAATTTGGTAGGAAACATATCCAATTTTGAACTGCAGCTGCCTTATAGTTTGCTCTTTATTTTTTTCAAAAATCATTTCTAGTTACATAAGTATCCATTTAGTCAGAAATACATGGTTCGGTGGCGATACGTCGAGGTTTGAACGGTGGCCGAGGGCCCCAACTCCAAAGCGCGTAAAGTCGCATGCCCGACACGTGGTCACCACGTGACCATGGCGTTGCCATGCGTTTTGGGCGGCCTAGGCATGTCTAGTGGGTTGGGCACTCCCTAGGTAGGTGGTAGGAAGAAAATGACAATAGAAGAATCTCACGAGGATACCAAACTATGCTCAAACATGAAATAACACTCAAGTGTTTGATTAGTGGTATGGGAAATGCACATGGCCAATGGGCGTGAGTTTTGGCCGAGGATGATCATATAATAAGAAGACTGTCTTCGCAAATTTTCAGCTCAAATGGAGGAGCCTAGGTGGCACTTGATTTGCAAAGTACCACACTGGACAAAAATATGAATGTTGAAGCTGGGCTCTAAATAATGAATGGATTGAGCTGAAATTTGGTGGAGGATGGTTATTTGGGCATAGGAAAGCACTGTAGAAAATTGATACCATTTGGACATGCCAAAGTGGCACTTCCTTCACAATGCTCTTCTCTGGACAGAAACTTAGGAAAATTAGTGATAGAAATTGGATAAATGAAATGAGCTGAAATTTGGTGTAGGTAAGTTACATAGGTATGGTCATGCCCTGGTAATTTTTTAGAAATAATGAAGCAATATATAATATAGTTGCTACACAAACTGAAAATATGACAAGAATAAAAGATTGGATGATGAGCTCACATGGTTTGTTTGATAGAGCTCAAATTTTGTGGAGAGTGATTATTTGAGAATATGGAAGATTTGGAAAAATATAAGATCATTTGGATAAGCCTAGCTAGTACTTACACTTACTTCACAAAGCTTCTCTTTGGATGGAAACTTTGGAAATTTGCTCAGGAAGATTTACTAGGAAAATGGAGATGAATATTTTCATGTGGAACTGATATGAGTGGAAGAGTGCCCAAAAAGTTTGAGGGTAATAGGAGGGGTCTAGATAGCATTTACTTTGCAATGTGCCAATGTGGCCATAAAATAGAAATTGAACCTGGGCTGACATAGATGATTTGATTGAGCTGCAATTTAGAGGAGGGTGATAATTTGGGCATATGAAGGCACTGTATAAATTTCATGCCATTTGGATATATAAAAATGGTACTTCCTTCACAATGCTCTCCACTTAACAGAAAATTGGGAAAAATATAGGGAAAATGGTTAAATTAAATGATCTCAAATTTTGTGGAGGGAGATTCTATGGGCAGGGTCATGTCCTGGTAAATTTTTAGAAATTATAAAGCAATATAAAATATAGTTGCTTCACAAACTGAAATTATTACCAGAAACAAATATTGGATGGTGAGCTCTCATGGTTTGTTAGATGGGGCTAAAATTTTGTGGAGAGCTATGATATGGGCATATAGAAGATGTGGCAAAAAATTCAACTCATTAAGATATGCATAGCTAGTATTTCCTTCACAAAGCTTCTAGCTGAACAAAAACTTTGGAAATTTGCCGAGGAAGATTTACTGGGAAAATGGATTTGCATTTTGTCACGAGGCAATGATTTGGATAGGAATGAGTGCCCAAAAATTTTGAGGGCAATCAATAATATATAAATAGCACTTCCTTTCACAAAGTGCTGTTCTAAACAGAATAGGAAAATGAATATTGTTGAATTATTTTGGAACTAGGCAAGGAACGTTTTTGATATATTTTGATGATCCAAATAATTTGTGAGATTTTTTGGGAATTTTGGGAATAACAGAAATATAGGTTGCTTCACAACCTAGGGCAAAAATTGACACAGGACATGACACGTAGGCAAAAATAGACACATGTACATGACACGTAGGCAAAAATAGACACATGGACATGGCACATTGGCAAAATAGATGAGGTGGCGCCTAGTCATAGCAATGCACCACAATTTACAAGGTTATGATCATCTATATTGGTCGTGATCAGCCAAAAATAAGGCAGCAGACCAGTGATGTCTGCTTTACGACCATTTCGTGTAAAGAAATTACGACCTTTTTGACCAAAATGGTCGTTATGATTTAGGGTTTGGAGCCCTCCGAATAGCTTACGACCAATTGGTTTCAAATGGTAGTAGATTTATGACCATTTCTTCCAGGGTCACTGACAGAAGGTCACAAGTTGACATATTTCTTGTAGTGTCTAGCGCTCCAAATGCGTTCCCAAACCTCCAATTTCCTCCAAGTGCTCGCCTTTCTCCAGCGATGGCTGACGCGGAGTTGATGGGCAAGTGGGTGTCCTCCAATGTCATGGAGGGCACCATCAACGAGCTCTGGACCGTGACATACCCGCGGGAGCTGTCTGCCGGACACTGGAGCCCGACTAGTGCATCCCTACTCCCAATCTAGTGAAGTGGGTAGTCTTAGGTCCCCTAGGTCCCCACCTCATCCGTGGTCTTGGGTTCCCCTCCACCCCTTAGTGAGCGTGCTGATGTTCTTCTACTGGTTAGATTTTAACCATCTAACCCCTAACCCCATTCTTCCTATTGCGGCATTTATCACCATTCGCAAAGCTTTCCTTCGCATCAAGCCACACTTCGGCATATGGCTGAAGACCAAAGAGCAGTGGCAGCCAGCTCGCAGAATGTGGCGGGGCCATGATAAGAAAACACTAGAAGGTGGCCTGGCTAGAGGGCACCTTTGTGGACACAATCAAAGTGTGGCAGCGGGAGTGGTTCTACATCACCGAGCTGCCTGCTGAAGGCCAGATAGCGACCCCCGCCTTCACGGCGGGGCCTCTGACAAGGCTTGTCTCCTGGACCTAGAAGGGCCTCGACTGGGGAAACTTAGACGAAGTGACAACACTCCAGAAGAGGATCAAATCGATGGACATGCGCAACATCAAGCTGCTGGACATGATCCAGGTCACGTTTTATCGCTGCAACCTTCCCCTTCAACTTTGAGCTAGCCCGATATGACTATACAAGCCCATGTACAAGGCAAACGTACACCACTTCTTCAGTGCCGACCTCGATGGCATGTGGACGACTCTCTTCAAGCTGTCTAGGAACACATTACCCGGGAAGGGGAAGATTGCAGCCTAGATGCCGAACATGGTCCCTCAGATGTAGCGAAAGTTCATCCATACCATTATTCTTTCCATATCTCATGGCTATTAACAGAGAAACTATGTTTTCCCACCCATAATCTGTAACACCCTAGTTGTAAAACCTCCATATATGGGCAATATATTCATCTTGTTCTTCATCAATTCCAAGTGGTTCCATCTTTTGTGTTTCCTTTTTGGGTTTTGTCTTGTTTCTTATTGCATTGTCATGCTTACCTTGTCATATTGCATTGTATTATCATTTCTTGTCATATCCCTTTTGCCACCACATGTTTGCATCATGTTCATATCAATGTTGTGTGGTGCTTATGTCATCTTGCTGTCTCTTCCTCGTCATGTGCATTGTGTGTTTCATGCATGTTAAATTATTGCTTGACCCATGTGTGAGCCATGCATGACCACCTCCTTGCATCACCTCTCCCCTCCTTCTCTTTCTTTTATTTGGCAAGTGCCATTTTCCCTACTCCTTTAATGTCCAACTTTTCCCCAAAATTCTAGCACCATGCCCAAGACCTCTCTGCCAAATTTCAGCTTTATCTAAGTTGTTTTGATCAGGTTCAAAAATGACCCAAGTTTGAACTAAATTCAAACTTGCATTATTTTTCTACCTCTAAAAATGCCCAGGACAATTTTATTAAATAGAGCACTATTTCAAGGTCATGAGGATATTCTTGTTTTCATTTTGCTCCTCTCCTTTTCCCTGCACTTTTCCATTTGTTTTCGGTCTGAAGAAAAAAGGAAAAGAAAAGAGCAGCAACACCAGGCGCGCAACCCAGCAACAGCAGCAGCACCCACCTGGGCCTCGGCCTCCCAGGCCGGCCCAGCTAGCTCCCCGCGCGCTAGCCCAACTAGCCGCACGACCCCCCCCTCAATGCATTTTCTTACCCATGCACCCATGCACTCCCCTCTGCCTCGCGCCCACATGGCCTGCCTGGCCCCGCTAGTCAGTGTCTCCCTATTCCCCCGCACCCACCTTTTCATCTTTCTCTCGCCGTCGCCATGGGGACCGCGAGGCCAAGAGCGCGTGAGCTCACATCGCTCGCCCTAGCCTCCCATAAAGCCCCCCTCTGTGTCCACCGAACCCCTAGGGTTCCTGATGTAGGGTAGAACCCTAATCGCCCGATCTTTCACGAAAGGAGCGGATCCCGCGAAGAACACGAGGAACACAAAGAGGGAAATGAGGGAAAACGAGGCAAATCACAAGGGGAAACACAAGAGGAACACTCAAACTAACAAGAACAAGTCACACATGTGCTAGATCCTAGGATACATAGAACGATACATGGTCCACAGACAACTAGGGACAATACAAAAGGGTAACCGGTTCTTCTCCGTGAGGAGGTCTTGATGTTCTTCCCTAAAGAGGGGTCTTGAATCCGCTTGGGGGATCTTCTCCGGTGGAGGATCGAATCTCCAAGGAGAAGGTAACCAAGTGGATGAGCAAAGCTCTCTCACAAATATGAGCTAAACATTTGCTAACCCTAGAAAGTTGTATGGGATAGAGTATATATAGTCTAGGGGGGAGAAGGGATACACGGGCCTCGGCCCTTTACTGTGCGCAGACAGGGAGGCCGGACATCCGGGCGTCGGGCCGGATGTCCGGGCGTTCAGGCGACACCGGATGTCCGGGCTGGGGGGCCAGATCTCCGGGCTGGAGCGGTGGCATTTGTTGCTCTCGGGTTCGGAGGGGCCGGATTTCCGGGCCGGTGGCCGGATGTCCGGGAGCTCGGGAGGGGCCGGATGTCCGGGCTGCCAGGGCCGGATGTCTGGGGCTTGTAGCCTTCCGCGGCTGGGTTGCTATAGAGGAAGGCGCTCCAGGGGCCGGATGTCTGGGGCCTTGGCCGGATCGGATGTCCGGGGCCTGGGAGATGCTCTTGGCTCCTTCGGTTGGTTCTCCTCATCCGTGGACTTGGGGACTTGTACATCTTCATGCGCATCTTCGGGAGGACCCTCTTGGTACCTAATCATGCACAACACCTCGGACTTAGGTAGTAGCCATGTCTCATGCATAGAAAGTGGAAGTTCGGAGAGGAGTGAGTTCACCTTATCTTCGATAGCTTTGGCTCGGGCTCGTGTCATTGGTCCAAGTGGTGCCATTGGAGGTGTGGGTGCATCCATGGGGATGATCTTGGGATGCTCCGCATCATCTCCCCTCCCTTGGGGAAGATCCATCCTCGGATCCAAATCCTCATCACCATGGTAGGGCGAGAGATCTTTGATGTTGAAGATGTCGCTCACGGAGTACTTGTCATGAGGAATGTCGATCTTGTAGGCGTTGTTGTTGTAGCGTGCAAGCACCTTGAATGGTCCATCCGCGCGTGGTCGAAGTTTGGACTTGCGTTCTTGGGGAAACGGTCCTTGTGAAGGTGTAGCCACACGAGGTCTCCAATGTTGAATATCATAGGGTGCTTGTTGACGTTGAGCTTGGTCGCAAGGCGTTGTACTTGGTGCTCGATGGTGTTTCTTGTATCTTCATGCACGTTCTTGATATGGGTCGCTCTTGCACTTGCGTCCAAATTGATTCGCTCTTGGAGTGGTAGAGGTAGAATATCCAATGGTGACAAAGGGTTGAATCCGTAGACAACCTCGAAAGGGGACTTGCCGGTTGTTGAGTGTCTTACTCGGTTGTAGGCGAACTCGGCGATGGGTAGATACTCCTCCCACTCCTTGATGTTCTTCTTGATGAGTACTCGAAGTAGAGCGGAGAGTGTGCGGTTTGTCACCTCCGTTTGGCCATCGGTTTGAGGATGGCATGCCGTGGAGAAGAGTAGCTTGATTCCGAGCTTGGTGCATAGGGTCTTCCAAAAGTAGCTAAGGAACTTGACGTCACGGTCCGAGACGATGGTCTTTGGCACACCATGGAGATGCAAAATTTCCCTACAAAAGAGATTAGCAACATGTGAAGCATCATCTATCTTTTGGAAAGGAATAAAATGTGCCATTTTTGAGAAATGGTCCACAACGACAAATATGGAATCTTTCCCATTTCGAGTTCTAGGCAAACCAAGTACAAAGTACATGCTAATGTCTTCCCATGGTTGGTATGGGATTGGTAAAGGCATATAGAGACCGTGAGATTGAGCTTTGGACTTAGCTTTGAGACATGTATAACACCGGTTGGTGAAACGATTGACGTCCCGAAACATCTTTGGCCAAAAGTAGCTCTTCGAGAGCGTGGCGAACGTCTTGTCGCGTCCGAAGTGTCCCATTAAGCCTCCTCCATGCGATTCCTGCAAAAGCAACAAATGAAGAGACGACTCGGGGATGCAAAGTTTGTTAGCTCTCATAAGATAGCCGTCTTTGATGTAATAGCATTCCCAAGATGTATTCGACAAACACTTGGCATAAGGAGTAGCTAAAGTTGCATCATGCTTATACAAGTCTTTGATATGCTCGAAGCCAATGACATCTAACTCAAGTTGCGTGACAAGCATGCATATGCGGGAAAGAGCATCCGCGATGATGTTTTCTTTACCCTTGATGTACTTGATGACATAGGGAAAAGACTCAATAAATTCACTCCATTTAGCATGACGCTTGTTCAACTTTGTTTGTCCCTTAAGATACTTGAGAGTCTCATGATCGGTATGAATGATAAACTCATGGGGACGAAGGTAATGTTCCCATTCATGCAAAATGCGGACTAAAGCATATAGCTCTTTGTCATAGATGGGGTAATTGAGTTGCGCTCCGGAAAGTTTCTCACTAAAGTAAGCTATGGGGTGCTTCTCTTGCGTTAACACACCTCCTATGCCATTACCACTAGCATCACAATGAATTTCAAAAGGTTTGTCGAAGTTTGGTAAAGCAAGCACGGGAGCATGAGTAAGCAAATTATTGAGCTCATTGAATGCGGTATCTTGGGATGGTCCCCAAACAAAAGGCACATTCTTCTTGCTCAAAGCATGCAAAGGCGAAGCAATGGTGCTAAAATCCTTCACAAAGCGATGATAGAAACCCGCAAGGCCAAGAAAACTACGTACTTGATGCAAGTTGGTTGGTTGCGGCCAAGTCTTAATAGCATTAATCTTGGACTCATCAACATGAACACCCTTAGAAGAAACAACAAAACCCAAGAAAACGAGCTTATCAACACCAAAAAGGCATTTCTCCATATTAGCATAGAGGCACTCTTTTCTAAGAGTTTGCAAAATGGTGCGGACATGGGTGACATGCTCTTTGATAGATTTGCTAAACACAAGAATGTCATTAAAGTAGACCACAACAAATATACCAATGTAAGGGCGAAAGACATGATTCATGAGGCGCATAAAAGTGCCCGGTGCTTCCGAAAGACTCATAGGCATGACTAACCACTCATACAAACCAAACTTGGTTTTGAAGGCGGTTTTCCATTCATCACCCTCTTGTATGCGGATTTGATAGTAACCACTCTTAAGATCAATTTTGGAAAATATAGTGGCACCGCTAAGCTCATCAAGCATATCATCTAGGCGTGGAATGGGATACCTATAGCGAACGGTGATAGCATTGATAGGTCTACAATCGGAGCACATGCGAAAACTACCATCACGTTTTGGCACAAGAATGACCGGAACGACACAAGGGCTCAAACTTTCACGCACATGTCCATGGTCTATGAGATGTTTTACTTGCCTTTGTATTTCTTTTGTTTCGTCGGGGTTGACATGGTATGGAGCTTTGTTCGGAAGAGGTGCTCCGGGGATGAGGTCGATTCGGTGCTCAATGCCTCGTAGAGGAGGTAGACCCGGAGGTAGCTCATCGGGGAAAACATCTTGAAATTCCTGCAAAAGAGAAGACAACACTAGAGGAAGAGTGTGAGAAGTGTTAATTTGTGGTGCATTGTCCATGCACACGAGGACGCAGTGTAGGGCACTAGATGGGTGCTCACACACTTCTCTCATCTCACATTTGGTGGAAAATAGAACTAGATTTTTGTTTTCGCTTATCGTGGAGGCACTCAATTTTGGCTTGTGGCGCTCACTCTCTTTTTGGTGGCTCGCTCTCTCACTATGATCTCCACGATGGGTGGCTTGCTTGTCGGCGATCACTTGACTAGGCGACATTGGACGGAGGACGTACTCCTTGCCCTTCATCTTGAAGATGTAGTGGTTCGTTCGGCCGTTGTGTATGACTCCTCTATCGAATTGCCATGGCCGTCCAAGGAGAAGATGACAAACGGTCATTGGAACGACGTCGCACTCCAAGGTGTCTTCGTAGGCGCCGATCTTGAAGGAGACTTGTACTCGGTGCTCGACTTGGATAGTGCCGGAGTCACTAAGCCATTGCACTTTGTATGGATGTGGATGCTTCGTCTTGGGGAATTGGAGCTTGGAGCAAAGTTCTTCACTTGCGAGATTATGACAACTCCCTCCATCGATGATGACCTTGATGGATCGTCCATTGACGCTGGCCTTGGTGTGGAGTATGTGGCATCGTTGGTCTTTTTCTTGGTGATGTTGGAGAGTCAAGACTTTGGAGATAACAAGTGCGAGACTTGAGTCTTCATCACAAAAGACTTGTTCTTCTTCATTGTTCACTTGGCGGTGCATGGCGATTTGCTCGAGGGCTTCCATTTCGCCTTCGCTCATGGAGTCATAAGTGCCATCATTGTTGAAGACCATGGTTCGCTTGTTGGTGCACTCGTAGGACTTGTGGCCTCGGCCTCCGCAAGTGAAACACTTGAAGGAACTCGTCTTGACGGTCTCGTCGGCTGGAGTTGATGATGATGAAGCTCTCAGCTTGAAGTTGCTCGTAGGAGGATGGCTTGTAGGTGACGAAGCTTTCTTGGAAGTCGACTTGTCAATGTTGGAAGTAGAAGGTCTTGTAGTCGGTGTTGGAGTCGTTGAAGCTTGGTTATTGGAGAAGCCATAGGACTTGGATGATAACTTGGCATACTTGAAATCATCTTGCACTTGGCGTTCCGCTTTGGTAGCTTGGTGCACTAGCTCGATGAGATTTAAGTATGGTTGGAAGTCGGCGATCTTCTTGATAGGGTGATTGAGTCTGTCAAGAAACGTGCCATTGTTTGCTCATCATCTTCCGTGACATTGGCTCTTATCATTGAAATCTCCATCTCCTTGTAGTATTCTTCAACGCTCTTTGTTCCTTGCTTGAGTTGTTGGAGTTTCTTGAAGAGGTCGCGGTTGTAGTAGGTAGGTACGAAGCGTGCTCTCATGAAATCCTTCATTTGCGCCCAAGTAGTGATGGGTGGTTCACCTCTTGCCTCTCAGCGCTCTATGATTTGTTCCCACCAAATGAGGACATAATCTTGGAACTCAAGGGATGCCATCGCGATCTTCTTCTCTTCTTCAAAATTGTGCAAACGAAAGATCTTGTCAACCTTCAATGCCCATGAAAGGTGCTCTTCGGGGTCGTTGCTACCGTTGAACTTGGACATGGTGAACTTGAGTTTGCCATAATGTTGCTCTTCATTGTGTTGGGGTCGGGGATGATGACGCCCATGTTGTTGATGATTGTGCAACTCGTGGTGCTCTTGGCGCGGAGGATTGTTATCGTCATGTTGCTCTTGTCGTGGAGGATCTCCATTGTCTTCATGCTCTTGATTGACTGGTTGTTCTTGGTGATCTTGTGGAGGAACTTGTCGAGCTCGAGGAGGAACTTGACGATGCACGCGAGCTTGAAATCTTTGTTCTTGAATTTCTTCACAAAGTTCATGGGCTTGTCGGCTTCGGTCGGCAACGGCTCGACTCGAATCGTGTAGAGCTTGTTGCACCACAAGTGCTTGAGCGTCACGGAGTTGTTGTTCTTGACGTTGTGCCTCGGCATCTTGAGCATTTTGGTGTAGACGCGCTCGCTCTTCCTCTTCATGTTGGCGTTGTCATTGCCGTTCTCGTGCTAGCGCAAAGGCCTCTTGAGTTTGACGTTGTCGGCGCTCTTGAGAGTCGGTGTCTCGTAGGGGATTGAGGCTTGCTTGACGGTCGGTGCGCGCGGCTCGACGAAGAGTGTTCGATGTCGGTGTACTTGAGCCAGAGAGGGTGAAATCGGAGTGGCGGCTTGAATGACTCCTTCTTGAAGTGGAAGACGAGCAGTTGAGCAACAAAGCACGAATTTCATCCATCCTTGCGTCATTCTCTTCCTTGTGATCATCGAGCTTGTGGTCTAAGTAGTCCCTTGTACATTGCTCGGAAAGTCGCAAGTCGGCGGCAAGGTTTCTGATGCGTTCACTCATAGCTTGTTGCTCTTGATGCAAAGCACGTTGTGCACTAAAGAGGTGACTTGCTACGTCTTGATCTTGCGTTGGTTTTCCCCAAAGAGGAAGGGATGATGCAGCAGAGTAGCATAAGTATTTCCCTCAGTTTTTGAGAACCAAGGTATCAATCCAGTAGGAGGCCACACTCAAGTCCCTCGTACCTACACAAAACGATAGCTACTCGCAACCAACGCGATTAGGGGTTGTCAAGCCCTTCATGGTGAATTACGAGACTGAGATCTGATAGATATAATATTTTTTTGGTATTTTTGATATCAAGATGCAAAGTAAAAAGTAAAGGCAAAGTAAAAAGCAAAGCAAGATTAAAGTGATGGAGATTGATATGATGAGAATAGACCCGGGGGCCATAGGTTTCACTAGTGGCTTCTCTCAAGATCATAAGTATTCTATGGTGGGTGAACAAATTACTGTTGAGCAATTGACAGAATTGAGCATAGTTATGAGAATATCTATGCATGATCATGTATATAGGCATCATGTCTGTGACAAGTAGACCGAAATGATTCTGCATCTACTACTATTACTCCACTCATCGACCGCTATCCAGCATGCATCTAGAGTATTAAGTTAAAAACAGAGTAACGCCTTAAGCAAGCTTACATGATGTAGAGAGATAAATTCATGCAATATGAAATAAACCCCATCTTGTTATCCCCGATGGCAACGATACAATACGTGCCTTGCTGCCCCTTCTGTCACTGGGTAAGGACACCGCAAGATCGAACCCAAAGCTAAGCACTTCTCCCATGGCAAGAACTACCAATCTAGTTGGCCAAACCAAACAGATAATTCGAAGAGACTTGCAAAGATAACCAATCATACATAAAAGAATTCAGAGAAGATTCAAATATTATTCATAGATAGACTTGATCATAAACCCATAATTCATCGGTCTCAACAAACACACCGCAAAAATAAGATTACATCGAATAGATCTCCACAAGAGAGGGGGAGAATTTTGTATTGAGATTCAAAGAGAGAGAAGAAGCCATCTAGCTACTAACTATGGACCCGAAGGTCTGAGGTAAACTACTCACACTTCATCGGAGGGGCTAGGATGATGTAGAAGCCCTCCGTGATGACGGCCCTCTTCCAGTGGAGCTCCGGAACAGGCCCCAAGATGGGATCTCATGGATACAGAAAGTTGAGGTGGTGAAATTAGGTTTTTGGCTCCTGTTCTGATCATTTGGGGGTACGTGTGTATATATAGGAGGAAGAAGTACGTCAGTGGGGCACCGAGGGGCCCACGAGGCAGGGGGCACGCCCTAGGTGGGGGACCCTCATGACCTCCTCTTTGACTCCCTGGCGTAGAGTCCAAGTCTCCTGGATCACGTTTGGTGAGAAAATCACGTTCTCGAAGATTTTATTCCGTTTGGACTCCGTTTGATATTCTGTTTCTCCGAAACACTGAAATAGGCAAAAAAACATCAATTCTGGGCTGGGCCTCCGGTTAATAGGTTAGTCCCAAAAATAATATAAAAGTGGAAAACAAAGCCCAATATAGTCCAAAACAGTAGATAATATAGCATGGAGCAATCAAAAATTATAGATACGTTGGAGACGTATCAGGCATCCCCAAGCTTAATTCCTGCTCGTCCTTGAGTAGGTAAATGATAAAAAGAGAATTTTTGATGCGGAGTGCTACTTGGCATAATTTCAATGCAAATCTTCTTAATTGTGGTATGAATACTCAGATTAGAAAGATTCAAGACAAAAGTTTATATTGACATAAAAATAATAATACTTCAAGCATACTACAAATCAATTATGTCTTCTCAAAATAACATGGCCAAAGAAAGTTATCCCTAAAAAATCATATAGTCTAGCTATGCTCCATCTTCACCACTCAAAGTATTTAAATCATGCGCAACCCCGATGACAAGCCAAGCAATTGTTTCTTACTCTAACTTTTTCAAAACTTTTTCAATCTTCACGCAATACATGAGCGTGAGCCATGGATATAGCACTATAGGTGGAATAGAATAGTGGTTGTGGAGAAGACAAAAAGGAGAAGATAGTCTGAAATCAACTAGGCGTATCAACGGGCTATGGAGATGCCCATCAATAGATATCAATGTGAGTGAGTAGGGATTGCCATGCAATGGATGCACTAGAGCTATAAATGTATGAAAGCTCAAAAAGAAACTAAGTGGGTGTGCATCCAACTTGCTTGCTCACGAAGACCTAGGGCAATTTGAGGAAGCCCATCATTGGAATATACAAGCCAAGTTCTATAATGTAAAATTCCCACTAGTATATGAAAGTGACAACATATGAGACTCTTTATATGAAGAACATGGTGCTACTTTGAAGCACAATATATGAGACTCGCTATATCATGGTGCTACTTTGAAGCACAAGTGTGGAAAAAAGATAGTAGCATTATCCCTTTTTATTTATTTTCTTTTTTTGGGCCTTCTTTTTTTATTTGGCCTTTCTCTTTTTTTATTTGGCCTTTTTTTTATTTGGCCTTGCTCTTTTTTATTTATTTGGGACAATGCTCTATTAATGATGATCATCACACTTCTATTTATTTACAACTCAATGATTACAGCTCGATTCTAAAACAAAGTATGACTCTATATGAATGCCTCCGGCGGTGTACCAGGATATGCAATGAATCAAGAGTGACAAGTATGAAAGAATTATGAACGGTGGCTTTGCCACAAATACTATGTCAACTACATGATCATGCTAAGCAATATGACAATGATGAATATGTCATGAAGAACTAGATGGTGGAAAGTTGCATCGCAATATATCTCGGAATGGCTATGGAAATGCCATAATAGGTAGGTATGGTGGCTGTTTTGAGGAAGGTATATGGTAGGTGTATGATACCGGCGAAAGGTGCGCGGTATTAGAGAGGCTAACAAAGATGGAAGGGTGAGAGTGCGTATAATCCATGGACTCAATATTAGTCATAAAGAACTCATATACTTATTGCAAAAATCTAGAAGTTATCAAAGCAAAGTATTACACGCATGCTCCTAGGGGGATAGATTGGTAGGAAAAGACCATCTCTTGTCCCCGACCGCCACTCATAAGGAAGACAATCAATAAATAAATCATGCTCCGACTTCATCACATAACGGTTCACCATACGTGCATGCTACGGGAATCACAAACTTTAACACAAGTATTCTTTAAATTCACAGCTACTCAACTAGCATGACTTTAATATTATCACCTCCATATCCCAAAATAATTATCATGCTTCAATCTTTTCTTAGTATTCAACACACTCAAAAGAAAGTTTCACAAATCTTGAATACCAAGCATATTATTATTAAGCAAATTACCATGCTATTAAGAGACTCTCAAAATAATTTAAGTGAATCATGAGAGATCAATAGTTTCTTTAAAACAAATCCACCACCGTGCTCTAAAAGATCTAAGTGAAGCACATAGAGCAAAATTATAACGCTCAAAAGTTATAAGTGAAGCACATAGAGTAAAACTACTTAGCTCAAAAGATATAAGTGAAGCACATAGAGTATTCTATCAAATTTTAATTCATGTATGGCTCTCTCAAAAGGTGTGTACAGAAAGGATGATTGTGGCATACTAATACACAAAGACACAAATAATACAAGACGCTCCAAGCAAAACACATATCATGTTGGTGAATAAAAATATAGCTCCAAGTAAATTACCGATGGAAGTGAACGAAAGAGGGGATGCCTTCCGGGGCATCCCCAAGCTTTGACTTTTTGGTGTCCTTGGATTATCTTGGGGGTGCCATGGGCATCCCCAAGTTTAGGCTCTTGCCACTCCTTGTTCCATAATCCATCACAAGAATTCACCCAAAACTTGAAAACTTCACAACACAAAACTCAAAGAAGAAAACTCGTGAGCTCTGTTATCGAAAGAAAACAAAAGACCACTTCAAGGTACTGTAATGAACTCATTCTTTATTTATATTGGTGTTAAACCTACTGTATTCCAACTTCTCTATGGATTATAAACTATTTTACTAGCCATAGATTCATCAAAATAAGCAAACAACACACGAAAAACAGAATCTGTCAAAAATTGAACAGTCTGTAGTAATCTGTAGCTAGCGCAAGATCTGGAACCCCAAAAATCCTAAAATAACTTTCTGGAAGTGAGGAATTTATCTACTAATCATCTTCAAAAAGAATTAACTAAATACCACTCTCCAAATAAAAATGACAGCAGTTCTCGTGAGGGCTAAAGTTTCTGTTTTTTACATCAAGTTCAACAAGACTTTCCCCAAGTCTTCCCAACGGTTCTACTTGGCACAAACACTAATTAAACACAAAAAACACAACCAAAACAGAGGCTAAATAATTTATTTATTACTAAGCAGGATCAAAAAGCAAGGAATAAAAATAAAATTGGGTTGCCTCCCAACAAGCGCTATCGTTTAACGCCCCTAGCTAGGCATAAAAGCGAGGATAGATCTATGTATTGCCATCTTTGGTAGGCAATCCATAAGTGGCTATCATGATAGTTTCATATGGCAATTTTATTTTGTTTCTAGGAAAGTGTTCCATGCCCTTTTTTAATGGAAATTGAAATCTAATATTCCCTTCCTTCATATCAATAATCGCACCAACCGTTCTAAGGAAAGGTCTACCAAGAATAATAGGGCAAGAAGGATTGCAATCTATATCAAGAACAATGAAATCTACGGGCACATAATTCCTATTTGCAACAATAAGAACATCATTAATTCTTCCCATAGGTTTCTTAATAGTGGAATCCGCAAGATGCAAGTTTAGAGAGCAATCATCAAAATTACGGAAATCTAGCAAATCACACAAAGTCTTGGGAATAGTAGAGACACTAGCACCAAAATCACACAAAGCATAAAACTCGTGATCTTTAATTTTAATTTTAATAGTTGGTTCCCACTCATCATAGAGTTTTCTAGGGATAGAAACTTTCAACTCAAGTTTTTCTTCATAAGATTGCATCAAGGCATCAACAAATATGTTCGGTGAAGGCTTTATTTTGACTATAAGCATGTGGAGAATTTAGCACGGATTGCAACAAGGAAATACAATCAATTAAAGAGCAACTTTCATAATTAAATTCCTTGAAATACAATATAGTGGGTTTAGCAACATCTAGATTTTTATTTCTTTTAATCCCACTTTCATCAATTTCATCATTAAGATCTAAATACTCCGAATTTTTAGAACGCCTTCTAGGTAAAGGAAGATCATATTCAGTTTCATCAAGATTCATATTGCAAAACAAAGATTTAATAGGGGACACATCAATAACTTTTAGATCTTCATCTTGATTTTCATAGGAACTGGAGGAACACGCTTTAATAAAGGCATCTTTGGAAGCACGCATCCTAGCGGTTCTTTCCTTGCACTCATCAATGGAAATTCTCATGGCTTTGAGAGACTCATTGATATCATGCTTATGAGGAATAGATCTAAGCTTTAAAGAATCAACCTCAAGAGAAATTCTATCAACGTTTCTAGCCAAATCATCAACTTTAAGCAATTTCTCCTCAAGCAAAGCATTAAAATTCTTTTGTGAATTCATAAACTCTTTAACACTATTCTCAAATTCAGAGGGCATCTTATTATAATTTCCATAAGAATTATTGTAGGAATTCCCATAATTATTAGAAGGATTACTAGGATGTGGCCTAGGATTAAAATTCCCTCTATAAGCGTTGTTACCAAAATTATTCCTACCAACAAAATTCACATCCATAGATTCATTGTTATTCTCAATCAAAGTAGACAAAGGCATATAATTAGGATTAGAAGAAACACTCTTAGTAGCAAATAATTTCATAAGTTCATCCATCTTTCCACTCAACACATTGATTTCTTCTATCGCATGCACTTTTTTTATTAGAAGATCTTTCAGTATGCCATTGAGAATAATTAACCATAATATTATCTAGGAATTTAGTAGCATCTCCTAAAGTGATTTCCATAAAAGTGCCTCCCGCGGCCGAATCTAAAAAATTTCTAGAAGCAAAATTCAATCCGGCATAAATTTTTTGTATAATCATCCACAAATTCAAACCATGAGTAGGGCAATTACGTATCATTAATTTCATTCTCTCCCAAGCTTGTGCAACATGTTCATGATCAAGTTGTTTAAAGTTCATAATATCGTTTCTAAGAGAGATGATCTTAGCGGGAGGAAAATACTTAGAGATAAAAGCATCTTTGCACTTGTTCCAAGAATCAATACTATTCTTAGGCAAAGACGAAAACCAAGCTTTAGCACGATCTCTAAGCGAAAAAGGAAATAGCTTCAATTTAACGACATCTTTTTTCTTTTGCATATCACATAAATCAACGAAGCTATTCAGATGAGTAGCGGCATCTTCACTAGGAAGGCCGGCGAATTGATCTTTCATAACAAGATTCAACAAAGCAGTATTAATTTCACAAGATTCAGCATCGGTAAGAGGAGAAATCGGAGTGCTAAGGAAATCATTATTATTGGTATTGGTGAAGTCACACAATTTAGTATTATCTTGAGCCATCGCGACAAACAAGCAATCTAACACACGAGCAAACAAAAGCAAACGGGCAAAAGAGACAAATAGAGAGGGAGGATAGAGAGAAAGGGCGAATAAAACGCCAAGGGTGAAGTGGGGGAGAGGAAAACGAGAGGCAAATGGAAAATAATGTAATGCGAGAGATAGGGATTGCGATGGGTACTTGGTATGTTGACTTTTTGCATAGAATCCCCGGCAACGGTGCCAGAAATCCTTCTTGCTATGTCTTGAGCTTGCGTTGGTTTTCCCCAAAGAGGAAGGGATGATGCAGCAAAGTAGCGTAAGTATTTCCCTCAGTTTTTGAGAACCAAGGTATCAATCCAGTAGGAGGCCACACTCAAGTCCCTCGTACCTTCACAAAACGATAGCTACTCGCAACCAACGCGATTAGGGGTTGTCAAGCCCTTCACGGTCACTTACGAGAGTAAGATCTGATAGATATAATATTTTTTTTGGTATTTTTGATATAAAGATGCAAAGTAAAAAGTAAAGGAAAAGTAAAAAGCAAAGCAAGATTAAAGTGATGGAGATTGATATGATGAGAATAGACCCCGGGGCCATAGGTTTCACTAGTGGCTTCTCTCAAGAGGATAAGTATTCTACGGTGGGTGAACAAATTACTGTTGAGCAATTGACAGAATTGAGCATAGGTATGGGAATATCTAGGCATGATCATGTATATAGGCATCACGTCCGTGACAAGTAGACCGAAACGATTCTGCATCTACTACTATTACTCCACTCATCGACCGCTATCCAGCATGCATCTAGAGTATTAAGTTAAAAACAGAGTAACGCCTTAAGCAAGATGACATGATGTAGAGAGATAAATTCATGCAATATGAAATAAACCCCATCTTGTTATCCTCGATGGCAATGATACAATACGTGCCTTGCTACCCCTTCTGTCACTGGGTAAGGACACCGCAAGATCGAACCCAAAGCTAAGCACTTCTCCCATGGCAAGAACTACCAATCTAGTTGGCCAAACCAAATGGATAATTCGAAGAGACTTGAAAAGATAACCAATCATAATAAAAGAATTCAGAGACGATTCAAATATTATTCATAGATAGACTTGATCATAAACCCACAGTTCATCGGTCTCAACAAACACACCGCAAAAAGAAGATTACATCGAATAGATCTCCACAAGAGAGGAGGAGAACTTTGTATTGAGATTCAAAGAGAGAGAAGAAGCCATGTAGCTACTAACTATGGACCCGAAGGTCTGAGGTAAACTACTCACACTTCATCGGAGGGACTAGGATGATGTAGAAGCCCTCCGTGATGACGGCCCTCTTCCGGCGGAGCTCCGGAACAGGCCCCAAGATGGGATGTCGTGGATACAGGAAGTTGTGGTGGTGGAATTAGGTTTTTGGCTCCTGTTCTGGTCGTTTGGGGGTACGTGTGTATATATAGGAGGAAGAAGTACGTCGGTGGAGCACCGAGGGGCCCACGAGGCAGGGGGCGCGCCCTAGGGGGGGGGGGCGCCCCCACCCTCGTGACCTCCTCTTTGACTCCCTGGCGTAGAGTCCAAGTCTCCTAGATCACATTCAGTGAGAAAATCACGTCCCCGAAGATTTTATTCCGTTTGGACTCCGTTTGATATTCTGTTTCTCCGAAACACTGAAATAGGCAAAAAAACAACAATTCTGGGCTGGGCCTCAGAGAGATAGGTTAGTCCCAAAAATAATATAAAGTGGAAAATAAAGCCCAATATAGTCCAAAACAGTAGATAATATAGCATGGAGCAATCAAAAATTATAGATACATTGGAGACGTATCATGACTCTTGGTGACGAAGGAGTTCATGTCGTCGTCTTGCTCCATGAAGAGTGGGTTGGTAGAAGTACTTGGCATATCCATCATTCCAAGACAAATGTGAGTGGTAGAAAGAGAAGAACGAGTACCAAATGTACCTTGACCGAAGTTGAAAGTGGATCGAGGATCACTCCAATGTAGGACAAGGAAATAGCACAATTGGTACGAGTTCTTGTCGGTTTCTCACACCTAAACAAGTAAAAGCTTTTGGTGGAGCTTGGTTAGGATGGTGGCACAAAATTTGATGCAATTGTAAGTGAGCTTCAATAATGTTGGAAAACATTCGCAAGATGCAATGTAACAAGTAGACCAAGCATATAAGGTGCACGGAAACACACGCGCAAAAAGATAAGTGGGGTTGTGCAACCAAGGGTGAGCCAAAATGTGGAATCCATAATAATGCTCTTGTTCCACAACACTAGAGAGACGCTAGCACGATTGCACAATAGGCGGATACAAGAACTTGTGCACAACCTACTTAGCAAAAATGCAACGACTTCTATCCCAAATATGTTCTATGCAAGGTGTTGCTATGATATGATCCAAGATGATCGAGTATGACAATCTTAATGTTGTAAGATGCTATGGTTCTTGCTTAAAAGCTCTTTGCTTAAAAGCTTGTTTGGCTCTTTGATGTTTGAGCTCTTTTCTCATGTAATGCTTGACGAACCAAGATAGCAAATGAGTATGTGATGACAACTTTGTGACACAAGAGATGATACCAATATATGCAACAATGATGTATGTATGCTATGGGAAGTATGATCACTAATGTGCAGAAGTCTCGTTGCCGGCAATACTCAATGGCTAGTCTTGATGGGTAAGCAACGCAAAGGAGTAAGGCTATGATGGCTATCAATGTAATGGCAAGAATGATATGTCCAATACCAAGATGAGGTTACTGGTCTTGCTTCCGGTATGGTGTCAAAATGGTGGCTCGAATACCAAGTCGTAGTCGAGGTGGTCGTTGTTGATGATGCGTCCGTGGCGAAGATGAGCGGCGGTGATGTCGATGTCGAACCGTACCTAGATAGCTGAAACACAAAAGGATACAGTACCGCAACTCAAATTCTCAAACCTCGAAGTAGCAATTGTGTCGGAGAGCGAAACGATCCAAAAATGGTTGGGTTATGCGGAAGTGGTGGAGGTATGCGGAAGTATATATGGTATATGGTGGGCACCGCAACAAAATTTAGTGGAAATTGGGCGGAAAACGGGGCGGTGGATGGAGATGTTGCTGCCAGGGGCCGGATGTCCGGGTGGGGCCGGATGTCCGGGCTCTACGGGCCGGATGTCCGGGCTCTGGATCCGGGGACGAATGGGATGAACACCGTGTGGGGAGGTTAAATCCGGGCAAAATTCGGAGGAATTTGTGGATGGAAATTGGGGGGAAAAGGATGGGAAGCTAGATCCACTCAAAACAAAGCAAATCCACGTATCCAAACCAACAAAATCTCAACACACCAACAAATCACAAAAAAATGGGCTATTTTTGGTGGGGAATTTTTGAATTAGGACGAAAAACAACAAAACAAGGCTAGAAACACAACGGGGAGGCTCCGAAATCATGATCAACGTGGCTCTAGATACCAAGATGATGTAGGGTAGAACCCTAATCGCCCGATCTTTCACGAAAGGAGCGGATCCCGCGAAGAACACAAGGAACACAAAGAGGGAAACGAGGGAAAATGAGGGAAAACGAGGGAAATCACAAGGGGAAACACAAGAGGAACACTCAAACTAACAAGAACAAGTCACACATGTGCTAGATCCTTGGATACATAGAACGATACACGGTCCACGGACAACTAGGGACGATACAAAAGGGTAACCGGTTCTCCGTGAGGAGGTCTTGATGTTCTTCCCTAAAGAGGGGTCTTGAATCCGCTTGGGGGATCTTCTCCGGTGGAGGCTCAAATCTCCGAGGAGAAGGTAACCAAGTGGATGAGCAAAGCTCTCTCACAAATATGAGCTAAACATTTGCTAACCCTAGAAAGTTGTACGGGATAGAGTATATGTAGTCTAGGGGGGAGAAGGGATACACGGGCCTCAGCCCTTTATTGTGCACAGACAGGGAGGTCGGACGTCCAGGCGTCGGGCCGGATGTCCGGGCATTCAAGCGACGCCGGATGTCCGGGCTGGGGGGCCGGATGTCCAGGCTAGAGCGGTGGCATTTGTTGCTCTCGGGTTCGGAGGGGCCGGATTTCCGGGCCGGTGGCCGGATGTCCGGGAGCTCGGGAGGGGCCGGATGTCCGGGCTGCCGGGGCCGGATGTCCGGGGCCCGTAGCCTTCTGCGACTGGGTTGCTGTAGAGGAAGGCGCTCCAGGGGCCGGATATCCGGGGCCTTGGCTGGATGTCCAGGGCCTGGGAGATGCTCTTGGCTCCTTCCGTTGGTTCTCCTCATCCGTGGACTTGGGGACTTGTACATCTTCATGCGCATCTTCGGGAGGACCCTCTTGGTACCTAATCATGCACAACACCTCGGACTTAGGTAGTAGCCATGTCTCATGCATAGAAAGTGGAAGTTCAGAGAGGAGTGAGTTCACCTTATCTTCGATAGCTTTGGCTCGGGCTCGTGTCATTGGTCCAAGTGGTGCCGTTGGAGGTGTGGGTGCGTCCATGGGGATGATCTTGGGATGCTCCGCATCAGTTCCCCTCTTCCTCCCCCCCCCGCCAGGTGCGCTTCGGCCACCAGATCTACCACTTGCACCCCGTCCCGAGCGCGGCAGAGTGCACGGCCTCGTCGCCGGCGCGCCCTCCGTCGACTCCGGCCTCCAGGACCGTGTCCATCTTCTTCCCTGACGTCGTCTATGTCCCCGACGACCACTACTACGCCGCGGGACGCCAAGATGCCATGATCTTCTTCCTCTTCTTCCCTGCGGTGCCCGTAGGTGTTCGATCGCTGCCGTGCACGTCTCCGATCACCTCTCGTCAAGCTGGGCGCACCCACGTGCTCATGGTAATCTTTTGAGCAGCCCCGTGCCCTTCTCCCCCTCTATTGATGATCTAGCCGCATCCGTGCCGTTCGCCCGATCGCGCCGCCGATGAGTGATCCGACCTTCGTAGGCCCTCTTCGCGTGTCCGTTGTGTTCGCCTTGTCACGTAGACAAGACCTACGTGTTCAGCTGCTCGCGTAGTCCTCCGCCTCGCTGCGTTCGTCCACGTCGTTGCTGCCTCTGTAGCTCGTCGCTGGCGTGGACTCCGTCGTTGTGTGGTGCGACTAGTGGCACCCCGGGGCACGGGATCCTCTCGCGACCCCGAAGCGCCCTTCCGCCGCTCCGCTAGGCCACCGGAGCTACTCCGGTGAGACCTCGCCGTGCGCTGCCCTTCGCTGAACCGCTCCCCTGCTTCCTCTGTTTGGAGGCCGCAGTGATCCTCCGCCATGTGGGCCCTGCGGGACCCACCGGTCAGCCACACCCACGGCTAGGACCCCACCTGTCGTACACCTAACCCCTCCTTTTCTTTTATTAATTCCTTTTCTGTGAATATTCCATTTCTGGAAAGGGAATCTTTCCAGATCGGGCAAGTCCACTTCTGGACGTTTCCAAAATGGGAAAATGCCATTTCTGTCATATTCCATTTTAGGCAGGTTATGTTTTGCATATTTGTGATGATTTTTCTATAGTAACCTAGACATATTATATATGTTTTTGGGGTAGAAAAATCCCACTAATCCAGTGGTTGCTTTAGTTTTTGCATTTTTGAGCATGTCCCTGAACATGTCATTTTACATCATGTTGTTGTTTTGTCATTTTTGTGTGAATAAATTCAAATATGCTATGTGGTTGTTTTGCACATGGATAGCTTCATTTTCATGTCTACTTCATGCTAGATTTTATTTCGTGCCATATAGTGCACGATGATGAGCGCTACATGCTTGTAAACATGCCTACATGAATCTGTTTCTGCCATGCCATGTAATTCCACCAAGTCTGAAATCAGTCATATCACTTGCCATGTTTGCATTGGTGCTATCATCTTTTTTGTAGATCTTTGGAGCAAGTTCAGTAAGGGAGTTTTATTAAGTGCATTTATTACTATCATGCCATGATCTTGTGTACTACAATATGTTCCTGTAGCATATATTTTAGTAGGCATAGACATTGCAACCTGATGCTGTTTCTGTTTTGCTTAGTGAATTTCTGCTAAGTCTGTTAACCTGATATCATTTGCATTTTTGCCATGTTGTTTTAAACATATTTTAGGGAGTTCTATCAGTAGCTCAGTGTTAATGTTTTGAAGTGCTTAATATGTACTTCACTGCCATGTCTTTTGTTTTCATGTTGGAGTGTTGTAGCATATTTTCATGATGCATCTTAAGTGCTATGTTGCTGTTAAGCGCATTTTTGCATTGTTCTTGTTTTGCTCGTCATTTGCAAACCGTGCATCCGTTTCTGGTGATCTTCATATCGATTTCAACCGAAATCTCCCAATCTATCCAGTGGCATGCTTGGTTTGCCAAGTTAATGCCAGGATCATATTTCCCCTTTTGGAGTACCCATATGCATTGCACATCATATATTGCATCCCATGCCATGTCTTGCATCATGTTGCTTGCCAATTGCACCGTGATTGATTGTTGTTCCCTTGCTTGTGTTCTTGCTTTGGGTAGAGCTGGGAGACGAGTTCGCGTTCAAGGACCCTGTCGAGTACGTTCACAAGGAGCAAGGATTTGATACCTCTGAAAACATTACATGCAAGATGATCATTACCCTTGATATCACTTCTATCTTTGCTTGCTAGTTGTTTGTTTTATCGCTATGTCGTGCTACCTACCACTTGTTTATCAAGCCTCCCATATTGCCATGCCAAGCCTCTAACCCACCTTCCTAGCAAACTGTTGTTTGGCTATGTTACCGCTTTTGCTCAGCCCCTCTTATAGCGTTGCTAGTTGCAGGTGCAGTGCAGGTTGTCCCATGTTGGTACATGGATATGTTGGGATATCACGATATCTCTTATTTAATTAATGCATCTATATACTTGGTTAAGGGTGGAAGTCTTGGCCTTTTTCTCAGTGTTTTGTTCCACTCTTGCCGCCCTAGTTTCCGTCATACCGGTGTTATGTTCCTTGAATTTCGCATCCCTAACGCGATGAGGGTTTATGGGCCCCTCTTGACAGTTCGCTTTGAATAAAAATCTTCCAGCAAGGCCCAACATTGGTTTTACCATTTTCCTAATAACAACTAAAATTTGTGTAGGGACTAATTAACCTGAGGATTCTTAATCAACAACCCGGGCCAGTGCCCCTCATGAGTGTTGGTCCAAACTAGAGCACCGTGCGGGACCGCCCCTTGGCAACTTGGGGTATTTTGGTACCTATACGCTTAGCTTATCTGTCGTGTTCTGAGATGAGATACGCGCGGCTACTATCAGGGTGTCGGCACGTCGGGAGGTCTTGTTGGTTTTGTTTTACCGTTGTCGAAATGTCTTGTGCATCGGGATTCCGAGTCTGATCGGTGGGTCCCGCGATGGAGGATTGTCTCCGCGGATCGTGAGCTTGTCATGGGCTAAGTTGGGACACCCCTATAGGGTTTAAACTTTTGAGAGTCGTGCCCGCGGTTATGTGGCAGATGGGAGTTTTTAATTTCCGGTTGTAGTGAACTTGAAACCAGACTAAACTAAAATACACCAACCACGTGTGTAACTGTGATGGTCTCTTTTCAATGAGGTTCGGGAAGAGAACACGGTGGGGTCATGTTGGAACGTAAGTAGCTCAGGATCACTTCTTGATCATTACTAGTTTGCAACCGTTGCATAGTTTGTCATCTTATTCTTGTATTCGTAAGCTAGCCACCATACAATGCTTAGTGCTTGCGGCAACTCCACATAAACCCATACTTTTCCTATGAGCTTAAATAGTCTTGCTATCGCGGGTTTTGAGATTGCTAAGTCCTCGTGGCTCACCAGATACTACAAACACAGAAGCAGGTACCGACGAGACTGATGCAGGTGATGCCACTGAACTCAAGTGGGAGTTCGACGAGGATCGTGCCGTTACTATGTTTCCTTTCCGGATGAAGAAAGCAGTAGCAATAAAACTGAACGATCATAATGCTAAGCTAACAGATGGGTCTTGTCCATCACATCATTCTCCTAATGATGTGATCCCGTTATCAAATGACAACCCATGTCCATGGTTAGGAAACCTTAACCATCTTTGATCAATGAGCTAGTCAAGTAGAGGCTCACTAGGGACACGGTGTTTGTTTATGTATTCACACATGTATTTAGGTTTCCAATCAATACAATTCTAGCATGAATAATAAACCTTTATCATGAATAAGGAAATATAAAATAACAACTTTATTATTGCCTCTAGGGAATATTTCCTTCATCTCCATCCCGCCGGACAAGAAGGACACAATTATATGTGTGGATAAGATGTATCGGGATGCGGTCGCTGCCGAGGCCGCAGAAGCTGCAGTTCCTGCCAAGGAAAACAAGAAAGGGAAGAAGGCTAGCAGGGATACCAACAACGGATACGGGAAGCGCGCCTCTTCGGAGTGCGCTGCACCCGTCGATGACTTTCCAGAGAGTTCTACTAGCAAGAAATCCAAAGTTGCCTCACATGCTGTAAAGAAGGTCCCGACAGGGCTGGTTGTTGCTGATGGTACGTTCACCATCAGCTCCACCCTTGATGACAAATAGGAAAGCACGCTTGCTACCTTCCCACGGGCGAATGTCGATGTGTTTTCCTGAAAACCATCTGACATCCCCGGTGTTCCCAGGGAGGTAATCGAGCACCACCTTATTGTCTGCCCTCATGCTCGGCTTGCCAAGCAGAAGGTCAGGAAACATGCTTTGGAGCGGCAGCAGTTCATTGCCGAGAAAATTAAGAAACTTGAAGCAACATGTTTATTCAAAGGAGTGTTGCATCCAACATGGTTGGCAAACCCGGTGGTGGTGCGCAAGGTGAATAGGAAATGGAGGCTTTGCATAGACTTCATAGATCTGAACAAGGCATGCCCAAAGGACCCGCCCCCCTTGCTGCGCATCGACCAGATTGTGGATTCCACCTCCGGGTGCGGTCTACTTTCCTTCTTGGATGCGTACTCCGGATACCATCAGATTTTCATGTCGCAGGAAGATGAGGAGAAGACGACGTTCATAACCCCGTGTGGCACTTACTCCTTTGTACGGATACCCTTCGGGTTAAAGAGATCTGGGTCTACCTTTGCAAGTGCAATATAGATTGGGTTTGAGTCTCAGCTGCACAGGAATATTGAAGCTTACATGGATGACACAGTGGTCAAAACCAAGGACAGATCAATGCTCATTCAGGACTTGGAAGAGACCTTTGCAAACCCGTGCAAGATCAACTTGAAATTGAATCCTGAGAAGTGTGTGTTTGGCATTCCCTCCGGCAAGCTACTTGGCTTCTTTGTGTCCCACCAGGGGATAGAGGCCAACCCTGACAAGAACAGAGCGATCGAACAGATTCAAGCAACCAAGATAGTCAAGGATGTGAGGCGTTTAACTAGATGTGTTGCCGTGCTGAGCAAGTTCATTTCCAAGTCTGTCGAGCATGCCCTACCCTTCTTCAAAATTTTGAAGAAGGCATGGCCCATAAAGTGGACCCGGGAGGGGCAAGTAGCACTGCAGGACTTAAAAACTTATCTTTCCTATGTTCCCACCTTGGCCACTCCTAAACCACAAGAGCCATCGCTGCTTTATTTAGCGGCAACCACAATAGCACTGATGGCGCAGCAGGAAGTAGATGAAGGAGTAGCCGCAACTACTATCCTCCCTAAAGAAGCAAATGAACCAGTCACGGCAAGGTTAGGCACGGATCAGGAAAAGGAAGGTCAGGATAGCGAAGGCAGCCCCAAGACCACAACAAAGAAGAAGATGGTGCAAAGACCAGTTTACTTTGTTAGCTCCTTGTTGCAGGGGGTTGGGTCAAGGCATTCCGGGGTGCAGAAATTGATATTTGGCCTCATCATGGCCTTAAAGAAGCTGCATCACTACTTCCAAGCCCACGATATCATAGTTGTCATTTGTTTCCCTTTCCAACACATATTGAGGAACCCTGAGGCCACCGACATAATAGTTGAATGGGCATTGGAGTTGTCAAGTTTTGGTCTGAAGTACGAGAGTAAGAGTACTTCAACCATTTAGTGCAGAGCATTGGTGGAGTTCATTGCAGAATGGATACCTACTCCAGACGAAGAGACGCCAAAAACAGTTATCCCCAGCAAGGAGGCGCCCCAGGAATGGATCATTTACTTTGGTGGCACCTTCTCGTTGCAAGGAGCGGGGGCTGGCGTGCTCTTCGTCGCACCCACCTGAGAGCACCTCAAGTATGTGGTACAAATGCACTTTCCCCCGGAGAAAGCTACCAACAACAATGCAGAATATGAAGGACTCCATGTCGGGCTCAGGATTGCAATAGAGTTGGGAATTAGGAAGTTGATCATCCGTGGAGATTCACAACTTGTGGTGAGACAAGTCAACAAGGATTACCAGAGCCCATTAATGGAGGCATACTTTGAAGAAGTGAGAAAGTTGGAGGAACACTTCGACAGATTACAAACAGAGCACGTACCACATGCGGAAAATAGCACCGCTGATTATTTGTCAAAGCGTGTCGTACAAAAGCTCCCTGTAGAACCAGGGACCTTTGTCCTTGATACGTCTCCATCGTATCTACTTTTCCAAACTCTTTAGCCCTTGTTTTGGACTCTAATTTGCATGATTTGAATGGAACTAACCAGGACTGACGCTGTTTTCAGCAGAATTTCTATGGTGTTATTTTTGTGCAGAAATAAAAGTTCTCGGAATGACCTGAAACTTCATGGAGAATATTTTTGGAATTAATAAAAAAATTGCGAAAGAATCAACCGAAGGGGACCCACCAGCTGTCCACAAGGGAGGGGGGCGCACCCGCTGGCTTGTGGGTCCCACGAAGATCCATCGACCTCGACTCCAACTCTATATATTGAAGTTTGGGGAGAAAAAACCAGAGAGAAGGATTCATCATGTTTTACGATACAGAGCCACCGTCACCCCATGTTCTTCATCGGGAGGCCAGATCTGAAGTCCGTTCGGGGCTTCGGAGAGGGGAAATCGCCGCCATCATCATCACCAACCTTCCTCCATCACTAATTTCATGATGCTCACTGCCGTGCATGAATAATTCCATCGTAGGCTTGCTGGACGGTGATGGGTTGGATGAGATTTACCATGCAATCGAGTTAGTTTTGTTAGGGTTTGATCCCTAGTATCCACTATGTTCAAAGATTGATGTTGCTATGACTTTGCTATGCTTAATGTTTGTCACTAGGGCCCGGGTGCCATGATTTCAGATCTGAACCTATTAAGTTTTCATGAATATATGTGTGTTCTTGATCTGATCTTGCAAGTTATAGTCACCTACTACGTGTTATGATCCGGCAACCCCGGAGTGACAATAGTTGGGTGTTTATTGACAATAGTCGGGTGTTTAACGAGACAATGCATTAGCAATAACATTTTCTTTACCCTTCTTGTGTTTAATGACATAAGGAAAAGTCTCAATGAATTCAACCCATTTAGCATGTCTACGGTTTAGTTTTGCTTGACTTTTAATGTGTTTCAAAGATTCATGATCAGAATGTATAACAAATTCCTTGGGCCAAAAATAATGTTGCCATGTTTCTAAGGTCCGAACAAGAGCATATAATTCTTTGTCATAAGTAGAATAGTTCAGACTAGGCCCACTCAATTTTTTAGAAAAGTATGCAACAGGTTTGCCATCTTGTAATAACACACCTCCTAATCCAATTCCACTAGCATCACATTCAAGCTCAAAAGTCTTATTAAAATCAGGAAGTTGGAGTAAAGGAGCACGTGTCAACTTATCTTTCAATACCGTGAAGGCTTCTTCCTGTGCGGTACCCCAAACAAAAGGCACATCCTTCTTTGTAAGCTCGTTGAGAGGTGTAGCAATGGTGCTGAAATCTCTCACAAAACGCCTATAGAAACCAGCAAGGCCAAGGAAACTCCTCACTTGTGTGACCGTTTTGGGCTGCGGCCAACTCTCAATAGCTTCAATCTTGGCTTTATCAACTTCAATTCCCTGTGGAGTAACAACATAGCCAAGAAAAGATACTCGGTCAGTGCAAAAGGTGCACTTTCCAAGGTTACAAACAAACGTGCATCACGTAGAGCAATAAAAACAACACATAAATGTTCCAAATGTTCCTCCAAAGATTTGCTATAAATCAATATGTCATCAAAGTAAACTACCACAAATCGTCCGATGAAAGCACGTAAAACTTCGTTCATTAACCTCATGAAAGTACTAGGTGCATTAGTTAACCCAAAAGGCATGACTAATCACTCATATAATCCAAACTTAGTTTTAAATGCTATTTTCCATTCATCTCCCAATTTCATACGAATTTGATGGTATCCACTATGCAAATCAACTTTGGAGAATATTGTAGAGCCACTCAATTCATCAAGCATATCATCTAGCCTAGGGATAGGATGACGATAACGAATAGTAATATTATTAATGCCTCTACAATCAACGCACATATGTGACGTACCATCCTTTTTCGGCACTAAAATGATAGGAACAACACAAGGACTAAGGGATTCGCGTATATAACCTTTGTCGAGCAGTTCTTGTACTTGACGCATAATCTCCTTCGTCTCCTCTGGATTGGTACGGTATGGTGCACGGTTGGGTAATGATGCACCGGGAATTAAGTCAATTTGATGCTCAATCCCTTGATAGGTGGTAATCCCGGTGGCACGTCTTGTGGAAAGACGTCAGCGAACTCCTGCAAAATGTTAGTGACAGCAGGAGGCAAAGAGGAAGGCACGTCCTCGAATGAAAATAATGCCTCTTTGCACACAAAAGCATAGCAAACAGATTTGCTAAAATCTAAATCATCAATATCAGATTTGGTGGCAATTAAACATGCACTTCTCAATTTAATTTCAGAAGCAACACTAGATGGTTTATTATTAGGCTGCATTTGTTGCTCAAATTCTTTTGCCACAATCTGATTTTCACTTTTATTTTTCTCCTGTTTTGCTTTATTAGCTCTATTAATATCATCTTTCAAAGTGGAATCAGGAGTCATAGGAAGCAAAGTAATATTTTTATCCTTATGAACAAGATTATACTGATTGTTTCTACCATGGTGTATAGAATTTTTATCAAATTGCCATGGTCTACCAAGTAATAAGGAACATGCTTGCATAGGTACCACATCACAATCAACATAATCAGCATATGTAGAGATACTAAAATGCACATGAATAGTACGTGTTACCTTAACCTTGCCACTGTTGTTGAACCATTGGATGTAGTAAGGATGTGGATGTGGTCTTGTAGTGAGAGATAGCTTCTCCACCATCTCCATGCTAGCCAAGTTATTGCAGCTCCCTCCATCTATGATGACGCGAACAGAACGTTCCTTCACAACTCCCTTTGTATGGAACAAATTATGCCTCTGATTTTGCTCAGCTTGTGTGACCTGCACACTCAAAACACGTTGATCAACTAAACATTCATACATGTCAGCATCTTCAGGAGCCATGTATTGCGTCTCATGATCAGAATCATCTCCACCGTGTTCTTCACGTGTAATAAGAGCCAAAGTCTCCTCATCATAGTCACTAGCGGACTCATACCCACCATCCTCAGTAGCAATCATCACACGCTGAGATTGGCATTCTCTCACAAAATGTCCTCTTCTCTTACAACGACGACAAATAATATCACTTGTGTGCCCTGTTGATGCCATGGACGAAGAAGAGCTCTTCGCAGGTCCGGCAGGTGTGCTCTTGGCAGATAGTGGTTGTTGTGCCTGCTTTCTTGCATCACGGCTAGAGGTGGCACCTGATGGAGGTGCTGGTGGAGTGGAAGTAGAGGATGCACGTGGTGTCCATGATGAAGATCGACCTGCAGAAAAGTTAGTTCGCGCCAATGCCTGTCGTTCCTGCACTTCACGTTCAGCTTTACAAGCAAGATGGAATAAACGAGTGATATTAGTATACTCCTTATACTCTAGAATGGTCTGAATCTCTCTATTCAATCCACCCATAAAACATGCAAGCATAGCTTCATTCTCCTCAACAATACCACATCTAATCATGCCAGTTTGTAATTCCTGATAATATTCTTCTACAGAATTTTTTCCTTGTCTTAAACGCTGCAATTTTTGAAGTAATTCACGTTGATAATATGGTGGAACCCAACGAGTATGCATAGCAGTTTTCAAAGCATCCCAAGTAGTTGGAATAGGATATAATCTAAAATGTTCAGACCACCAAACACATGCAAAGCTAGTGAAAGCACAAACAGCAGGAGGAACACGTCTCTCCTCAGGATATTGTAAACAAGTAAATCGTTGTTCAGTTTCTAACTCCCAAGTAAGATATATATCAGGAACATATCTACCCTCAAATGGTGAAATATTCAATTTTAGTTTAGGAAGATGGTCATGTACCTCAGGTGGTGGTGCAGCCCTACCGTTGCGATGATATGCATGAGGACGACCTGGTGGTGGTGGTGCTGGTGGTTGCACGTAATTCTGATTTTGGTCAACCTCATCCTCGTAATGGTCCTCCACCTCTGTAGTAGCAGCAGGAGCGGCAGAAGCATCAACAGCGGCACCAAAATTTTGCCCAGGGTCAATGGGAACGCGCTGTGCTCGTCCCACTTGCTTTGGAAAGCGACGTTGTTGTTGTTGTTGTTGTTGTTGTTGTTGTTGTTGTTGTTGTTGTTGTTGTTGTTGTTGTTGTTGTTGTTGTTGTTGTTGTTGTTGTTGTTGTTGTTGTTGTTGTTGTTGTTGTTGTTGTTTTTGTTGTAGAGGTGCGTTAGGGGCAGCCGTTGGTGGTGGTGGAAGACGCGCGAGCAATTCATTAAACTTGTTATCGAGCTTTGTTTCGAACGTCTTCTCCATGCCATCTATTGTCTCCATGGCCTCTTCAAATCTGTTTAGCACATCTTGCACCTGTCCACTCATCATTTGCTGAAATTTATCATGCAACTCTTTATTCATCATGTTCTCCCAGTCAGTCTCGTCGGCTTGTGACCCTGGCATGGTTAGCAGCAATAGAAACACACAAGAATATGATCCTACAGACTACTAACAAGAGGTGGTGGTGGATGTCACAAATCCGTCAAGCAAATCTCAAATTCTTACCAGTGCTTACCTAGCAGTAGGCGGTGATCAGCAACCGTCATAGTCAAAACTCTCAAAGCTTGGATAGAGCAATTACCAGGGAGAGTCAAACGCACGACGTAGTTGTATGTGGAGCTGGGAAGGCTTATAATATGGTAGCAAAAAGGGTCAGCAATAATCAATTCAGAGATGCAATGTTGAATAAACGCTCAACGACGGTACTGTGCTGGTCCTAGGCTAGACCGTGCTAGAGACGCAAGCCTAGAACACTAACAAAATCACGGCGCTACACGTAAACAAGGGAGGAGCACGCTCTAAATTTTTTTCACTTTTTTTTGCACTTTTTTCCTCTTTTTTTGCTGCGCAACAATTTTTTTTTGAAAAAGTCTACAAATGGTCTAAAAGCTGCCTAGCCAGAATTTTCAAGACTTAGTTTTTTTTGAGTTTGGAACTATTTTTCTTCTGCGGGTAGCACGGAATCTCAGGAGTCCTATTCTGTCACGACTCGAAGTATCGCGTGATCCAGAAATCAAAAACAATGCAACAATTACTGGACTCGGACTGGTGGCGAAGATGAATCTGGTGGAATCTCGGACTGGTGGCGGCGATGTATCTAGTGGAAATCAGACTGGTGGCGGATATATGTTGCAGGTGGACTCAGATTGGCGTGATGGTGGCGGATATGTGGTGGCGTATATGGACTCGGATTGGTGGTGAATATTGCAGCGATGATGAAGTTGGTGTGGTGGTGGTATATGGCAGCAGCGATGATGATGATGCGGTGGTGATATATGGCAGCGGCGACGTGACAACCTGTGAACAGAACTCGAAACTCTAAAGGACTAGACACTAAGACCAGCAACTTGACACGACGATGCAACCGCAAATTCAACAAAGAAAATACAGAAAAGATTATGCAAAGGCTTAGATTGGTTCGGATAGGATGAACTAACCCTAATTTTTTTGGCTCTTTCGTGGACTATAGGTACGAAGAACAGACTCGATCTAAACTACGAAAAATTGTAAAATCTCACCGAGCAACCTGGAGATCTGATACCACTTGATTGAGGCAAAGGTGTCCCGTGTTTCGATGAGATGGTGGCTATCGTTTTAGAGGAAGTCGACTTTGACAATCCGACTACGAACGTGCGAGGACGTCGCGCCTTAGCAATCTCTAAACCAACTCCGATGGGTTATTGACCACGCCGGAGCACGATCAACCTGACCACGAGGGCCTGTTTCCTGCGAACAAACGAAGAACAAGCAAGAAACTGAGATTGCAATCTGGATATTGCGAATATAAGATGAAAGCTTTATTGATCAAGGTGGGGTTCTGTGACGTCTTGGTCTGGTCGTTGGACACAAACGAAGTACACGAAGTTGCAGCTATGGCGAACTTTTAATCTAAACAAAACCCAAAGTCTAAAAGATGCCCTAAGGGCTGTATATATGGAGGAAGAGGGGGGGGGGGGAATTTTGTGGCCCTTGGAGGAGGGGTCCGAAACCAACCCTAACTCTTGTTTCCCCACACATACGGACTCTAAAAACAACCTATACTTAAGTATTTCGAAAATACATGGGCCTGGCCCAATAATAAGGTGACGCAGCACCTAAAATAGCCTCTGGACGAAATTTATGAAGTGGCATCTTGTATATTTCGTCCTAGGCTTCATGCACTCCTTATGGTGGCTTCAAAGTCCTGAAATCATCACTTGTAACTCCGTTCTGGATCCCCTTGCGCATGCCATCATCTCCACGCTTGAACTTGTTCCAAGGCTCATCTTTCTTGTCCAAGCTAGGCCCTCCATTTGTAAGCAACACAAATGTATCCAATTTAGGCAGCATCATATTCTCATGAACATTAGAATCGTTACCAAGAAATGAAAGTACTTGATAATTCAATTGGCGTGCGCGAGCTCTAGTAATTGGTCCAGTATGTATAGCAGCAGGGGCTGTGGGTGTAACAATGGTATTGACGTCCTCATCATCGGGACACTTCCCGGTGATGATCATAGTTTGAGGAGTTCATGTATTCACTAAGTGCTAATGCTTTTGTCCGGTTCTCTATTAAAAGGAGGCTTAATATCCCTTAGTTTCCAATAAGACCCCGCTGCCACGGGAGGGTAGGACAAAAGATGTCATGCAAGTTCTTTTCCATAAGCACGTATGACTATATTCGGAATACATGCCTACATTATATTGATGAATTGGAGCTAGTTCTGTGTCACACTAGGTTATAACTGTTGCATGATGAATGCCATCCAACATAATTATCCATCATTTATCCGTTGCCTACGAGCTCATTTCATATTTATCTTTGCTAAGTTACTTTTCCGTTGCCACTATTACGATTGCTACAAAACTGCTACTGTTACTTTTGCCACTGTTACCATTACTTCCATACTACTTTGCTACTAAATACTTTGCTGCAGATATTAAGTCTTTCAGGTGTGGTTGAATTGACAACTCAGTTGCTAATACTTGAGAATATTCTTTGCCTCCCCATGTGTCTAATCAATAAATTTGGGTTGAATACTCTACCCTCGAAAACTGTTGATATCCCCTATACTTGTGGGTTATCAAGATCTTTTTCTGGCAGCGTTGCCGGGGAGCATAGCTCCATTCTCTGAGTCACTTGGGATTTATATCTGTTTATCACTATGAGGAATTTGAGAGATCAAAGAACCAAGATTTTTCCCTCAACTACGAGGGGAGGTAAGGAAGTGCCATCTATCTCTGCACTTGATTCACCTTTCGTTTTAAGTAAGCTTGCGACACCTACACCTGCTATTGATTCCGATATGTCGCATATTATTGATGATGCCACTTCCGCGATGCATGATGCTTATGATGATACTACTTCTTTGCTTGATAATACTGTGCCACTAGGTGAATTTCTTGATGAACAACTTGCTAGGGTTAGAGAGAATGAAATTACTGAAACTGATGATATTATTGAAACTGAAGATTATGATTCTCCCCCTAGATATGAATTGCCTATTGTACCTGAGGGTTATATAAAGGATGAAGAAACTGCTAGAGACTTTTTTGCGTGCAATAATAGAGATGATCTTAAAAACTGTTAGCTAAGCTGAACGAAAAGTCTTTGAATGCTAGAATGCAATATGATCCTAAGTTTTCCACTTCACCTATCTTTCTTACTGATAAGGATTATGAATTGTATGTCAATCCTGAGTTAATTACTTTGGTTGAATCTGATCCTTTCTATGGTTATGAATCTGAAACTTTTGTGGCACATCTTACTAAATTGAATGATATAGCCACCCTATTTGCCCATGAGGAAAAAAATTGCTATTAATATATTCTTACATTGTTTCCTTTCTCATTAAAGGGTGAAGCTAAGATATGGTTTAATTCTCTTGCTCCTGGTTGTGTGCGTAGTCCCTAGGATATGATATATTACTTCTCTGAAAAATATTTCCTTGCTCATAAGAAACAAGATGCTTTAAAGGAAATATTTAACTTTGTGCAAATTGAAGAAGAGAGTATCCCACAAGCTTGGGGGAGGCTTCTCCAATTACTTAATGCTTTGCCTAATCATCCTGTCAAGAAAAATGAAATACTTAATATCTTTTATAATGGACTAACCGATGCTTCCAGAGGCCACCTGGATAGTTGTGCTGGTTGTGTTTTCAGGGAAAGAATTGTTGAGCCAACGGAATTTCTATTGAATAATATATCAAGTAATGATAATTATTGGACACTTCCTGAACCAACTCCTAAGACAACTCCGAAGAAAAGAGGTATTCTATTTCTCAGTCATGAAGATATGCAAGAGGCAAAGAAATCTATGAAAGAAAAAGGAATTAAAGCTGAAGATGTTAACAATTTACCACCTATTGAAGAGATACATGGTCTTGATAACCCGACACAGGTAGTAGGGGTAAATTCTCTCTATAGATTTGATGAAGCTGATATTCCTCATAATAAGTCTGTTAGTCAATGCTTCGATGAGTTTGATAATTTTATTGTTAAACAAGAAAACATCAATGCTTATGTTAGTAGACAACTGAAACGTAATGCTTACATGCTTGACCACTTGGGTGAATATATGAGTAGAACTGTTAATGATCTTAAGCTTATTATTAGACATGCTTCCGTGGTTACAACTCAAGTAGAACAAGTACTTAAGGCACATGATGACTTTCTTAATGAGTTGAATAGTAAGAATAATGATAATGCTGTTAGGGTTATGACTAGAGGTGGTAAGATGACCCAGGAACCTTTGTATCCTGAGGGCCATCCAAAGACAATTGAGCAAGATTCTTAGAGAATTAATATTGATGCACCTAGTCCTAGTAATAAAAAGAAGAAGAAAACTGATAGGACTTTGCATGCTTCTAGTGAACCTATTATAGACACACCTAAGAATCCTAATGATATTTCTATTTCTGATGCTGAGACACAATCTGGTGATGAACATGAACCTCGTGATAATGTTAATAATGCGGTTCATGTTGATGCTCAACCTAGTAATGATAATGATGTAGAGATTGAACCTGCTATTGATCTTGATAACCCACAATCAAAGAATCAACATTATGATAAGAGAGACTTTGTTGGTAGGAAACATGGTAGAGAAAGAGAACCATGGGTTCAGAAGCCCATGCCCTTTCCTCCTAAACCATCCAAGAAAAAGGATGATGAGGATTTTGAGCTCTTTGCTGAAATGATTAGACCTATCTTTTTGCGTATGCATTTAACTGATATGCTTAAAATACCTCCTTATGCTAAGTATGTGAAAGATGTTGTTACAAATAAAAGAAAGATACCGAAGGCTGAAATTTCCACCATGCTTGCTAATTATACTTTTAAGGGTGGAATACCAAAGAAACTTGGAGACCCGGGAGTACCAACTATACCATGCTCCATTAAAAGAAACTATGTTAAAACTGCTTTATGTGATCTTGGAGCCAGTGTTAGTGTTATGCCTTTCTCTTTATATCATAGACTTGAATTGAATAAGTTGACATGTACTGAAATTTCTTTGCAAATGGCTGATAAGTCAACTACTATACCTATCGGTATTTGTAAATGGTTGATAAGTCAACTGCCTGTTGTGGTTGCAAACGTTACTATCTTAACATGCTTTGTTATTCTTGATATTCCCGAGGACGACAGTATGTCGATCATCCTTGGTAGACCCTTTTTGAATACCGATAGGTATAGTGGTTCTGAGAGGGAACAATGCATGTTTGATGACGAACGGGAGATAGCTTCCTCTTATGCCCTTCAATTTTTTTTCTATGTTTAACGTGCACTACTACAACTATCATCTGAAAATTTGGAAAATTCTAGGGGTCATTTGACCTTTTAAAGACATTTAAGTGATTTTCTAGCCATTTAATGACTGTAATTCAAATTTGAACTACATATACATGCACTGGATAACCATAATGGTTTGAAAAATCATATTTTTGTGTACTTGTGTCCGAGTTAATTCCATGTGCAGTAAATTAGAAGGAACTTTCAAACATATTGGTCTCACGACATGGACACATGCATGGAGTGCCATGGCATTTTAATTCCAAAAAATAAAAAATGATCAGAAAAACATGAAACCTTGCTTGATGTAATGTCATGCCACGAAGATGATGTGGTAAAAAAAATTGGCCTGTTTGACGAAAGTTTGGACACACACCCCTCACAAACCGAAGCAACTCACTAGAAGGCTCGTGGTTCCGAGAGGGAACAATGCATGTTTGATGACAAACGGGAGATAGCTTCCTCTTATGGCCTTCAATTTTTTTCTATGTTTAACGTGCACTACTACAACTGTCATGTGAAAATTTGGAAAATTCTAGGGGTCATTTGACCTTTTAAAGACATTTAAGTGATTTTCTAGCCATTTAATGGCCGTAATTGAAATTTGAACTACATATACATGCAACGGCTAACCATAACGGTTTGAAAAATCATATTTTTGTGTACTTGTGTCTGAGTTAATTCCATGTGCAGTAAATTAGAAGGAATTTTCAAACATATTGGTCTGACGGCATGGACACATGCATGGAGTGCCATGGCATTTTAATTCCAAAAAATTAAAAAATGATCAAAAAAACATGAAACCTTGCTTGATGTAATGTCATGCCACCAAGATGATATGGTAAAAACATTGACCTGTTTGACGAAAGTTTCGACACACACCCCTCACAAACTGGAGCAACTCACTAGAAGGCGCGTGGTTCCGAGAGGAAACAATGCATGTTTGACGACGAATGGGAGATAGCTTCCTCTTGCGGCCTTCAAATTTTTTCTACGTTTAACGTGCACTACTACAACTGTCATGTGAAAATTTGGAAAATTCTAGGGGTCATTTGACCTTTTAAAGACATTTAAGTGATTTTATAGCCATTTAATTACCATAATTCAAATTTGAACTACATATACATGTAACGACTAACCATAACGGCTTGAAAAATCATATTTTTGTGTACTTGTGTGCAAGCTAAAAAATCATCACATGATGTAAATATCTGGTGTTCAAAAAAGAAAATGTAAAGATCTGGCAAGACAACCGGCCCCCAAACGATTGGCACTCTATTTAGCGGCTCGAGGTTTGGTAGGTGAGTGGTGGGGGTCATTAATCAGAGACAATTCTGTATTGGAAACCATCAGCTATTAAGTTCACACACGGATTTTGCTGCGGGAGTCGTGTGTAATTCAAACTACAATACTCGTAAATTCCGGCGACCAGCGTGTGTACTGTTCCCATCGATCTAAAATCCGACAAACAATAAATACTACCTTGCTCATGTCGTCTTGCCTGCATTCTCATCTACATCCTCCCCTCGCTCACCCTCACCCTCTCTCTCTCTCTCTCAAATCTCCGCCATGGTGCCGCCGGTCTTCCCATACGCCGACGAGGAGTTGCCGCCCCGAGGAAGCTCACTCGAATAGCAGTGACGAGGACCCCTACACGCGCTGGATGAGGTTGCGTCGGACCCCCCCCCCCAACTTTGGATTGGTTTTGGGGCCAGTACAATCTTTGTATGTGGAAGTCGCTACCACCGGCTGAGAAAGCCAGGCAAGTGGCATTCAAGAAAGAGATGGCAAAGGAGGAAGCTAGGTACCAGACGTCCTGTGAAGCCCGTGATGCCGCTTGAAAAAAAGGAGGCGGCGGAGCTTTGGGGGCGGGCGCGTCGCCGTGTGGAGGAGGTGTACAAAGATGGGTACTTCGTGAGGAAGGTCAGAGGCGTTGGGCGCCTCATCGTTGCATGGAGGTGGGCCGATAAGCTCCAACGTGCCACCGACGAGGAGCTCTGGTGGGCACCCAACGAAATGGCAAGATCGTTCATGCTCGTCCGCTAGCAATAGGCGGAGGAGCTGGAGTACTGCCTCCACACCGGGAAGACGCCGCGCACCAGGGAGTTGCTGGCGAGGGGCTGCCGAAATACTGGCCCCAGGAGGGATTATTAGTTTTAGTATTGTTCGTTTTCAATTTTATGCATTGTACCTAGTAGTTAAGTATCATCACATATATGTGATGATATTATATATATATATTCTTTGATGAACTAATGAACAATTAATATATATATATATATATATTATGAATTCCATTTCCTATATGTTTTTGTATACTAATTTGAATTTAGCTGTTATTATCCACATATACAGAATGGAAAGCGTATGTACACACATTGAAACAGAACATAGAAGAATGGAAAACAGAGTACACACATTGAAACAGAGCAATACTATGATTGTTGTGAATACATAGCTATCCACGTCGAAACGACTCAACAAAATAAAACGCGTCCATGAGACCATGACCAACAGCCCTTTCCTACTGTAGCTCTTGGCTCTGCCTGAACTCGTGCATGCGTTCGTTCAAGCGGTCGACACGCTTGCGGTACATCTGGAGCGCGATCTCGAGCTCCAAGCTGTCTATTTCATCGGAGATCACCAGCTCGAGGATGGGACAGCCATGCTCCTCTATTGCGCCCAGGTGGACACCTGGGCCAAGGAGGCGATCGAGCCTACCGACCAATGTGTTGGCATCGAGCGGGCCGCGGACAAGGCGAATAGCGGGACCCATGCGAATGGAGTGGCGGGCATCCGGTGCAAGTACGACGCGGCCGACCTCTGGTGCAAGTACAACGCAGAGGGCCTTTGCCCACTCCTGGGGAGGAATGGGGGGTACTAACGGGACGTGCACCCAGCTGTGATAGTAGGCAAGTGCCGATGGATCCGCTCTTGCTGTGCGGCACGCTGTGCCTCTCGCTCTACGACGCTCCAACGGTCTTGCCGTGTGGTGAGCCACAACCTATCGGCGCGGACACGCCTATCTTGCTCTGCAGCACGCCATCGATCATGTCGTGCGACGAGCTGCAGCCTCTTGGCGCTGACATGCCTATCTTGATCCGCGGCGCTGAAGCACCATGTGCCAAGGGTCTGCTCAACCCTGGCGATGAAGCGCATCATGGCGTCGTCCATTGCGTTGTTGGGGAGTGCCTCGGCCTCTACGGGCCGTGGCGCCTGCTTGTTTTCCTCGTCGACGAGGTTGATGGCAGAGGTGGCGCTTTGGTGGATTGGCATGCTTGGAAAAGGTGGATGTGCTACAGGCTACGCTTGTTGCCTCCGTGCGTCGCGCGCCTCCTAGGTTTATGCGCAATATCGCTGGGTGGCGGGAAACCAGTGAGGAAATGGCGTGAAACGGTTGCGTGTTCATAAAATGCCATCAATTAATGGAAACTTAGCATAGAAGGAATATCGAGCTAGCACAAGAAGTAGATGATGATCAGATGATCGTTTATCCTAGTTAATTATGCATGTAATAGTTACTTTGGTGTGTGGAAATGTCATGTGTGTACTAGCCACCTATGTAATTGGATGTTTGATGCGTATTACACACTTCTTGTTTATGTGAAACGTCTCTGTTCTCTTGGATCAACACAAACAGTTTATCAGAATGAAATGTATGCCCTCCATTGCACACACCTTGATCTGGTTGAACCGTTTCTATTGCATTGCCTAATCAAAAACAGTTCATCCCAGTGAACCATATGTCGTATATCGCACACACGTTGATCTGGCTGACCGTTTCTTTTGTGTTTCCTAATCACAAACAATTCACCCGAGTGAACTGTATGCCGTATATCGCACACGCCTTGATACGTCTCCATCGTATCTACTTTTCCAAACACTTTTGCCCTTTTTTTGGACTCTAACTTGCTTGATTTGAATGGAACTAACCCGGACTGACGTTGTTTTCAGCAGAATTGCCATGGTGTTATTTATGTGCAGAAACAAACGTTCTCGGAATGACCTGAAACTTTAAGGAGACTATTTTTGGAAATAATAAAAAATCCTGGCAAAAGATCATGACCAGGGGGCCCACACCCTAGCCACGAGGGTGGGGGTCGCGCCTGCCCCCTAGGCGCGCCCCCTACCTCGTGGGCCCCCTGGAGCTCCTCCGACCTCAACTCCAACTCTATATATTCACTTCCGAGGACAAAAAAAAATCAAGGAGAAGGATTCATCGCGTTTTACGATACGGAGCCGCCGCCAAGCCCTAAATCCTCTCGGGAGGGCTGATATGGAGTCTGTTCGGGGCTCCGGAGAGGGGAATCCATCGCGGTCGTCATCATCAACCATCCTCCATCACCAATTTCATGATGCTCACTACCGTGTGTGAGTAATTCCATCATAGGCTTGCTGGATGGTGCTGGGTTGGATGAGATTTATCATGTAATCAAGTTAGTTTTGTTAGGGTTTGATCCCTAGTATCCACTATGTTCTGAGATTGATGTTGCTATGACTTTGCTATGCTTAATGCTTGTCACTAGGGCCCGAGTGCCATGATTTCAGATCTGAACCTATTATGTTTTCATGAATATATGTGAGTTCTTGATCCTATCTTGCAAGTCTATAGTAATCTACTATGTGTTATGATCCGGCAACCCCGAAGTGACAATAATCGGGACCACTCCCGGTGATGACCGTAGTTTGAGGAGTTCATGTATTCACTATGTGTTAATGCTTTGGTCCGGTACTCTACTAAAAGGAGGCCTTAATATCCCTTAGTTTCCGCTAGGACACCGCTGCCATGGGAGGGTTGGACAAAAGATGTCATGCAAGTTCTTTTCCATAAGCACGTATGACTATATTCAGAATACATGCCTACATTACATTGATGAATTGGAGCTAGTTCTGTGTCACCCTAGGTTATGACTGTTACATGATGAACCACGTCCGGCATAATTCTCTATCACCGATCCATTGCCTATGAGCTTTCCATATATTGTTATCCGCTTATTTACTTTTCCGTTGCTATTGCTACAATCACTACAAAATACCAAAAACATTACTTTTGTTATCATTACCTTTTGCTACCGTTACCACTACTACCATATTACTTTGCTACTAAATACTTTGCTGCAGATATTAAGTTTCCAGGTGTGGTTGAATTGACAACTCAGCTGCTAATACTTTAGAATATTCTTTGGCTCCCCTTGTGTCGAATCTATAAATTTGGGTTGAATACTCTACCCTCGAAAACTGTTGTGATCCCCTATACTTTTGGGTTATCAAGACTATTTTCTGGCGCCGTTGCCGGGGAGCATAGCTCTATTCTTTGAGTCACTTGGGATTTATATCTGCTTATCATTATGAAGAACTTGAAAGATCCAAGAACCAAGATTTACCCCTCAACTACGAGGGGAGGTAAGGAACTACCATCTAGCTCTGCACTTGATTCACCTTCTGTTTTGAGTAAGCTTGCGACATCTAAACCTGCTTCTGCCATTCATTCTGATATGTCGCATGTTATTGATGATGCCACTTCTGCTATGCATGATACTTATGATGAAGCTACTTCTATGCTTGATACTACTATGCCACTTGGTGAATTTCTTGATGAACAACTTGCTAGGGCTAGAGAGAATGAAATTATTAAAACTGATAATATTGACGAAAGTGATGATGAAGACTCTCCCCCTAATAAATATGAATTGCTTGTTGTTCCTGAGGGTTATGTTATGGATGAAGAAGCTACTAGAGCTATTTTAGCTTGCAATGATAGATATGATCTAAAGAGGTTATTAGCTAAATGGAAGCAGCAATCCCTTAATGCTAGAATGAAACCTGACCCTGCTTTTGCTACTTCACCTATCTATGTTACTGATAAGGATTATGAATTCTCTGTTGATCCTGATATAATTACTTTGGTTGAATCTGATCCTTTTTATGGCTATGAATTTGAAACTGTTGTGGCACATCTTACTAAATTAAATGATATAGCCACCCTATTCACTAATGATGAGAGAACTCGCTACTTTTATATCCTTAAAATATTTCCGTTCTCATTAAAGGGTGATGCTAAGATATGGTTTAATTCTCTTGATCCTGGTTGTGTGCGTGGTCCCCATGATATGATTTATTACTTCTCTGCTAAATATTTCCCTGCTCATAAGAAACAAGCTGCCTTAAGGGATATATATAATTTTGTGCAACTTGAAGAAGAGAGTCTCCCACAAGCTTGGGGGTGGCTTCTCCAATTACTTAATGCTTTGCCTGATCATCCTCTTAAGAAAAATGAAATACTTGATATCTTTTATAATGGAGTAACCGATGCTTCCAGAGATTACCTGGATAGTTGTGCTGGTTCTATTTTCAGGGAAAGAACACCGGATGAAGCTGAAATTCTATTAAATAATATGTTGACTAATGAAAATAATTGGACACTTCCTGAGCCTATTCCTGAACCAACTTTGAAGAAGAGAGGTGTTCTATTTCTCAGTCGTGAAGATATGCAAGAGGCAAAGAAATATATGAAAGAAAAGGGTATTAAAGCTAAAGATGTTAAGAATTTACCTCCTATTGAAGAAATACATGGTCTTAATTTACCGCCTACTGAAGAAATACATGGTCTTGATAACCCGACACATGTAGTAAAGGTAAATTCTCTCTATAGATATGATAAAGCTAAAATCCCATTTACTAAGTTTGCTAGCCCATGCTTAGATGAGTTTGATAAATTTATGGTTAAGCATGAAGACTTCAATGCTTATTTTGGTAGAGAATTAAAACGCAGTGCTAATATGCTTGAACACTTGGGTGATTATATGGCTAATGTCAAAGGTGAACTTAAACTTATTAGTAAACATGCTTCTATGGTTACCACTCAAGTGGAACAAGTACTTAAAGCTCAAAATGATTTGCTCAATGAATTGAATAGTAAGAATAATGATTTTTCTGTTAGAGTGGCTACTAGAACTGGTAAAATGACCCAGGAACCTTTGTATCCTGAAGGCCACCCTAAGAGAATTGAGCAAGATTCTCAGAGAAATAATATAGATGCACCTAGTCCTTCTAAAAGGAAGAAAAAGGAAAATGATAGGACTTTGCATGCTTCTAGTGAACCTATTGTTGAAACACCTGAGAATCCAAATGATATTTCTATTTCTAATGCTGAAACACAATCTGGTAATGAACATGAAACTAGTGATAATGTTAATGATAATGTTCATGTTGATGCCCAACCTAGCAATGATAATGATATAGAAATTCAACGTGCTATTGATCTTGATAACCCACAATCAAAGAATCAATGTTATGATAAGAGAGACTTTGTTGCTAGGAAACATGGTAAAGAAAGAGACCCATGGTTCAGAAACCCATGCCTTTTCCTCCCAAACCATCCACGAAAAATGATGATGAGGATTTTGAGCGCTTTGCTGAAATGATTAGACCTATCTTTTTGCGTATGCGATTAACTAATATGCTTAAAATGGATCCTTATGCTAAGTATATGAAAGATATTGTTACTAATAAAATAAAGATACCGAAAGCTGACATTTCCACCATGCTTGCTAATTATACTTTTAAAGGTGGAATACCAAAGAAACTTGGAGATCCAGGAGTACCCACTATACCATGCTCCATTAAAAGAAACTATGTTAAAACTGCTTTATGTGATCTTGGAGCCGGTGTTAGTGTTATGCCTCTCTCTTTATATCGTAGACTTGATTTGAATAAGTTGACACCTACTGAAATATCTTTGCAAATGGCTGATAAATCAACTGTTATACCTATCGGTATTTGTGAGGATGTGCCTGTTGTGGTTGCAAACGTTACTATTTTAACGGACTTTGTTATTCTTGATATTCCCGAGGACGATAGTATGTCTATTATTCTTGGAAGACCCTTTTTGAATACTGCAGGGGCTGTTATTGATTGCAACAAAGGCAATGTCACTTTTCATGTTAATGGTAATGAGCATACGATACACTTTCTGAGGAAACAACCTCAAGTCCACAATATCAATTCTATTGGAAAAATTCCATCAATTATTTTTGGAGGTTTTGAATTTGCTCTTCCTACTGTCAAGAAGAAATATGATATTCTTATTGTTGGGGATGTGCATATCCCCGTTGAGGTAACCTAATGTTATTCGAAAATTCTCCGGTTCCATGTTAGTCGGATTGATTTTGTTAACAAGACTTGATCAACCTTGTTAATGGATTCCTTTTGATGATCATGAGATGGATGAAGTTAGAAAGCACAACTCTCTGTACCCTCCTTTTACTTTCTGTTATTTAATAAAATAAAAATAGTATTTTCTGTCTGTTATCTGAATTATCCATGCAATATAAAAATACCCCGAAAATAAAAGTTCTCCAAATGCCCTGAAATTTAAATATGATTTTTTTGGAATATTTGAGAATATTTGGCACTGAGAGCACAGCAGGGGGGCATCCACCTGGCCACGGTGGCCCTCCTCCACTTATTCCTACACCCACACACTCCTTCTTCCTCCCACAAACACCATTATCCAACTCAAGCACGAGTTCTAGCTCACTTTGCTGTGATTTTCGATCTCCTTGCTCAAAGCACCTCTCACAAAACTGCTTTGGGGGATTGTTCCTTGGTATGTGACTCCTCCATTGGTCCAATTAGTTTTTGTTCTAGTGCTTTATTCGTTGTAAATTTGTGCTACTTAGGTGACCCTGTTCTTGAGCTTGCATGTCAAATTTATATGGTTCCAAGTAGTTTTGATGCATGATATAGGCTCTAGGCACTTGTAGGAGTAGTTGCTATCAATTTTGTTGAGCTTGGCTCACTTTTATTTGAAGTTACTAAAAATTTCAGAAATTTTTCAGAGGGAGTAATATGCATAGGAAAATGTACCAAGGTGGTTCTTCGAGGAAGCAAGGACCCAGGCTTGCAATGTGTGATGCTGACGATGAGCTCACAAGATCAACGTTACGCAAATATGCGTTAAATTCTTCCCTTCTTGAGACACGCCCTCTCGATCGTGCACACACACACTATCGCCTCATTTTAAGCTGATACCTCTCACACACACACTCTTTGTGTCTTTGTCACACATGCACTCTGTCCTCCTCCTCTCTCCCTCTCTCTCACACACTTGGGCTTTTTGCAACAACTAGCAAGATGCCCATGCGTTGCATGGAACATGAAGATGCATTTGTATGAGTAGTTTATCTTGTGGGAGAAAAGGATGAACAAGGGAAGGCCTTATTTGCAAGTGTGGAGAGGGGTGTGAGTATATTTTTGCAAAATTGCCATAGTTTCCTTCCTATCCGTCAGATATAGATCGGACGGCCTATATTGCAGGATGGCAGGCACACGATCATCACCGACTACGCTTTTCATAAGAGTAGGGATAAAAAAATAGAGTTGGTGATGATGGTGGGCCTGCCATCCTGCAATATAGGCCGTCCGATTTATATCTGACGGATAGGAACGAAACTATGGCAATTACCCGCACTCCTCTCCACATTTGCAGATAAGGCCTTCCCTCATTCATCCTTTTCTCCCACAAGATCTTGATGTTCCGTGCAACGCACAGGCATCTTGCTATTAAGAGTAGAAATTAGACATATACCACTTCTCTAATCTTGAAACCAACAACATTCCTCCCTTATCTCATCAAAACCGCCAAAGGAATATATTTTGAGTGAAACATAACATTTTTTTAGTGATATACGCATTTCAAAACTAGACTTTTTTCTATCAAATCGGTGAATATGTATTAATATACTCTGATCGTGTGGCAACACATTGGCACATTGCTAGTAGTTATTATAATTTTTTGGACACCAGACAAATGGTGGAGTACATATAAGAAGAGAAGAGGCGCACGCACGCAGTCGGTCTCTCGCTGTCTCGCACACATAAGTGTTACGTAAAGGCAATGTTAACAAATAAACCCTAAAACCCTAGGTGCACGATTGCTACATTCGCGGGTACTGGGTGCATGGTGGAGCGGACCATTGTAGGAATAGTCAGCTCGCGTGATAATTTGATCCGTAGGAGTTGATGGTCGGGACCACAGGTGAACGACTTGGAGGCGGTGGCTCACCAGTTGCCACAGATCGAGTAGCCACGTTTAAAATATCATTTTTTAGCGGGGTTAAGAGTTTCGATTTTCAAAGGCGCGTTATAAGTACTAAGTAGTTTTTAGAATGATTGATATGGAACAAAAATGGAATTCATAGTACTACGTACCTCCTTGGGGTATGGTTGTATGGGTTTATGTTGTGAGATGTTGAACCTGGTAGTTCTAGGGCAAATACTATGGTTTAGATTTAGATGTTGGTTTTCAGTAATGAAAATCGGAAGGGGGAAACCCTTCTTTGATTAAAAAAACTATTACCTCCGTTCTGGTTTACTAGTCCCCATCGTATTTTGGGTCAAAGTTTGTCCATGAATTTTACTTGTAAAATGTGAATGGAAAACGAGATTTTGTTATATGCAAACAAAAAAGGACTGGAGGGAGTGATTGCTCTGACACAGACGCGACCTCTCATAGCGCAGGCATTGAACCGGTGCGCCAGCGAAGAGGGCCCCACTCGCTGTAGGCCCGGCTGAACACGCCTCCTCACCGCATGCAACCGGCTTCAAAATGCCCCGCCTGTCTTCATTGAATCCGCGCGTGTGCCGGCAACACATCCTTCCGCGAGCTGGCCGGCATTTTTGAACACAAAAATGACCAAAATATAATTAATTATGCATGGTCTTGACTTGTGCTCGCACTGGTAGCAGGAACTAGAGGTTTTTCTTTATTCATAACTCTCCTCAATTTTTTTGGCTTTGAAGTGAATCATGGTTGTGGACATTATGTATGAATGTGGAGATATCTATGAACATGAGTTTGATGTGGAAGTTGAACTTGGAATGTCGGGCTTGCGTGTGAACTATACCATGTCCAATGCTTCGTCTGTTATTGTTTGGAAAGTAATTGTTGTTATTACATGATCCGAAAAAATTGTGCCACATCAGTAGATGCACGGACATCACAACAGACATGCTGACTGGATAAACATTTGAACCTAGCTACTATGAAGGAAATTTTGTATTGACAACAATTTTAGATAGCAGCAGATGCCTAGCCTGCTCTGCCTCTGCTAGCTTATTTCTGACGTCTTCCATCTCTTCTTTGGCATGGGTGAAGAGAGCATCTGATTGCTCTTTTCGCTTCTTCAGGAACTCAACTACATTCTCAAGGGCTGCTGCATGCTTTCTTTCAGCCTTTACTAGAGCCACGAGGACACGAACAGCTGACGACTCCACCTAGCTTGTGTGTAATCCAGCATCATCTAGGAATTTGCACCTTGTGTCTAATCCAGCATCATTAGGGAACTGGCACATTGTGTGTAATCCAGCCTCATTCTGGAAACATGATCTCGAGGTTGACCATACTTCCCTCCTCGTAGGAACTGCATCCTGACATGAAGTTACTTGTTTTTTAGATCAATACTCAGAGCAACCCAGATCCATTTAGTAGAAGCCAGATAAACAGAACTGGGAGAAGTGAATTCAAAAGGAAAAAAATATAAAAACAGACTACAAGGTGAGGACACCCACTTCCTACATCAAGCTAAAACGAAAGCATTAGGACGATTAAGACTCTTGTTATGAGACATCAAAGAACACGAGGCTTAAGAGAAACAGAAACTACAACATATACACATTGAAGAACACGAGGCTAAACGAAAGTAATTGAAAGGGTGTTACTTACCAAAGCTCGTTTTACAGGTTCGGTGCAGCTCCTCTTTAACTTGCCATGCTCCTTGAAGATGTCCCTAATATCCTGTGTTTGGTCTTCATTGCTCCTGTGCATGTTCGCACTCGTGGTTTTAAAATCTCAACATGGCAAGAAAAATGGAGGCTATAACCAATTACTTTTATGGGAACAATAGCACCCAGGAAATTTGAAGGGTAGGTATGAACAAAATTGGAACTGCACATGTACTGCTAAGTGATTCAATACACACATTACCAATCGAGGAGGAGAACGATGGTCGCGGCAGCCTCTATGAGTCATGGTCGGCAACGGGAGTCAGTTCATTGCCCACGACGGTGGTGCTTCTACACTTGGAGTCAGCTTTCGGGAAGCAGATCCGAGACCGTGGAAGACGGTCCCAGGGAAGAGGCTCCGTGTACGACAACGACGGTGGACCGGCTCCAGTGCGACGTACGAGGTCGTCGATGAGGAAGATGCGTTGCGGTGGACGAGTGCGCCGATGTAGAAGGGGAGGAGCACGAAGGCTGCGGTGCCGTGGAGAAGTCTATTTTGCGGTGGGGATAGAAAATGGGGAGTATTCAGGTGTACTGCTTTGGGTGCCGGGTGGGGTTGGCTGGGTAGGGTGAACCTGAAGTTATGGAAACAACCCCCTACTAACCGTCATCCGTAGGCCTGTTCCGAGGGCTATGATGGCAACTTCCCACTACTCGAATCAGGGTCGCGGGAGATTTTCCCGCCGACCTCAAAATTTTGTGACACTGAACTCCCCGTGTGGCGTGTTGGGTGATTCGGCTAAGCAACTAGCGAGTAGTACTAGTAAACTCTGCATATTAGGTTTGACCGAAGTCAAACTTCCTAAAGTTTGACCAAGTTTATAGAAAAATATAAACATTTACCATAACAGATATGTATGCTATGAAAGTACACTCAATAATGAATCTAATGGTATTTATTTGTTATTGTATATGTTAATATTTTTTGTTATAAACTTTCTGAGAGTTTACAAAACTTGACTTTGACCAATGCTAATACACGGACTTAAATAAAAACGGAGGGTGTACACATTTGTTTTCTTAGTATGTAGTGAATTAATCATTTGTTGAAATTGTGAAATAAATATATTAGGCTACTGACTTCGAATGTAATGGTCTATACAATTCAATAGTTACAATCATTGTCGAATTCCAAGATGTATACGAGGTCTATAGTAAAAATATATACGAGCGAAGAGAGACATGTATGCGATAGTGGAAGCACGAGTGTGCGGGTGTATAAACCTATCTAGATGCTAGTCGATAAATGTTTGAGAGAAATACGAGTCGGGGTGCGAAAGCGAGAGTTTTGTGTGTGAGAGAGAGACGGTAGTCGGGAAGGGGAGTGGAGTGGAAGCAGGAGTTGTGTGTGTGAGAGAGAGAGAGGGGGGGGGGGAGTTTGTCTGATCGGTAAACAAATGAATAATGTCAGTCTGGGATGGAGGCAAAAAGGAGACCGCAACAAATGTTGTCTCTACAGGAGAGAGAGAGAGAGTAATTTTAGTGGTATGATTCATATCTAGAGACATATAGGGTGTGTGAGAGAATCCCATAGAGAGAAAGATAAAGTTAAAGACGAGTGGAGACAGTGTGTGTGGCGGTGAAAAAGAAAGCTTAGGTACCTAGTGATACGCGAGAACGGTAGAGACGTGAGAGATAAGGAAAACCGTGTAATGTATAATGATAGGGAGAGTGTGAAACTTCTCAAGGGAGACGTCGAGAGACCATGTTTGCGAGGATAGGAGAAACATGAAGTGAGCGTGCGGGTGAGCTGGAGAAAAGAGAGTGATAGCTACATGAAGGAGCATGCATGCGAGAGAGACGGGCGTGAAAGGAGTGAACATAAAAGGGATTCAAATATTTCAATTCGAGATGATGATACATGTAATCCATACTCGAACCAAAACTGATCTATCAAGCATGCATACTCATACGAATTCATGCGCATCTATGTTATTTAATATGTAGATATTACTGATCCATACATTTTACTAGAACATAATTTGGTTTAATTTTTTGAATTCAACCTTATGATTTTGAGATCATTGTATTTGTAAATCATATTATACATATAAAGGAGCATAATTCTTTGTTGTGCTTTTGAAAGTATATATAAAAATGATGTATATAGAATTTTATTCCAATCGAAAATGGATCCCGCCCGAAGAAAATAGAATACAAACGGGATTCGAATTGAGTTGGCATGGTAAACGTGCACTCTGCAAAATTTGAATGAAGCGGGGAAAGTCGCAGTAACCGCCCGAAACCAAAATTTGCGAGATGGAAATTACTACTGCCTATCCCTGCCACGCAAAGCCTATCTGCTCGATTTCTATAGGTTTCGATAGGGGTAGGTTCGTAATTTCACTCAAACATGACATAACCGCCTCTCACCCGGATTCATACACGGTGGGCGCCAAAACACAGTGTGTCCTCGGCCGAAATCGACTCCCTCCCCAATTCATACATGGTGGGTGCCAAAAACAAACTCTCGTCGGCAAATATTCGGTGTATGCGAGATTACTGTCCTATCCCCAACCGATTAATATTGTTGTGATGTAGGAAATTTGAAACAGGGGCTAAGTTTGTAAATTTCCTCACATTTGAGACAAGCGCGCCCTGAGACATGGTTCCCCCTTCCTCTCCACCTCCATTTCCCCATTCGTACTCTGTGGGCGCCAAAACACCCTCTCCACCCCAGCCTCCTCCGTCCACCACCCCATCCACCGTCGTCCTCCTCCACCATGCCGGAGCTGATACCTCGACGCCGCCGTCCATTACAAGAGATCGACCTCTCTCATCCACGGCTTCGGACTGGGATCCTTGCATCCCGTCCTCTCGCTTCATCCCTGCCGTCATTGACCTTGCCGGTGCCGCTCCTACGACCGTCTCGTCCACCGTGCCCTGCCGCCACCGTCTACCCTCCTAGATCTGCTTCCACGCCGCCGACAGCCATCGCCACCGTATATGCTCAACTTATTTATCGCGGCAAGAAAACAGATCGCCACTGCTTTACTCTGATTTCTTGTCCATCACTTACTTGCTAGTTGAAAGAAAACATTGGTTGCAAAGTTGCCTTTGTCCGGTTTGCACCTTCAGATCCGCCATGGCACGCTCACCACTATACTCCCAATGCTTATGCTTTTCCCCTTTTATATTCCACACTAGTTAAATCACAGTAGACTAAATTTCAAATTTGGGTCAGTCAATTTTTTAGAGCTCGCCGGAGTTCGCCGGTGCGAACGAAATGGCTCGGGTGGGGACGTTGGTTGTGGGGGCGGTGGTGGGGCCTCACTAAACGAAGAAAACTCGACACAGGTGGGGGCGGGGGTGGGGTGGCGGAGGAACACATGCGGTGGGGGTCGGTGGTCCGGCCGGCGGCCCGTGCGGTGTTTTGTATGGGAAGAATCAGAGACGAGGAAGAAGAAGGGTTAGGAGACGTAGGATCTTCATCCAACCGCCTGAAATGGTCGACTGACCCAAATGACAAAAGTCACGCGACTTGCATGCAGACATGCCTTTATATTCAGTACCATCATCGTACCTGCTTAGCACTGCTCCTGAATCCATCAAGCTAAACAACGTGCCACTCATAATTCCAAACTTGTTGCTCAAGTACGAATCTGATATGATGTTGATATTACTAAAACAGATAACATTTAATTGGTCAGCTAATGTTCCTACTTTACTTTCGAAAAAGCACATGCACCACATATAGAGAGACATCAGGGAGTTGCTTTCTTAATGTGCTCTGGTTCATCATGTGTGGGCACTCTGCAACAAACATTTTATTATCCAAAATCTGCTTGCTCTTCTTTAGCATGTTCCTCTTCTGTTCTTCTTTAATAAGTACTCTCTCTGTTCCTAAATACAAGTCTTTGTATATATTCCACCATGGACTACATATGGAGCAAAATGAGTGAATCTACACTCTAAAATGTATCTGGATACATCTATATGTGATCCATAGTGGAAATCTCTACCAAGACTTATATTTTGGAACGGAGGGAGTATGATAGTAGTATAGTATGTTCCTTGTAGTGAAGATGAGTAGGGACATTTGCAGTGTAGAGGTCTATACGGTCGGTTGGTATGGACACTTTGAACTCTTCGGGCCTCTTTGATTCGTAGGTTTTTGTAAACATGGGAATATGATTTGTAGTGGCCCGCCCACTTGAATCCTATAAGAATAGCAAGGAAATGCGGGGAGCTGTGTCGCCTTTGAGAGTTACACTGGTATTAACAGTACCACACCTTCAGTTGAAGAGAGTTGGTATCCGAAGCCTTTCTAGCCGTACCGGAATTACTAGCACATATATCCCAGCAAGTTCCACTTTGCTGATTTTACTCTGATGCTCAGGGTTTTCCCATTATATCTACACTATGATCTGTGTAGCTGCTTTGTGTCGCACTAGCAGCAGTCCATTCTTGAAGCTAAACACCGCAATGACTTACAAAATTGGCACCAAGGCATTGAGTGCCATTCTGGATGCAATGAAACTCATACGCTCCCCACCTATTGATTCTTGTTCAGAATATGATCCTAATGACTATTCTAACCTTGAGGAGTCAAAGGCAGATGGCCTGTCCTGTTCACCCACCAACGTGCCTGTTCTAATTTGGCAAGGTTTTATTGATTTCGCGTATCTTGCATATGTTGTCTTGCATTTCTTCTACTTTGTTGCACCGCCATCTGCTTAGTTTACTCATCATATATGTCGAGATGCCATGCCCATCCATTATCAATACATTTTTCATCTATCATCATACCATGTTTTTTCACTCAAATGATGTTCTTGTGCATCAGACATCAAAAAGGAAGAGGGTGATTGCCGAACCTGAAGGAGCAACAGCAAAGTCCTTGAAAAACGTGGTTGTGCCGGAGAAATCAGACAGCACCCCACTTATATTGGTTGTACAACCAGTGACACAAAACGTAGGACCGACTCCAGCAGACTGTACCCATACTTTACTGGCCACACCACATAGGACCTGCACTCCAGCAAAAGGTATGCCAATTTCAGTTGCCATAGCACCAGCCGTACCATAGAAAAATCGCACTCCAGCAAAAAGTACAGCAAGTCCACCGGCCGAAGACCTATCCCAACTGCAGAGACGGCAAATTCCTGCAGATTGGAACCCCATTCCAGTTATTCCCAGTTTAAAAGACAATGCTTCCAATGTTGTTAGGGACTACGTGCATATATTCCCATCATGGGAAGATTATAGTGAAGACAAACACCATTTCACATCTTCCTGTCCCACTTACGTGTAAGTGCAATTATTCATGGTGATTATTTTCTTGTTTTCTACTGATTGAACACCTCAATGATTTACATTACATTGTTGTAAGTAGGCGAGGGTCAATCTGGATAGTCATGACGAGCAAAGCTTGCTTGCGCTTTTTAAGGAAGCATTGCAGCAGTATTGGTGTTACCTGAGGAAATCACACTTTGATGGCAAGTCTATAAACAAATTTCTGGTGAAGTCTCCTGTGCTAAATTTAGAAGACATTGAATGGAAAAACCTTGGTATGCACTGGTCTCGTTCCGAGGATGAGGTACTGTCTATGATATCGCATGACAATTTGAACTTCTACTTTTCCGCATGTGCCTTATCAATTTTTCGCTCCAAATTTTCTGATCTGTATGAATGGTTACATTAGTGTAGAATATATCCAATGCCAATGAAATTTTTTAGCTCTGCATTGTTCTTGTAAGTACATGTTGTCCTTTATCAGTGTACTTATATTGATAGGTAGTTCTTCATGTACCATCACTCTGCAGCTTATTTTCCTTTGCCCTCCATTCTCTACATGTAAGATCTATATTTACTCTTACCATAAGGTTGGATAACACCGATGGTACTGAAGAAGTTTAGCTCTGCATTGCTCTTGGCTGTACCTTTTGCATGTATTGTTGTACTTACATTTATAGCTACTTGGTTATGTAGCATCACTCTTCATCTTATCTTAAATATTTTCCATTTTTTCTTATATTGTCACATCTATATTT
>NC_041386.1:347455084-347598633 GCF_002162155.2 Triticum dicoccoides
GCCTGCCTTCACCAATATAAGTTTGTCCTTCTCAAGCCTTCAAACATTGTTGTGTATATTTGGTTAGGCATGACTACAACACCTGTTTATTTTTGGTGTTTGCATTAAATTGCATGTTTAAAGTTTATTATGTAGTTCATAAACAAAAGTTTGTCCTTCTCAATTTAAGTTTTCAGTTGTACAACCAAGTTCCTTCTTCATACCATGTAAATTAAACTATACAGAGCAAGTGATCTTCTTTTGCACTGCATGTATGCTTCTATTCTTGATCCGTAATCCAGTGGTGTGGTGAACCTGCCCACTACAGCACAATATCATATTCTGTAATATCTTAACCATGAACAATGTCATATCATTCTACTATTATTTAAACTATCTCTTTATTTGCAAATCTGAAATGGGATAAATTGATAGCACAGTAACCATTGATACTTATGAGTTCTTGATCTATAATCGAGTGGCGTCGTGAAGCTGCCAACTCCTTCACAATGTCATTTCCTGCCATGTCTTGACCTGAACAATGCCATATTGTGTTAACGCAATTTTAAACTGTGTCACTTTATTGGTCAGTAAGAAATGTGATGAATTGTCAGCACTGATACTTTTATGTGCAAAACATGTCATCTGTCTGCTTGTTTATCTTTCAGAGTGAGGAGGACATAAGTGTTAAACAAGCGCAGTATCATCAGCTTGCTCAGGTGCTTGCGCTGCAGCTCCCCAGCGGGGCTAACCTTTCTTGAACTCTATTGAAGTGATGTCGATTTTGTATATTATTTTGTCGGCGTGTTTAGTTGCACTGGTGGCGATCTTTGATGCCCCGTGTATGTAATCTGTTGTCTGCTTGTGCTTTATTATCATAGTGGCGAACTTTCATGCCCAGTGGATGTAATAATGCCGTAATTTCTTTATTGTATAGTCTAGGTTTTTTCTTATTCACAATGCTGCAGTTATTTTACTGTATATATATCCTGTCTTCACAGTAAACCGGCCAAACCATAAAATTACGGTACATAATCAGGCCGTCATGCAATCATGATGTATGATCTGCATCATGGGCCCCGTCATCTTGGTCCATTAGAAGGCCTAAATGTAAACTGGCCCACTAGTAGATTCAGGCCTTTAATAGGCCGAGTAAACTGCTGGCCCTCTTTTCGCAAGAAAACTCAATGGGCTTTTAGGAGGCTGAGAAGTAGGTTGGGCCTGAAACATGCCGAACAGCTCACGGGCCGGCAGCAGCCCGAAATGGACCCTAGCCCATGATTGTGCCAATCAAATCACGGGCTTTTAACAGGCCAAAATTGTCTCGGTCCTTGTTTGGCCCAATCATATTATCGGCTGCGAGCAGGCCCGATGCAAACTGGGCCGTAGTTAGGCCCAACTATATGACGGCCTTTTCATAGGCCGAAATTAATATAGGGCTGATGTAGCAACCAGACCTCAAACAGTCTGATCTCTGTGCTCCAGTGTCATCCCTGGATCAGTAATGCTGACACCACACAGTACTCGGAGGATTTAAAGCAGAGTAGCAATCACACACTTATTACATCGAGTGTCTCAATAGAGAACTTATTACAATAAATACGGCTTAAGGCCATCTAATAACGATAACAGCGGAAGGCTTGGAAGATAAGTGAGTCCATCAACTCCAACGGCATCACTGAGTATAGAACCACGACCTAAAACTCCTTAATCGTCGTCTGAAAAGTCTGCAACATTAACGTTGCAGCCCGAAATGGGTCAGCACATGGAATATGCTGGCAAGGTAACACATAGAGAGTAATGGAATGAAACAGCTATACTATATGCATATTTGGCTGGTGGAAAGCTCTATGGTTACAGTTTTGCGTAAAGCCAATTTTTCCCTACTACAAAGAAATAAATTTATTTAACTATCATGGTAGTTGTTAAACATTGAGAATGGTTGACAGCATTCTCAATCCCAATTAAACATCATCATTAAACATAACCCAACAAAGTTAATTTAGAGTACATGTTGAGATTCGCATGATATCCAGGTACTAGATACTCAAGATGTCCATAACCGGGGACACGGCTAATCGTGATTAGTTTATTACACTCTGCAGAGGTTTGCGCACTTTTCCCCACAAGGCTCGATCGCCTCCGTTGGGTTTCTCGCACTACAGGATGTTTGAGAAGACGGATGACCGAGACATAGTCTTTCAGAAGCGCTAGCACCTTACGATCGGGTAGACCGTACCACCTACATCCCCTACATCTGCTAGTCTACCACTGTAAGAGTTCGCACGACTTAGTCAACTATGCTAGAGCCCATAATAGCTTGTGGCTGCAGACGGAAGTTTCTAGTATGAATAGTCTCATGATCCCTTTGAGCCTGGGTGGCGGTCCAAAAGAAAACAGGCAAGTCCTGGAATACCCAGCTGCTTCAATCCACCCAGATGCGTGTTTAAGTTGCCACCTTAGATAAACCATTAATTAACAAAACTCACATCTGTCATGGATTTCACTCACCCAATCTACGTCTACTAGCATAGCATGGCATAATAAGCAAACGTAGAAGTAACTCCCAAAGGTTTGATAATAAACAGGTAATAGGTACTACCTCAACTACTTCCCATTCCACAATTTAATTAGATCCTAATCATGCAATGTTTGAGGTTTGATCTAATGCAATAAAAACTGGGTATGAAAGCGGTATGATCAAAGTGTTACTTGCCTTGCTGATGATCCGGGAAACCTAGCGATTTGAAGTAACAGGCGGCGCACTCCGGGTATTCTATCGCAGACAAACAAACAAGCATACAATAAGTACTCATCTAATGCATAGGTAAAACTCAAATAAGAGATCTAACCAGAAGGTTCAACTTAAGAACTCCGGTTGGCAAAAAGAATCAAATCGAACGAAGCAACGAAAGTCAAACGGCGAAAGAAAATAACTTCGTTCTACTAATCTGGATCTAGGGCAAATTTTACAGTAGCAAAAACTGGTTTAAGTTGGTTAAACGCATAGAGGGTTTCGAGACGAAACTCTAGGCGCTTGAATCGCCTGATTCTGATAAACGAGCGAAAAGTTATACTAAAACGAAAGTCGGATCACGAATCGCGATCAGAAAAATCGCGGATTTAATCTGAGAAAAAGAAAAACGACGAACGTTCGCTAGAACGAATGAACGGGCGAACGCTCACTATTTAAATAAACCAGAAAAACTGATCTATTTAAAAAAACCGAATCTAAAAAAACCGACGGAAAAACCGAACGGTTTTTTAAAAGAAAAACGGTGCGGATTTCGAGGTGGCGCGGCGTCGAGCGTGCGGCGGCGGCGGCGGCGGCGCCCGGCGAGGCGGCGCGGCGGCGGCGGGGCGCGGCGGCGGCGGCGGCGGCTGGGGGCTGGGAGCGGCTCGGGCTAGGGTTAGCTCTGGCTGGGCCTCCCCCCCGGCTTAAATAGCCTAACGGGCCGGGAGTCCTAGTTGGACACGGCCCTAGGTCGGTTCATTTTTTTTAATATTACGCGCAGAAGAAAAATAAAAAGAAATACTAAACGGACTCCAAAAATTCCGAAATAAATTTTCACGGGCTTCTAAAATCAAGACGCACAAGGTGAACATTTATTTGGGACCTAAATGCAAATATGAAAAACGCACATTTTTTCCTAAATTCAAATAAAACACTGAAAAACTCCGAAATAAAAACTTATTTGATTTTATTATTAAATCCTCAATATTTCTTTATTTTGGGAAAGTCATTTTATTCCCTCTCTCATATTTTTGTAATAGAAATAATTGATGATAAAATAAATAAAATCAAATGATCCTATTCTCAAAATTTGAGAAAACTCAAATATGAAAATAACGAAATCCCCAACTCTCTCCGTGGGTCATTGAGTTGCATAGAATTTCTAGGATCAACCTAAATGCAAAATAAAATATGATATGCAATGATGATCTAATGTATAACATTCCAAATTGGAAATTTGGGATGTTACAAACCTACCCCCCTTAAGATGAATCTCTCCCTCGAGATTCGGGTTGGCTAGAAAATAGGTGAGGGTGGTCTTTGAGAAAATCTTCCTCTCGCTCCCAGGTGGCTTCATCCTCCGTGCGGTGGCTCCACTGAACTTTGCAAAGCTTGATAACCTTGCTGCGAGTGACTCGACTGGCAAACTCGAGAATCTTAATTGGTTTCTCCTCGTATGTCAAATCGTTATCCAACTGAATAGTTTCCAAGGGCATTGTGTCTCTCAACGGTATGTCAGCCATCTCCGCGTGACATTTCTTTAACTGAGAAACATGGAACACATCATGAACTCCTGACAATCCTTCGGGCAATTCCAACTTGTAGGCCACTTCTCCCATACGCTCCAAAACTCGATATGGTCTTACAAATCGTGGCGCTAACTTTCCTTTAACTCCAAAACGCTTTGTTCCCCGAAGTGGGGATACTCAAAGATAAACTCTATCTCCAACTTCGTAAACAGTCTCCTTGCGTTTAGAATTTGCATAACTCTTTTGTCTGGACTGAGCTACCTTGAGCCTATCGCGAATCAATTTCACCTTCTGTTCAGACTCTTTAATCAAGTCAGGTCCAAACAACTGGCGGTCTCCAACCTCGTCCCACGATAACGGTGTCCTGCACCTCGTTCCGTACAAGGCTTCAAAAGGGGCCATCCTTAAACTGGTTTGGTAATTGTTGTTGTAAGAGAACTCTGCATATGGCAAATTATCGTCCCAACTAGATCCGTAATCTAGCGCACAAGCTCTCAGCATATCCTCCAAAATCTGATTACTCTCTCGGTCTGTCCATCTGTCTGTGGATGAAAAGTTGTACTGAATTCTAGCCTGGTACCCAAAGTTTCGTGTAACTGCTTCCAGAACTTTGAGGTAAACTGGGTTCCTCTATCTGATACGATACTCCTCGGAACTCCATGCAAACATACGATCCTGGTCATGTATATCTTTGCCAACTTAGCACTGGTGTAAGTGGTCTTTACTGGGATGAAATGAGCTATTTTCGTCAATCGATCGACTACAACCCAAATCGAGTCATAGCCTGAACGAGTCCTGGGTAATCCCGTGATAAAATCCATGCCTAACTTATCCCATTTCCATTCGGGTATCGACAATGGTTGTAACAATCCTGCTGGCTTCTGATGCTCTGCCTTTACTCTCTGACATACATCACAAACTACTACATACTCCGCAATATCCTTCTTCATTCCGGTCCACCAAAAAATATCCTTCAGATCCAAGTACATCTTGGTATTTCCTGGGTGAATTGAATACGGTGAGTCGTGTGCCTCGTGCAGTATCAACTTCCTGATCTCCGGGTCATTGGGTACGTAAACTCGGTCTTCAAACCATAGGGTGTCGTGCTCATCCTCACGAAATCCTTTAGCTTTTCCTTTGCTCAGTTTCTCCTTTATAGCGGCAATCTCTTTGTCAGTCTTCTGAGCTTCCCTGATTCTATCAATCAAAGTTGACTGAATCTCCAATGCTGCTACAAAGCCTCTCAGAACTATTTCCACACATAGTTCACGAAGATTTTCTGCTAACTCCTTGGGTATTTCTCCCATCATTAATGTATTGACATGGCTCTTACGGCTTAATGCGTCAGCTACTACATTAGCCTTTTCGGGGTGATAATGCAATTTCATATCATAATCCTTGATGAGCTCCAACCATCTCCTTTGTCTGAGGTTCAACTCCTTCTATGTGAAAATGTACTTCAAACTCTTATGATCCATGTACACCTCACAATGATTTCCAATCGGAAAATGTCTCCAAGTCTTCAATGCATGCACTACGGCTGCTAACTCCAAATCATGCGTGGCATAATTCAACTCATGAGGCTTCAGTTGTCTTGAGGCATATGAAACAACTCTCCCTTCCTGCATAAGCACTGCTCCAAGTCCTCGACGTGAAGCGTCGCAATACACCTCATAATCTTTGGTCTGGTCTGGCAAAATCAACACTGGTGAGGTAACCAAACGTTTCTTCAACTCCTGGAAACTAGCCTCACATTCCTCTATCCATATGAACTTGGTATCTTTCTTTAACAACTCAGTCATAGGCTTCGCAATCTTTGAGAAATTCTCAATAAATCTCCGGTAGTATCCTGCGAGTCCAAGAAAACTCCGGATCTCTCCAACTATTGTTGGGGCTTCCCACTTGGTCACGGTATCAACTTTAGCGGGATCTACTACTATTCCTTCTCCGGATATAACGTGTCCGAGAAATCCTACTTCCTTCAACCAAAACTCACATTTGCTGAACTTGGCATATAATTGATGTTCTGTGAGCTTCTCAAGTACTAGTCGCAAATGTTCCTTATGCTCCTCTTCATTCTTCGAGTAAACCAGGATATCATCAATGAACACCATGACGAACTTATCCAAAAACTCCATGAATACTTTGTTCATCATGTTCATAAAATAGGCAGGTGCGTTAGTCAGACCAAATGACATAACGGTATACTCGTATAGCCCATACCTGGTGGTAAAAGTTGTCTTCGGAATATCTTGTTCTCGAATCTTCAACTGGTGGTACCCTGATCGCAGATCGATCTTGGAAAAATACCTTAGCTCCTTGCAATCGATCAAACAGATCGTTGATCATTGGTAGTGTGTACTTGTTCTTGATCGTTACTTCATTCAATCCTCGATAATCAACAACCATCCTTAATGATCCATCCTTTTTCTCCACTAGAAGTACTGGCGATCCCCAAGGCGAAGAACTTGGGCGGATATATCCCTTATCCAGTAACTCCTTAATCTGCTTCTTAATTTCCACCAAATCCTTTGCTGGCATCCTATATGGTCTCTTTGATATTGGCCCTGTGCCTGGCAATAGCTCAATAAAAAACTCAATATCTCTATCCGGCGGCATGCCTGGCAACTCCCCTGGAAATACTTCAGGGAAATCCCTTACCACTGGTACTTCCTCCTACACAACTCCTGTTAGGCAATTCACTTGAGTCCTCTTTGGCACATGTCGGGATACATACTTGATCCTTCTCCCTTCTGGGGTGGTAAGCAAAATTGACTTACTAGCACATTCTATATTTTCTTCATACTTTGATAACCAATCCATGCCTAATATCACATCCAATCCTTGAGATTCCAATACTATTAGTTGTGAGGGTAAAACATAGTTACCAATCCTTAATGGTAATCGATCACACCATAGACTAGCCACATACTCTCGTCCAGGCAAGGTTACTAACATGGGTGACCTAAGGGCTTGGGTTGATAGGTTATACTTATCCACACATCCCCTTGAGATGTATGAATGTGATGCACCAGTATCAAAAAGAACGAGTGCAGTAAATGACTTAACCAAAAACTTACCTATTACTGCATCGGGCTGAGCTTCAACCTCCTCCATGCTAACGTGGTTCACCTGTCCCCTGTTGAAAGGGTTCGGCTTCTTCCCAGAACTTCCATTGCCATTTTGGCCTTCAGGACATTCATTAGCGTAATGTCCGGTCTTCTGACACTTAAAGCAAGTGACTTGGCTTAGGTCCTTCTTGGCTGGGGTTGATGGGTTGGTGCGGTTCTAGCCGTTGCTTCCTCCATTGCCATTACCATTCTTGGTGCCATTGTGATTGTGCGAGCTACCTCCTCCATGGGTGTGCTGAAAATGTCCTCCCGGTCTAGGGGTAAAACGTGGCTTCTGCTGAGCTCTTGAAGTGTACTTCCCTTGTCCATACTTCCTCTTGCGATTCTCAATTTGCTGCTGCTTCCCTTCAATCATAAGAGCACGATCTACCAACTCATGGTAGTTGTTGAAGGTTGCTACCATCAACTGCATGCTCAACTCATCATTCAGTCCTTCTAGAAACTTCTCCTGCCTAGATGCATCCGTAGCGATGTCATCCGGGGCATAGCGTGCTAACTTACTAAAGTCCTCCACATACTGGCCAACTGTCCGTCCTCCTTGGTGCAAGTTGCGAAACTCACGCTTATTCATGGCCATAGCTCCTGCTAAAACATGGGCAGTATGAAAAGCCTGCTGAAACTGGTCCCATGTGACAATGTTGACTGGGAAAGTGGCTGTGAAATTCTCCCACCATGATGCTGCGGGTCCTTCTAACTGATGTGCGGCAAACTTCACCTTTTCCGCATCTGTGCATCCTGCCGTGGTCAACTCTCTAGCTGTCTTGCAGAGCCAATCATCTGCTACTATCGGCTCGGTGCTACTAGAAAACACCGGCGGGTTCAGCCTAAGAAAATGGCCTAAGTGGTCAACAGGTGGTGGTGGTGGGTTGTTGTTGTTGTTCCCCTGATTCTGATTCTGGACTAGCAACTGCATCAAGGTGTTCCGCTGCTAGATCAACTGGGTGAGCTCCGGTGGGAAGGTAAATCCGGGGTCACGTCTCAGAGGCATCTGAGGGTTTAGAAAAGATGAGATGTAAGAATAGAGGGGGTCTAAAGAGAAAACACTACCCATATGCACATGAGGCAAAAGCAAACAATTCACTTCATTCAATCAAACAAGGGCATACAATCGATCTATCTATCGCAAAAGTGCTCGGACTACTATATTTACATGGTGGACTACTACTACTGATGAGGTGGTCTACTAAAAATATTCTTCGGTTGCAGACTCCATGATATCTGCTCCAGCTTCATCAACATAGTCATCATTGCTACTATCTAGATCCGAGTCGGTGCCGTCGATGATGATGCAGTCTTCCGGGCTAATCTCCTTGGGTTCTTCGTCTTCATCCACTGGTGTAGGGCCTTCCATAAATATTCCAATCTTCTTGATCAGGTCGTCATTCTTCTCCACCAATACTTCAATTTCCTCTTCATAATCTTCACGTGTAGCCTTGAGTTCTTCTTCCAGTTCCTTGATTCTAGTCTTAGCCTTCTTCAGATCTATCATGTCGGCGCACATCTGGTTCTCCTATCGTCGAATGTGCTGGTTTAGCTCCTGGATAAAAGCTGCGATTGATCTATCCTTCCTGGTGTTGATCATCTCCCAGTGTTCATCTCGGCGCCCACAAATCTGGTAGATAGTATCCTTGAGATCCTTGTGGTAGACTTCTCCAATGCGTCCCATGGCGATGTGAGCTGCCATGCTCTTTCCTAGACTCCAAGTTGGTGCATCAAAAGAAAACTCTATGGGCTCAATGACTGGCATGAACGTCCTTCCTGGAACTTGAACTTGAATCATCCAGCGCTCTTCTTCAGGTAAAGTGGCGTTATAGGTTCCTGTGAAGCTTGGTACTCCTATGTTCAGGTATCTAGTGACTTCCTTCAAGTGACGTCCAAAGGGTGTATCTTCATCCGGTTGCGTGAACTTGTTCCTTGCATCCGCCATCCTAAAGAGTAGAAAAGATGAGAAGTCAGAAGAGAAGAGAATGGATAGTGATCTAGGTCTTTTAGCTTAGTGGTCGTGTCCTACAGTCAGTGTGTGCTCTGATATCATCTCTGTAGCGACCAGACCTCAAACAGTCTGATCTCTGTGCTCCGGTGTCATCCCTGGATCAGTAATGCTGACACCACACAGTACTCGGAGGATTTATAGCAGAGTAGCAATCACACACTTATTATATCGAGTGTCTCAATAGAGAACTTATTACAATAAATATGGCTTAAGACCATCTAATACCGATAACAGCGGAAGGCTTGGAAGATAAGTGAGTCCATCAACTCCAACAACATCACTGAGTATAGAACCACGACCTAAAACTCCTTAATCGTTGTCTGAAAAGTCTGCAACATTAACGTTGCAGCCCGAAACGGGTCAGCACATGGAATATGCTGGCAAGGTAACACATAGAGAGTAATGGAATGAAACAGCTATACTATATGCATATTTGGCTGGTGGAAAGCTCTATGGTTACAGTTTTGCGTAAAGCTAATTTTTCCCTACTACAAAGAAATAAATTTATTTAACTATCATGGTAGTTGTTAAACATTGAGAATGGTTGACAGCATTCTCAATCCCAATTAAACATCATCATTAAACATAACCCAACAAAGTTAATTTAGAGTAACATGTTGAGATTCACATGATATCCAGGTACTAGATACTCAAGATGTCCATAACCGGGGACACGGCTAATCATGATTAGTTTATTACACTTTGCAGAGGTTTGTGCACTTTTCCCCACAAGACTCGATCGCCTCCGTTGGGTTTCTCGCACTACAGGGTGTTTGAGAAGACGGATGACCGAGACATAGTCTTTCAGAAGCGCTAGCACCTTACGATCGGGTAGACCGTACCACCTACATCCCCTACATCTACTAGTCTACCACTGTAAGAGTTCGCACGACTTAGTCAACTATGCTAGAGCCCATAATAGCTTGTGGATGCACACGGAAGTTTCTAGTATGAATAGTCTCATGATCCCTTTGAGCCTGGGTGGTGGTCCAAAAGAAAACATGCAAGTCCTGGAATACCCAGGTGCCTCAATCCACCCAGATGCGTGTTTAAGTTGCCACCTTAGATAAACCATTAATTAACAAAACTCACATCTGTCATGGATTTCACTCACCCAATCCACGTCTACTAGTATAGCATGGCATAATAAGCAAACGTAGAAGTAACTCCCAAAGGTTTGATAATAAACAGGTAATAGGTACTACCTCAACTACTTCCCATCCCACAATTTAATTAGGTCCTAATCATGCAATGTTTGAGGTTTGATCTAATCAATAAAAACTGGGTATGAAAGAGGTATGATCAAAGTGTTACTTTCCTTGCTGATGATCCGGGAAACCTAGCGATTCGAAGTAACATGCGGCGCACTCCGGGTATTCTATCGCAAACAAACAAACAAGCATACAATAAGTACTCATCTAATGCACAGGTAAAACTCAAATAAGAGATCTAACCAGAAGGTTCAACTTAAGAACTCCGGTTGGAAAAAAGAATCAAATCGAACAAAGCAACGAAAGTCAAACGGCGAAAGAAAACAACTTCGTTCTACTAATCTGGATCTAGGGCACATTTTACAGTAGCAAAAACTGGTTTAAGTTGGTTAAACGGATAGAGGGTTTCGAGACGAAACTCTAGGCGCTTGAATCGCCTGATTCCGATAAACGAGCGAAAAGTTATACTAAAACGAAAATCGGATCACGAATCGCGATCAAAAAAATCACGGATTTAATCCGAGAAAAAGAAAAATGACGAACGTTTGCTAGAACGAACGAAAGGACGAACACTCACTATTTAAATAAACCGGAAAAACTGATCTATTTAAAAAATCCAAATCTAAAAAAACCGGCGGAAAAACCAAACGGTTTTTCGAAGAAAAAAAATAGCGTGGATTTCGAGGCGCCGGCGAACCTCGGCGAGCGTGCGGCGGCGTCCGGCAGCGGCGGCGGCGCGGCGGCAGCGGCGGCGACGGGGCGCGGCGGCGGCGGCTGGGGGCTGGGGGCGGCTCGGGCTAGGGTTAGCTCTGGCTGGGCCTCCCCCTCGGCTTAAATAGCCTAACGGGCCGGGAGTCCTAGTCGGACACGGCCCTAGGTCGGTTCGTTTTTTTTATATTACGCGCAGAAGGAAAATAAAAAGAAATACTAAACGAACTCCAAAAATTCCGAAATAAATTTTCACGGGCTTCTAAAAATCAAGCCGCACAAGGTGAACATTTATTTGGGACCTAAATCCAATTTTGAAAAACGCACATTTTTCCTAAATTCAAATAAAACACCAAAAAAACTCCGAAATAAAAACTTATTTGATTTTATTATTAAATCCTCAATATTTCTTTATTTTGGGAAAGTCATTTTATTCCCTCTCTCATATTTTTGTAATAGAAATAATTGATGATAAAATAAATAAAATCAAATGATCCTATTCTCAAAATTTGAGAAAACTCAAATATGAAAATAACGAAATCCCCAACTCTCTCCATGGGTCATTGAGTTGCGTAGAATTTCTAGGATCAACCAAAATGTAAAATAAAATATGATATGCAATGATCATCTAATGTGTAACATTCCAAATTGGAAATTTGGGATGTTACAGCTAAAATGTTAGATGGGTCCTTAACAGGCCGAAACTAATATTAGGCCAAGTTACTAAATGGGCCTTTAGCAAGTGGGCCCAAAAGCATAGCGTCCGGTTGACGGGCCAAATCTGATATGGGCCATAATTTAGCCCAAAGCCTCTTAAAGGGCCGGACCTGATCTGGGCCGTAATTTAGCCTAGAACGTGATAGGCTTTTAATGGGTCGGGTCTCATATGAGCCGTTGTTAGGCCCGGAACGTGGCAGGCCATTAATGGACCGGATCAAATATAGGCCGGCATTTGGTCCAAAACATGGCAACCAGTTAATGGGCCGGCCTACTAGGGTCCTCAAAATCTTGTGGGCCTACACCTAAGCAGGCCCATTAATGTCGGCGAAATCTCGTGGGCCTTTAGCTGGGCCGGCCCATTATGGTCCACAAAAATCTTGGGGGCCTTCACCTGGGCCGGCCCATTATGGCCCGCAAAAATCTTCTGGGCCTTTACCTGGGCCGGCCCATTATGGCCCGCAAAATCTTGTGGGCCTTTAGCTGGGCCAGCCCATTATGGTCCGCAAAATCTCGTGGTCCTTTAGCTGGGCCGGCCCATTATGGTCCGCAAAATCTTGCGGGCCTTTAGTTGTGCCGGCCCATTTAAACTTTATGGGCCACTTTTGGGCCGGTCCACGTGTCAACATATCATAGGCGCATCTCGCCCATTGGATGAGTGACACATGTGCCATCGCGGAGGTGACACGTGTTTCTGTCAGCCAATTAGAATTTTACACGTGGAAAATCCCCATTGGTCTGGGCTGTTAACGGGTTATCGGATCCAAAACGGACTCGATAGCTTAACGGCATTCCGTTACGGTGGATGCGACGTGTCGGTTACCCTTGATGAAAGCACTTCTATGACGCGCGATTTATCGTCATGGAAGTGGACACTTCCTTGATGATAATTTTGGTAATGTCATGTACCACTTCTATGATAGCACAGGTATGACTATCTTGATTCTGTCATAAAATTGCCATGGATGTACATGCATGACAGAAAACGTGACCTACTGTGACAAACATGTATCATCACAGAAGTGTATTTTTTTGTAGTGAACTTAGAATAGCATATAAAAATTACTTAGTGATAAAGCAAACAAGCACACACGAGAATATTCACCCCACGCTATAACTCCCCGGCAATGGTGCCAGAAAAAGGTCTTGATAACCCACAAGTATAGGGGATCAATTGTAGCCTCTTTCGATAAGTAAGACTGTCGAACCCAATGACGAGCTAAAGGTAGAACAAATATTCCATCAAGTTCTATCGACCACCGATACAACTCTATGCACGCTTAACGTTCGCTTTACCTAGAACAAGTATGAAACTAGAATTACTTTGTAGGTGTTGTTGGATAGGTTTGTAAGAATATGAAGAGCACGTAAATAAAAACTACGGGCGTTTAGGTAAAGAAGCAATAAATTTAGTATAGCGAGTGTGGAAAAGTGGTGGTAGGAGTTGTGAAATTGTCCCTAAGCAATTGACTACTTTACTAGACCGATAGCAAGTTTTATGTGGGAGAGGCCACTGCTAGCATGTCATCCCTGACTTGGAATTTTATGCACTTATGATTGGAACTATTAGCAAGCATCCGCAACTAATAACGTTCATTAAGGTAAAACCCAACCATAGCATTAAGATATATTGGTCCCCCTTCAATCCCGTATGCATCAATTTCTATGCTAGGTTGAAGCTTCTGTCACTCTTGCCCTCCAATACATAGTCCTATCAACATACAACTAACCCTATGGTGTGATCCACGCACGCACTCATATGATGGGCACCAAAGGACATCAATATAACCACAAGAAAATTAAACCAATCATAGCAATTCATCAATTACCGATAGGACAACAAAAATCTACTCAGACATCATAGGATGGCAACACATCATTGGATAATAATAATATGAAGCATAAAGCACCATGTTCAAGTAGAGGGTACAGCGGGTTGCGGGAGAGTGGACCGCTGTAGATAGATGGGGAAAGGTGATGGATATGTTGGTGAAGATGACGGAGGTGTTGGTGTAGATTGCGGTGATGATGATGGCCCCAGTGGCGTTCTAGTGCCATCGGGAGAGAGGGGGAGAGGGGCCCCTTCTTCTTCTTCTTCTTCTTCCTTGACCTTCTCCCTAGATGGGAGAAGGGTTTCCCCTCTGGTCCATGGCCTCCATGGCGGCGGAGGGGCGAGAGCCCCTTTGAGATTGGATCTGTCTCTCTGTATCTCTCTGTTTCTGCGTTTCAGATTTTGCCCTTTCACCGTTTCTTATATTCCCATAGATCCATAACTCCAATTGGATTGAAATTTGAACACGATTTTTATCCAGATATTAGCTTTCTTGCAGAGAAAGAAGGGCACCAACCGCCTTACGGGGTGTCCACGAGGGTTAGGGGCGCGCCCCCTGCCTCGTGGGCCCCTCGAGCATCGTCTCGCGTTGATTTCACTTCCCAAAATTCACATATATTCCAAAAAAAATCTCGGTCAGTTTTTAGCATGTTTGGACTCCGTTTGATATGGATTTTCTGTGAAACAAAAACATGCAACAAACAGGAACTGGCACTGCGCACTGGATCAATATGTCAGTCCCAAAAATAGTATAAAAAGTTGCCAAAAGTATATAAAAGTTGTAGAATATTGGCATGGAACAATCAAAAAATTATAGATACGACGGAGACATATCAAGCATGCAGGCGAACATAGAGTTCCCTGCACCTCATGTCATGCTTCTCCAGCATGGCTGGAAGATATTTTCTCGTTCCCATAGCTTGGCGGCGGGGCACGTCCTTCATTCAAGTTAATGGACACCAGCCTACTCTCCGTCAAGGTCTTCGGGCGTTCGGGTGCTCGCTTAGGGTGCTGCGCGGAGAGCTCGACCGACAATGAAAGCTCTTCCTGGAGCGATAGCGACGAGGATGACAGTGACGGCGATGACGGCAGAGCTGGTGGGGAGGATGATGGCTCCGACTCCGGCTGAACACCAGCCGCACAGTCACCATCAGCCGGTGCCACCACCAACTGCACCTGCATCTCCTCCCCAGTAAGGCGATTTGCCGGGGCGTTGGGTGTGGGTGGTGTCTTCGCCTCCTCCAACAGTCTTCTAGCTGGATCCTGGCAGGCTTCCTCATGGACTCCGGCTTCATCCTTCCTGCCGGTGTCCATGCTGCCATTCCCTGCTTGCCCTGGTGGCAGTGACCAGGGCATCACCTAGCCGCTCTCCCCATCCATCACCTTCGTCCTCTCCCTCCCGATCTTGTCAGGCTACTTCCCGCAGGCCCTGACGGGGTTAGGTTGGGCTTCTGCTCAGGCACTCCTTTTGCCCTCTTCACCTCGCACCGTAGTTCCTAGGAGGAGAGGGACAAAAAAGGGATTACTAGGCACTTATCTTTTTTGAGTCTAAAATATGTAGGCACTTGCCAAATTTTAGTCTTAAATATGTAATCTATTTTATCCATGCTTGTGCTTTGTAAGATTTGTACTTGCTTATCCACATATTAATTAAAAAAGACAAGCCTTGTTGGGTACATGTGCATGTATTCTATCCGTGCAGAGGAGGAACACCTCTATACTTTTAAGTAAACAAGTTTCCTCGGCAAGCTATCTTGCTGGTGCCTTCCATTCTTGTCGCGGGGCCTGTCCTACCAGGCTTAAAATTAGGGAAGGGAACCAGGCTCTGTCAAATGCCACTACAACCTTCCTGACCGAAGCAACATTCGGATCAAAGGATGGGAGCACAAATGTTTTGAAGGTGAAAAGGTTTCTCTATGCACAAGTTTTATTCTTATAACGACATGTATGGATAAAAAGAAAACATATCTATTCGGCTTGTTTTCCGTCTCTTCCTCCCAGGATCTAGTCCGCGGCAAGAGTCCTGTAGTTAGTGCAGGGGAAAACATACCAACATATGACCTCATCTAAATGATCATGGCATGCTTATGCTAAGCTAATCATGCATGCATGTTGTTTTTAGGGCGTCAGTGCTTTGTTTCATTATCTGTGCTCGGGGTCTGCGCTTGGCTTAGTACAAAGGGTTACATGCGCATCGGCAAGGCTTCTACAAAAGGGTGACTGCCGAGGCAGCGCCCGACGGTCGCGCCTTATGGGTAGAACTTGCGAAGATGCTCAACATTCCATCAGTTTTGCATTTGAATGCCATCTTCGGTCTTCAGACGGACCGCGCCAGGTCTGGTGCCTCATACTACCCGTTAAGGGCCTTCCCACTTTAGCGTCAACTTGTTGGTACCCTTGGCGGACTGAACACGCCTAAGACAAGGTCATCTTCCTCAAGGCTCTGGGCATGGACCCTGTGGCTATCATAGCGGCGCAGGGCTTGCTGGTAGCATGCAGCACACACAGTAGCCTAGAGATGGTTCTCCTTCAGGAGCACGGCGTCGTCACGTCGGTGCTGGTCTTGCTCTACTTAATCATAGGCAAATACTCGAGGTGACCCGTATATGAGTTCCGTGGGGAGCACTGCTTCTGCCCCATAGACTAGGGAGAAGGGAGTCTGGCCGGTAGCTCGATTTGGTGTCATACGGAGCGACCAAAGAACCACTGGTAGCTCATCGATCCATCATCTATCACACTTTTGCAGCTTAACAAAAGTTATTGTCTTGAGTCCATGCAGTACTTCCGCATTCATCCTCTCAGCTCGTCCATTGCTCCTGGGATGGGCAACAAAGGCGAATGAGACATTGCTTCCGAGGGCCTGAACATACTGCATGAAGGCGCGACTTGTGAATTGGGTGCCATTGTCAGTGATGCCTCTCGCGGGCACTCCGAAATGGCACACTAATCCCTTCAACAACTTGATAGCTGATTGCGCGGTCACCTTCCTCTTGGTCTCCACTTCCGGCCACTTTGTAAACTTGTCGATTGCAACGTAAAAGAATTCAAAGCCCCCGGTAGCACGGGGGAAGGGGCCCAGGATGCCGAGCCCCCAGACCGAAAATGGCCATGATAAAGGGATCATCTAGAGAGCTTGAGCGGGTTGATGGATATTCTTGGAGTGCAACTAGCAGGCTTCACATCTGATGACTAGCTTGACTGCATCTTGGAGGGCCGTGGGCCAGTAGAAACCTTGCCGAAAAACTTTTCCAACCAAGGCTCTCGATCCGATATGGGTGCCGCACATGCCTTTCTGTATCTCTACCAATAATTCCTTCCCCTCTTCTCGGCAAATGCACTACAATTTGACACTGTTAGGCCTCCTTCTGTACAATGTGTCATCAACGAACTGATACATACTAGCCCTCCGGGCTACTCTTTTAGCCTCTTCTTTCTCTTCAGGAAGTTCTCCAGTTTGGAGGTAGTGGACGATGTGCTACGCCAAGTTGGAGCTCGTGGCTCGACAACTAGGACTAGCGGCACCTCCTCACTCGTGGAAGCGCTTACCTCGATCACAACGACCTATGGTCGTGCGGAATTGTGCCGCTCACCAGGCGAAGTGGAGTTGCTCCCGGCAGCCTCCTTACTGGGGACCTATGGAGGCCTTGCTGGTAAAGGCTTGCTGGAGTCCAGCTTCCTCCTCTTCTTAGCCATCATCAATGGAGGACTGATAACCCACAAGTATAGGGGATTGCAACAATTTTTGAGGGTAGACTATTCAACCCAAATTTATTGATTCGACACAAGGGGAGTCAAAGAATATTCTCAAGTATTAGCAGCTGAGTTGTCAGTTCAACCACACCTGAAAGACTTAATATCCGCAACAAAGTATTTAGTAGGAAAGCAGTATGGAAGTAACGGTAATGGTGGCAAAAGTAACAATACGAGTTTTGTAGCAATCGTAACAGTGGCAACAGAAAAGTAACTTGGCAGAGATCAATATGAAACGAGCTCGTAGGCAATGGATTAATGATGGATAATTATTTCGGATGGCATTCATCATGCAACAATTATAACCTAGGGTGACACAGAACTAACTCCAATTCATCAATATAATGTAGGCATGTATTCCCAATATATTCATACCTGTTTATTGAAAAGAACTTTCATGACATCTTTTGTTCTACCCTCCCATGGCAGCGGGGTCTTATTGGAAACTAAGGGATATTAAGGCCTCCTTTTAATAGAGAACTAGACCAAAGCATTAGCACTTAGTGAATACATGAACTCCTCAAACTACGGTCATCACCGGGAAGTGTCCCAACTATTGTCACTCCGGGGTTGCCGGATCATAACACGTAGTAGGTGACTATAACTTGCAAGATTGGATCAAGAACACAAATATATTCATGAAAACATAATAGGATCAGATCTGAAATCATGGCACTCGGGCCCTAGTGACAAGCATTAAGCATAGCAAAGTCATAGCAACATCAATCTTAGAACATAGTTGATACTAGGGATCAAACCCTAACAAAACTAACTCGGTTACATGGTAAATCTCATCCAACCTATCACCGTCCAGCAAGCCTATGATGGAATTACTCACGCACGACGGTGAGAATCATGAAATTGGTGATGGAGGAAGGTTGGTGATGATGATGGCGACCATTTCCCCTCTCCGGAGCCCCGAACATACTCCAGGGGTGATGGCGGCTCCGTATCGTAAAACGTGATGAATCCTTCTCTCTGATTTTTTCTCTCCCCGAACATGAATATATAGAGTTGGAGTTGAGGTCGGTGGAGCTTCGTGGGACCCACAAGCCAGGGGCGTGCCCCCTCCCTTGTGGACATCTAGTGGGTCCCCTTCAGTTGATTCTTTCGCCAATATATTTATTAATTCCAAAAATATTCTCCGTGAAGTTTTGGGTCATTCCGAGAACTTTTATTTCTACACAAAAATAACACCATGGCAATTCTACTGAAAACAGCATCAGTCCAGGTTAGTTGCATTCAAATCATGCAAATTAGAGTCCAAAACAAGGGGAAAAGAGTTTGGAAAAGTAGATACGATGGAGACGTATCAACTCCCCCAAGCTTAACCCGTTGCTTGTCCTCAAGCAATTCAGTTGAAAACTGAAAGTGATAAAGAAAAACTTTTACAAACTCTGTTTGATCTTGTTGGTGCAAGTATCTAAAGCCAACATTCAAGTTTTCAGCAAAGATCATGAACTAACCATATTCACAATAACATTTAGGTCTCACATTTGCTCATATCAATGGCATAATCAACTAGCGAGCAATAATAATAAATCTCGGATGACAACACTTATTCAAAACAATCATGATATGATATAACAAAATGGTATCTCGCTAGCCCTTTCTAAGACCGCAAAACATAAATGCAGAGCACCCCTGGAGATCAAGGACTGACTAGACATTGTAATTCATGGTAAAAGAAATCCAGTCACAGTCATACTCAATATCAATTAATAACAATGCATAAAATGACAGTGGTGCTCTCTAACTAGTGTTTTTATAAGAGGATGATGACTCGGCAATAAAAGTAAATAGATAGGCCCTTCGTAGAGGGAACCAGGGATTTGCAGAGGTGCTAGAGCCCGAGTTTTTGAAACAGGGATAAATAATATTTTGAGCGGTATGCTTTCATTATCAAGATAACAACCAAGAGATCTCAGTATCTTCCATACTAGATACATTATAGGTGGTTCCCAAACAGAATGGTAAAGTTTATACTCCCCCACCACCAACAAGCACACTCCACGGTTGGTCTGAAACAATGGGTACCATCCAACTAACAACAGCCCTAGGGGAGTTTTGTTTGCAATTATATTTTGCTTTGATTAGAGCACAAACTGGACATCCCGATTACCATCCATTTTCTCGTGAATGATGAGCGGAGTCCACTCATCGTGAGAATAACCCACCTAGCATGGAAGATACTGACAGCCCCTAGTCGCCACATGAGCAATTTGAGCATACAAAACAGATTATCATTTGAAGGTTTAGAGTTTGGCACATGCAAATTTACATGGAATGATAGGTAAATACCACATATAGGTAGATATGGTGGGCTCATATGGAACAACTTTGGGTTTATGGAAGTGGATGCACAAGCAGTATTCCCGCTTAGTACAAGTGAAGGCTAGCAAGAGATTGAGGAGCGACCAACTAGAGAGTGACAACAGTCACTACTGCAGGATGTTGCTAACACGACACAACGATCAGAGACCCTTTGATGAAACTGTGTGCGATGCATTAATCGCAAACGGTGATGTAAAAACCGTCAAAAAAGTTGCAAAATGTTTGCAATGAAGGATGCATCAAACACGGTTCAGATTTTAGTTGTGTGTGCGATGTGGGGCATATGGTTCAGTTCAATTAACTATTTGCGATGTGGCAGAACAAAAGAAACAGGCAGCCAGATGAAGGTGTGATAACCCACAAGTATAGGGGATCACAACAGTTTTCGAGGGTAGAGTATTCAACCCAAATTTATTGATTCGACACAAGGGGAGCCAACGAATATTCTCAAGTATTAGCAGCTGAGTTGTCAATTCAACCACACCTCGAAACATAATATCTGCAGCAAAGTATTTAGTAGCAAAGTAATATGATAGTAGTGGTAACGGTAGCAAAAGGTAATGATAACAAAAGTAATGTTTTTGGTATTTTGTAGTGATTGTAACAATAGCAACGGAAAAGTAAATAAGCGGAGAACAATGTATAGAAAGCTCGTAGGCAATGGATCGGTGATTGAGAATTATGCCGGATGTGGTTCATCATGTAACAGTCATAACCTAGGGTGACACAGAACTAGTTCCAATTCATTAATGTAATGTAGGCATGTATTCCGAATATAGTCATACGTGCTTATGGAAAAGAACTTGCATGGCATCTTTTGTCCTACCCTCCCGTGGCAGCGGGGTCCTAGCGGAAACTAAGGGATATTAAGGCCTCCTTTTAATAGAGTACCGGACCAAAGCATTAACACATAGTGAATACATGAACTCCTCAAACTACGGTCATCACTGGGAGTGGTCCCGATTATTGTCACTTCGGGGTTGCCGGATCATAACACATAGTAGGTGACTATAGACTTGCAAGATAGGATCAAGAACTCACATATATTGATGAAAACACAATAGGTTCAGATCTGAAATCATGGCACTCGGGCCCTAGTGACAAGCATTAAGCATAGCAAAGTCATAGCAACATCAATCTCAGAACATAGTGGATACTAGGGATCAAACCCTAACAAAACTAACTCAATTGCATGATAAATCTCATCCAACCCATCACCGTCCAGCAAGCCTACGATGGAATTACTCACGCACGGCAGTGAGCATCATGAAATTGGTGATGGAGGATGGTTGATGATGACGATCGCGACGGGTTCCCCTCTCGGGAGCCCCGAACGGATTCTAGATCAGCCCTCCCAAGAGGTTTTAGGGCTTGGCGGCGACTCCGTATCGTAAAAAGCGATGAATCCTTCTCCTTGATTTTTTTTCTCCCCGAAAGTGAATATATAGAGTTGGAGTTGAGGTCGGAGGAGCTCCAGGGGGGCCATGAGGTAGGGGGCGCGCCTAGGGGGCAGGTGCGCCCCCACCCTCGTGCCTAGGGTGTGGGGCCCCTGGTCTTGATCTTTTGCCAGTATTTTTTATTATTTCCAAAAATAGTCTCCATAAAGTTTCAGGTCATTCCGAGAACTTTTGTTTCTGCACATAGATAACACCATGGTAATTCTGCTGAAAACAACGTCAGTCCGGGTTAGTTTCATTCAAATCATGCAAGTTAGAGTCCAAAACAAGGGCAAAAGTGTTTGGAAAAGTAGATACAACGGAGACGTATCAACTCCCCCAAGCTTAAACCTTTGCTTGTCCTCAAGCAATTCAGTTGATAAACTGAAAGTGATAAAGAAAAACTTTTAGAAACTCTGTTTGCTCTTGTTGTTGTAAATATGTAAAGCCAGCATTCAAGTTTTCAGCAAAGATTATAGACTAACCATATTCACAATAACGCATAGGTATCATGTTTATTCATATCAATGGCATAATAAACTAGCGAGCAATAATAATAAATCTCGGATGACAACACTTTCTCAAAACAATCATAATATGATATAACAAGATGGTATCTCGCTAGCCCTTTTTGAGACCGCAAAACATAAATGCAGAGCACCTTTAAAGATCAAGGTCTGACTAGACATTGTAATTCATGGTAAAAGAGATCCAGTCAAGTCATACTCAATGTAAACTAACAGTAATGAATGCAAATGACAGTGGTTCTCTCCAACTGGTGCTTTTTAATAAGAGGATGATGACTCAACATAAAAGTAAATAGATAGGCCCTTCGCGGAGGGAAGCATGGATTTGTAGAGGTGCCAGAGCCCAGTTTTAAAGTAGAGATAAATAATATTTTGAGCGGTATACTTTCATTGTCAACATAACAACCAAGAGATGGCGATATCTTCCATGCTACACACATTATAGGCGGTTCCCAAACAGAATGGTAAAGTTTATAGTCCCCCTCCACCAACAAGCATCAATCCATGGATTGCTCAAAACAACGAGTGCCTCCAACTAACAACAGTCCCGGGGGAGTTTTGTTTGCAATTATTTTGATTTGATTTGCACAAAGCATGGGACTGGGCATCCCGGTGACCAACCATTTTCTCGTGAGTGAGGAGCGAAGTCCACTCCTCTTGAGAATAACCCGCCTAACATGGAAGATACGGACAACCCTAGTTGATACATGAGCTATTTGAGCATAAAAAATAGGATATTTATTTGAAGGTTTAGAGTTTGGCACATACAAATTTACTTGGAACGGCTGGTAGATACCGTATATAGGTAGGTATGGTGGACTCATATGGAACAACTTTGGGGCTTATGGGATTGGATGCACAAGCAGTATTCCCGCTTAGTACAAGTGAAGGCTAGCAAAAGACTGGGAAGCGACCAACTAGAGAGCGATAATAGTCATGAACATGCATTAAAATTAATCAACACCGAATGCAAGCATGAGTAGGATATAATGCACCATGAACATAAATATCGTAGAGGCTATGTTGATTTTGTTTCAACTACATGCGTGAACATGTGCCAAGTCAAGCCACTCGAATCGTTCAAAAGAGGATACCACCCTATCATACCACATCACAACCATTTTAATAGCATGTTGGCATGCAAGGTAAACCATTATAAGCTCCTTGCTAATTAAGCATGGCATAAGAAACTATGATCTCTAATTGTCATGGCATAAGAAACTAGGCTGAATCAGGAACGATGAACTAATCATATTTACAAAAACAAGAGAGGTCGAGTTCATACCATCTTTTCTCATCTCAGTCAGTCCATCATATATCGTCATAATTGTCTTTCACTTGCACGGCCGAACGATGTGGATAATAATAATAGTGCACATGCATTGGACTAAGCTGGAATCTGCAAGCATTCAATAAACAGGAGAAGACAAGGCAATATGGGCTGTTTTGTCAGATCAACAATAATGCATATAGGAGCCACTTCAACAATTTAATTATGGTCTTCTTCTATCGACCCCCAAAGAAAGGAAAAGAAATAAAACTATTTACATGGGAAACCTCCCAACAAGCAAAAGAAGAACATGAAATCTTTTTGGGTTTTCTTTTGAATTACTACTACAAGCATAGAAATTAAAACTAGCTAAAAGCTACAACTAATTTTTTTTTTGTTTTTCTTAAGGTTTATTAAACACACAAGAAGAAAGCATAAAAAGGAAATGAACTAGCATGGATATTATAATGAAAAAGTATGAGCACCGAAATCTAGCAATGAGTGTGTGAACATGAATGTAATGTCGGTGAGAAATACGTACTCCCCCAAGCTTAGGCTTTTGACCTAAGTTGGTCTAATGCCACGGATGGCCTGGCGGATATCCAAAGTTGTAGTTGGGGTCGTACTGAGATGCAGCAATCATTGCATTGTGGGCTGCAGCTTGGAGGCGAGCTATCTCAGCTCTCCTCTTATACTCTTCTGCCTCCTCTCTGGTTATAGAATATCTCCATTTTGCCTCCTCACAAAGGAACTAGTGAGATAGTGGTACTGACGACATTTTTCTTCCTCGAAGCTCACAAGATCAATGTTACACAAATATGCATTAAATTCTTCCTTGATTCCCGCTCGATCCATAAAGTCCTCTGAAGGCCATTCACAGGGACCCAAGTTTCTCTGGGCCTTCAGGAATTTTTGACTGGAGGTTGGTAAGTAGCCTTGGTAAACGCTCTCTGTTTGTCGGACTGAATTATCCGATTAACTAGGAGATAACCGATGGCAAGGATCATGATGGCAGCGCGGTTTCGTTCATTAGGCAAAACTGTGTGTACACAGTGTACCATGCGTCTCTACATGCACCATACCCTGATATGTGCCGCCACGCTCTGCAGCCCAAAGTAGGAGAGAGGGTCGCAAGTATCAGACTTCGACCTGCTGGCTGGAGTTTCCCCCGTCAGGCACCCATCTGGTTCAAGCCATCATCCAATCTCCACAACTTAATAAATAGTAATGTCTAACTCAGCCAGTTAGTTAGATGCGTACACTTGGTGTAGTAGGATCTTTATTTAGTTTGATGCATACACTTGTTCTTTTTTGGTAGCCCTTTTGTAATGATGGTTGATGTTTAGTTTGGAAGAGAGAGCTGCGTCTTCACTCTTATGGCCTGCTTACTGCTTCTGTTGCACCCCCAGCCCTGGTTGCTGCTACTGTTGTTTTCAATGTACAATCAGTAGTATATATCGTCTGTTGGTTGAATAAATGTGTTGTTAGAACGACAAACACAATGTTTTGGAAGTCGTTGCACGGTTCGATCCTTTAGTGCCCCGTACCGTACGTAGCGCATACTATTTTTCGTATGGAACACATTTTCCACTTGTGGATAACATGCAGCCCACTGATGAAGGCCCAATAGAGAAGCCCATAATTAACTGGAAGGGAGGCTCTCACATGAATCCGGCCCAGGTACATGCTCATGATCCCCTAAACATAAATAAGTAAAAAAATAATAAATAAAGCTAAACGCTCATGCACCAGTTCTTTAAATTCACGATTTAATAGGAGGATATTATTTCCTATGATAGTGTCATTACATTCAGTCAATATTATTCTTCGGCAAAGATAACGACCAGTCTTCTTTCTCCCAGCATTTTCTTCCTGCAACCAGCGGACCCATGCAAATCATAGTCAACATCGTAAATAGATCCCGTCCATTTTTATTTTTCAATAAGAATGTCCAACCCAGCCCAACACATTGGTGACATCACTTTATCCTCCGCCTTGGTGCGCTCGCCGCGGCGCCGCCGTTCGGCCCTGTCAACATAGTTTTTTTCGAAACGGTCCCTGTCAGCATAGTGAATTGGTTGAGGACTGTAGTTGTGAGTATGATAGTACGGACCCACCAGGTCCACTCCCGAACACAAGCAAGCGCCTCTTTTACTACTCAGATGAACCCCTCATTTTTTTACTCTAATCCATCCTGCTGATATCTGGGACCCACATCATTTTCAACATATAGCCAATTAACGACAGAATTGCACACCTTTGTTTAGTAGTAATTCGGAGGAGCAGGCTATAAACTAGGTTGTGCGGTCTCTGTGGCCCGTGTAACAACATGACTTCTACCTCTTGAGCACTGCGTTGGTTTTCCCTTGAAGAGGAAAGGGTGATGCAGCAGAGCAGCGTAAGTATTTCCCTCAGTTTTTTAGAACAAAGGTATCAATCTAGTAGGAGGCCACGCACGAGTCCCTCGCACCTACACAAACAAATAAACTCCTCGCAACCAACGTGATAAAGGGGTTGTCAATCCCTTCCCGGTCACTTACGAGAGTGAGATCTGATAGATATGATAAGATAATATTTTTGGTATTTTTATGATAAAGAGAAATAAATATGCAAGTAAAATAAATGGCAAAGGAAATAATGAAGTATTGGAAGATTAATATGATGGAAAATAGACCTGGGGGGCATAGGTTTCACTAGAGGCTTCTCTCGAGAGCATAAGTATTATGGTGGGTAAACAATTTACTGTTGAGCAATTGACAGAATTGAGCATAGTTATGAGAATATCTAGGTATGATCATGTATATAGGCATCACGTCCAAGACAAGTAGACCGACTCCTGCCTGCATCTACTACTATTACTCCACACATCGACCGCTATCCAGCATGCATCTAGAGTATTAAGTTCAAGAGAACAGAGTAACTCTTTAAGCAAGATGACATGATGTAGAGGGATAAACTCATGCAATATGATATAAACCCCATCTTGTTATCCTCGATGGAAACAATACAATACGTGCCTTGCTGCCCCTACTGTCACTGGGAAAGGACACCGCAATATTGAACCCAAAGCTAAGCACTTCTCCCATTGCAAGAAATATCAATCTAGTAGGCCAAACCAAACTGATAATTAGAAGAGACTTGCAAAGATAACCAATCCTACATAAAAGAATTCAGAGAAGATTCAAATATAGTTCATAGATAAACTTGATCATAAACCCACAAATCATCGGTCTCAACAAACACACCGCAAATGAAGATTACATCGAATAGATCTCCACAAGAGAGGGGGAGAACTTTGTATTGAGATCCAAAAAGAGAGAAGAAGCCATCTAGCTAATAACTATGGAAACGTAGGTCTGAAGTAAACTACTCACACTTCATCGGAGAGGCTATGGTGTTGATGTAAAAGCACTCCGTGATTGATACCCCCTCTGGCGGAGCTCTGGAAAAGGCCCCAAGATGGGATCTCGTGGATACAGAAAGTTACGGCGGTGGAATTAGGGTTTTGGCTCCGTATCTGGTAGTTTGGGGGTACGTAGGTATATATAGGAGGAAGGAGTACGTCAGTGGAGCAACGTGGGCCCCACGAGGGTGGAGGGCGCGCTGGGGGGGGGAGCGCGCCCCCCTACCTCGTGCCTTCCTGGTTGATTGCTTGACGTAGGGTCCAAGTCCTCTGGATCATGTTCGTTCTGAAAATCACGTTCCCGAAGGTTTCATTCTGTTTGGACTCCGTTTGATATTCCTTTTCTGTGGAACTCTGAAATAGGCAAAAAACAATAATTCTGGGCTGGGCCTCCGGTTAATTGGTTAGCCCCAAAATAATATAAAAGTGTATAATAAAGCCCAATAATGTCTAAAACAGGATATAATATAGCATGGAATGATCAAAAATTATAGATACATTGGAGACGTATAACGCATCCCAAGCTTAATTCCTGCTCGTCCTCGAGTAGGTAAATGATAAAAACAGAATTTTTGATGTGGAATGCTCCTTGGCATAATTTCAATGTAATTCTGTTAATTGTGTTATGAATATTCAGATCCGAAAGATTCAAGACAAAAAGTTCAATATTGACATAGAGATAATAATACTTCAAGCATACTAACTAAGCAATTATGTCTCTTCAAAATAACATGGCCAAAGAAAGTTATCCCTACAAAACCATATAGTCTGGCTATGCTCCATCTTCACCACACAAATGTTGGGGAACGTAGTAATTTCAAAAAAAATCCTACGCACACGCAAGATCATGGTGATGCATAGCAACGAGAGGGGAGAGTGTTGTCCATGTACCCTTGTAGACCGAAAGCGGAAGCATTAGCACAACGCGGTTGATGTAGTCGTACGTCTTCACGATCTGACCGATCAAGTACCGAACGTATGGCACCTCTGAGTTCAACACACGTTCAGCCCGATGATGTCCCTCGAACTCCGATCCAGCCGAGTGTTGAGGGAGAGTTTTGTCAGCACGACGGCGTGGTGACGATATTGATGTTCTACCGACGCAGGGCTTCACCTAAGCACTGCTACAGTATTATCGAGGTGGACTATGGTGGAGGGGGGAACCACACACGGCTAAGAGATCAATGATCAATTGTTGTGTCTATGGGCTGCCCCCTTGCCCCCATATATAAAGGAGCAAGGGGGGGTGCGGCCGGCCATAGGAGGAGGCGTGCAGGAGGAGTCCGGGAGTAGGACTCCCCTCCTTTTTCCTAGTTGGATTAGGACTTGGGGGGGAAGAGGAGAGAGGGGAAAGGAAAGGGGGGGCCCCACTCCTTGTCCAATTCGGACTTGGGGGGGGAGGGGCGCGCGGCTGCCCCTTGGCCGCCTCTCCTCTTCCTCCACTTGGGCCCATAAGGCCCAATAGCCTCCGGGGGGTTCCGGTAACCCCTCCAGTACTCCGGTAAAATCACTATTTCACCCGGAACACTTCCAATATCCAAACATAGGCTTCCAATATATCAATCTTCATGTCTCCACCATTTAAAGACTCCTCGTCATGTCCGTGATCACATCCGGGACTCCGAACAACCTTAGGTACATCAAAACACATAAACTCATAATAAAACTGTCATCGTAACGTTAAGCATGCGGACCCTACGGGTTCGAGAACTATGTAGACATGACCGAGACACATCTCCAGTCAATAACCAATAGCGGAACCTGGATTCTCATATTGGCTCCTACATATTCTACGAAGATCTTTATCGGTCATACCGCATAACAACATACGTTGTTCCCTTTGTCATCGCTATGTTTACTTGCCCGAGATTCGATCGTCGGTATCTCAATACCTAGTTCAATCTCGTTACTAGCAAGTCTCATTACTCATTCCATAATACATCATCCCGCGACTAACTCATTAGTTGCAATGCTTGCAAGGCTTAAGTGATGTGCATTACCGAGAGGGCCCAGAGATACCTCTCCGACAATCGGAGTGACAAATCCTAATCTCGAAATACGCCAACCCAACAAGTACCTTCGGAGACACCTGTAGAGCACCTTTATAATCACCCAGTTATGTTGTGACGTTTGGTAGCACACATAGTGTTCCTCTGGTAAACGGAAGTTGCATAATATCATAGTCATAGGAACATGTATAAGTCATGAAGAAAGCAATAGCAACATACTAAACGGTCGTGTGCTAAGCTAACGGAATGGGTCATGTCAATCACATCATTCTCCTAATGATGTGACCCTGTTAATCAAATGACAACTCATGTCTATGGTTAGGAAACTTAACCATTTTTGATCAATGAGCTAGTCAAGTAGAGGCATACTAGTGACACTCTGTTTGTTTATGTATTCACACATGTATTATGTTTTTGGTTAATACAATTCTAGCATGAATAATAAATATTTATCATGATATAAGGAAATAAATAATAACTTTATTATTGCCTCTAGGGCATATTTCCTTTAGTCTCCCACTTGCACTAGAGTCAATAATCTAGATTACACGATGATGATTCTAACACCCATGGAGCCTTGGTGCTGATCATGTTTTGCTCATGGAAGAGGCTTAGTCAGCGGGTCTGCAACATTCAGATCCGTTTGTATCTTGCAAATTTCTTTGTCTCCCACCTGGACTAGATCCCGGATGGAATTTAAGCGTCTCTTGATGTGCTTGGTTCTCTTGTGAAATCTGGATTCCTTCGCCAAGGCAATCGCACCAGTATTGTCACAAAAGATTTTCATTGGACCCAATGCACTAGGTATGACACCTAGATCGGATATGAACTCCTTCATCCAGACTCCTTCATTTTCTGCTTCCGAAGCATCTATGTACTCCGCTTCACATGTAGATCCCGCCACGACGCTTTGTTTAGAACTGCACCAACTGACTGCTCCTCCGTTCAATGTAAACACGTATCCGGTTTGCGATTTAGAATCGTCCGGATCAGTGTCAAAGCTTGCATCAACGTAACCATTTACGATGAGCTCTTTGTCACCTCCATAAATGAGAAACACATCCTTAGTCCTTTTCAGGTACTTCAGGATGTTCTTGACCGCTGTCCAGTGATCCACTCCTAGATTACTTTGGTACCTCCCTGCTAGACTTATAGCAAGGCACACATCAGGTCTGGTACACAACATTGCATACATGATAGAGCCTATGGCTGAAGCATAGGGAACATCTTTCATTTTCTCTCTATCTTCTGCAGTGGTCAGGCATTGAGTCTTACTCAACTTCACACCTTGTAACACAGGCAAGAACCCTTTGTTTGCTTGATCCATTTTGAACTTCTTCAAAACTTTGTCAAGGTATGTGCTTTGTGAAAGTCCAATTAAGTGTCTTGATCTATATCTATAGATCTTAATGCCCAATATGTAAGCAGCTTCACCGAGGTCTGACATTGAAAAACTCTTATTCAAGTATCCCTTTATGCTATCTAGAAATTCTATATCATTTCCAATCAACAAAATGTCATCCACATATAATATCAGAAATGCTATAGAGCTCCCACTCACTTTCTTGTAAATACAGGCTTCTCCAGAAGTCTGTATAAAACCAAATGCTTTGATCACACTATCAAAGCGTTTATTCCAACCCCGAGAGGCTTGCACCAATCCATAAATGGATCGCTGGAGCTTGCACACTTTGTAAGCTCCCTTTGGATCGACAAAACCTTCCGGTTGCATCATATACAACTCTTCTTCTAGAAATCCATTCAAGAATGCAGTTTTGACATCCATCTGCCATATTTCATAATCATAAAACGCGGCAATTGCTAACATGATTCGGACAGACTTAAGCATCACTACGGGTGAGAAGGTCTCATCATAGTCAATCCCTTGAACTTGTCAAAAACCTTTCGCAACAAGGTGAGCTTTGTAGACAGTAACATTACCGTCAACGTCAGTCTTCTTCTTGAAGATCCATTTATTCTCAATTGCTTGCCGATCATCGGGCAAGTCCACCAAAGTCCACACTTTTTTCTCATACATGGATCCCATCTCAGATTTCATGGCTTCAGGCCATTTTGCGGAATCTGGGCTCACCATCGCTTCTTCATAGTTCATAGGTTCATCATGATCTAGTAGCATGACTTCCAGAACAAGATTACCATACCACTCTGGTGCGGATCTTACTCTGGTTGATCTACGAGGATCAGTAGCAACTTGGTCTGAAGTTCCATGGTCATCATCATTAACTTCCTCACTAGTTGGTGTATGTGTTACAGAAACCGATTTCTGTGATGTACTACTTTCCAATAAGGGAGCAGGTACAGTTACCTCATCAAGTTATCTTTCCTCCCACTCACTTCTTTCGAGAGAAACTCCTTCTCTAGAAAGGATCCATTCTTAGCAACGAATGTCTTGCCTTCGGATCTGTGATAGAAGGTGTACCCAACAGTCTCCTTTGAGTATCCTATGAAGACACATTTCTCCGATTTGGGTTCGAGCTTATCAGGTTGAAGCTTTTTCACATAAGCATCGCAGCCCAAACTTTCAGAAATGACAACTTTGGTTTCTTGCCAAACCACAGTTCATAAGGCGTTGTCTCAACAGATTTCGATGGTGCCCTATTTAACGTGAATGCGGCCGTCTCTAAAGCATAACCCCAAAACGATAGCAGTAAATCTATAAGAGACATCATAGATCGCACCATATCTAGTAAAGTACGATTACGATGTTCGGACACACCATTACGTTGTGGTGTTCCGGGTGGCGTGAGTTGTGAAACTATTCCGCATTGTTTCAAATGTAGACCAAACTCGTAACTCAAATATTCTCCTCCACAATCAGATTGTAGAAACTTTATTTTCTTGTTACGATGATTTTCAACTTCACTCTGAAATTCTTTGAACTTTTCAAATGTTTCAGACTTATGCTTCATCAAGTAGATATACCCATATCTGCTTAAATCATCTGTGAAGGTGAGAAAATAACGATATCCGCCACGAGCCTCAACATTCATCGGACCACATACATCTGTATGTATGATTTCCAACAAATCTGTTGCTATCTCCATAGTTCCGGAGAATGGCGTTTTAGTCATCTTGCCCATGAGGCATGGTTCTCAAGTACCAAGTGATTCATAATCAAGTGGTTCCAAAAGTCCATCAGTATGGAGTTTCTTCATGCACTTTATAGCGATATGACCTAAACGGCAATGCCACAAATAAGTTGCACTATCATTATCAACTCTGCATCTTTTGGCTTCAACATTATGAATATGTGTATCACTACTATCGAGATTCATCAAAAATAGACCACTCTTCAAGGGTGCATGACCATAAAAGATATTACTCATATAAATAGAACAATGCAGGATCGAAAGTATGTCTAGAGGGGGGTGATTAGACTACTTGACCAAATAAAAATCTAGCCTTTTCCCAATTTTAGTTCTTGGCAGATTTTAGCTATCTTAGTACAAGTCAAGCAATCTCCACACAATTCAAGCAAGCATGCAAAAGAGTATATGAGCAGCGGAAAGGAAAGCATGCAACTTGCAAGAATGTAAAGGGAAGGGTTTGGAGGATTCAAACGCAATTGGAGACACGGATGTTTTTGTCGTGGTTCCGATAGGTGGTGCTATCGTACATCGACGTTGATGGAGACTTCAACCCACGGAGGGTAACGGTTGCGCGAGTCCACGGAGGGCTCCACCCATGAAGGGTCCATGAAGAAGCAACCTTGTCTATTCCATCACGGCCGTCGCCCACGAAGGACTTGCCTCACTAGCGGTAGATCTTCACGAAGTAGGCGATCTCCTTGCCCTTACAAACTCCTTGGTTCAACTCCACAATCTTGTCGGAGGCTCCCAAGTGACACATAGCCAATCTAGGAGACACCACTCTCCAAGAAGTAACAAATGGTGTGTTGATGATGAACTCCTTGCTCTTGTGCTTCAAATGATAGTCTCCCCAACACTCAACTCTCTCTCACAGGATTTGGATTTGGTGGAAAGAAGATTTGAGTGGAAAGCAACTTGGGGAAGGCTAGAGATCAAGATTCATATGGTCGGAATGGAATATCTTGACCTCAACACAAGTGTAGGTGGTTCTCTCTCAGAAAATGTGTATTGGAAGTGTACGTATGTTCTGATGGCTCTCTCCACGAATGAAGAGTGGGTGGAGGGGTATATATTGCCTCCACACAAAATCTAACTGTTACACACAATTTGCCAAACTCGGTGGGACCGAATGGTTAAACTTGGTTGGACCGATTCAGCAAACCTAGTGACTGTTAGGATTTTCGGTGGGACTGAGATGCAACTCGTAGGACCGATATGGTTAGGGTTAGGGCATAACATAATCTCGGTGTGACCGATTACACAAACTCGGTAGGACAGATTTTGGTAATAAGCTAACCAGAGAGTTGGTCAGGTAAACTCAGTGGGACCGATTCGCTCATCTCGATGAGACCGAAATGTTACAAAAGCGAAATAGAGAGTTTACATTGCAATCTCGGTGGGACTGATCGCTCATCCCGGTAAGACCGAAACGTTACCAAGGGAAACAGAGAGATTACAATCCCATCTCGGTGAGACCGAGATCCCTATTGGTGAGACCGATTTGCCTAGGGTTTGTGGCATTGGCTATGACATTTGAAACTCGGTGGCGCCGGATAGAAAGAATCGATGGGGCCGAGTTTGAATTTTGGTTTAGGTCATATGTGGATGTGGGAAGGTAGTTGAGGATTTTGGAGCATATCATTAAGCATTTTGAGCAAGCAAGCCATTAAGCAACACATCATCCCTCCTTGATAGTATTGGCTTTTCCTATAGACTCAATGTGATCTTGGATCACTAAATATAAATGTAGAGTCTTGAGCTTCAAGCTTGAGCCAAACATTTTGTCCCTAGAATTTTGAGGGATCCACTTTCCTCATCCATGCCATGCCATTCATTGAGCTTTTCCTGAAATATTAATCTTGGAATAATGTTAGCTCAATGAGCTATATGTTGTTAGGAATTACCAAAACCACCCAGGGATAGTTGCACTTTCAATATCCCCCTTTTTGGTAATTGATGACAACATATAGATCAAAGCTTCGACAAATGATAATAAGAGTGAAAGATATTGTCGCTTTGAGAAGTATGTGAAAAGCAAGAGCTCCCCCTAAATTTGTGCATATCTTAATATTTGCTTTGGACTGCAAATGCACAATGAGTTAGGATCATGGGTTACTCTTCCATGTCACATACATCTTGGTAGAGCGCTCAAAACAATAAAGATTGAATACATGCACTCATCACCAAGCAAAGTGCATGATCATATAAGGATAAGTAAGATAATATCATCTAACAAGCATAAGTGTAGCTTATGATCAACCACATGATCATCAATGTCTCATAGATAATAGCATAGTATCTCAAGCAATCAAAAGACAAACAAAGTTCAACCAAGAAGACAAGAGAGAACAAAAGCAAACTCTCTCTCTCTCTCGAAGCCTATGATCTATACATTTTTCTCCCCCTTTGGCAACAAGTTACCAAAAAGTTCATAGAAAATGCATAGCACTAAAACGTCTCTCAGGCTTGGTCTTCAGGTGGTGGTGTCCGGAGAACTCCAAGAACGAAGGCTTCAGTCGAAGTAGATGGAGCTGATGGAGTAGGTGCTGGAGCTGGTGGCACTGAAGCTGTAGCTGGTGCAGATGAAGTGGCTCTAGTGTCTGTTACTGGCACTGCAGTTGATCTCTGAGCTCGAGGCACTCTCGCAAATGCATCAGTGGTTGTTCTGCCCTTCCTCTCCTGCATATCATCTTGTAGCTGCTCCACAACTGACTGAATCTCAGTTACTTTGACATCTAAATCATAGAATTTTTGCTCCATGATTCTTTCCAAGCTCTCCTGGTTTTGAGTCAGGGTGGCCAACCCCTTCTCAATCCTTAGAGTTGATGCTATCAAATAACCAAGCTGGTCCTGCTTGCTTTTCAAAAAGTACTCAGATGCCTCCTCTTGAGTTGGCATCTTGGCAGCCTTCTCTTTCTTTGCTTTCTCCTTCTTCTCTTGAGCTTGTACTGATGATGGTTCATTCTCATTCATCACAACTTGATTGTCCTTGAAGTCTGGGTAGATAGGCAAGTGTTCCTTATCCAACAGGTATGTGCCTGTGCCCATCTTTGAGTTTATCAACTCCTGGATTTGTGGGGCATATCCACAACTTCTTTTCTGGTCAGCTGCAGTCCTCTTGATAGTCTCAACTATAGGGCTCATGACCTTGAACTTCTGTGGCACATCAAATATATGTAGCAAGTTAATTGCATGGCCTCTGATCATTCTTTGATCACCAGACTTGGGCAAGAGAGTATGCCTAAGGATCCAATTGATTGTAGGAAGCCCTGACAGCAAGTGTTTTACTGTCCCAAACTGGTGAGTCTCAAGATCATCTTCAGGAATCTCCTTGTACATGTTTGCCATAGAGTTGTGATCCATCTTCTTCTTGGCATAGACATCCAAGTCATCTTCTTCTTCCTTAGGAGCATTGATCAGATTTTCCCATTCCTCAATAGTTGAGTGGTACCTTGTATGATGAGGACATCAATACCATTGTTACATCCACATCCCCTACTGTTACATATACTGGACCAATTACTAGAGCTCGTGCACGCCAATTAAATTACCAGGTACTTTCGTTTCTTGGTAATGATTCTAATGTTCATGAGAATATGATGCTGCCTAAATTGGATACATTTGTTTTGCTTACAAATGAAGGGCCTAGCTTGGAGAAGGATGAACATTGGAGCAAGAACACGCATGGAGTTGATGGCATGCGCAAGGGGATCAAGAACGGAGTTACAAGTGATGATTTTAGGACTTTGAAGCCACCATAAGGAGTGCATGAAGCCTTGGACGAAATATACAAGATGCCACTTCATAATATTCGTCCATAGGCTATTCTAGGTGATGCGTCACCTTATTATTGGGCCAGGCCCATGTAATTTCGAAATACTTAAGTATATGCTATTTTTAGAGTCCGTATGTGTGGGGAAACAAGAGTTAGGGTTGGTTTCGGACCCCACCCTTAAGGGCCACGAAATTCCCCCCTCTTCCTCCATATATACAGCCCTTAGGGCGTCGTTTAGACTTTGGGTTTTGTTTAGATTAAAAGTTCGCCATAGCTGCAACTTCGCGTATTTCGTTTGTGTTCAACGACCAGACCAAGGCGTCACAGAACCCGACCTTGATCAATAAAGCTTTCATATTATATTCGCAATATCCAGATTGCAATCTAAGTTTCTTGCTTGTTCTTCGTTTGCTTGCAGGAAACAGACCCTCGTGGTCAGGTTGATCGTGCTCCGGCGTGGTCAATAACCCTCGAAAGTTGGTTTAGCAATTGCTAAGGCGCGACGTCTCGCATGTTCATAGTCGGATCGTCAAGGTCGACTCCCACAGAAAACGATAGCCACCATCTCATCGAAACATCGGGACACCTTTGCCTCTATCAAGTGGTATCAGATTTCCAGGTTACTCGGTGAGATTTTACAGTTTTTCGTAGATTAGATCGAGTCTGTTCTTCATACCTACAGTCCACGAAAAAGCCACAAAAAATTAGGGTTAGTTCATCATATCCGAACCAATCTGAGCCTTTGCATAATCTTTTTAGGGTTTTGCTTTGTTGAATTTGCGGTTGCATCGTCGTGTCAAGTTGCTGGTCTTAGAGTCTAGTCTTTTAGAGTTTCAAGTTCTGGTCATAAGTTGTCACGCCGCCGCCGCACCATCATCATCGCCTTGCCATCTACCACCATTGCTTATCCGCCACCGCTCTGAATCCGTATCCATATACCACCACCAATCCGTATCCATATACAGCCACCAATCTGTATCCATATACCACCACCGCTACCATATACCACCACCGCTGCCATATACCACAACCATATATCCACCACTAATCCGAGTTCTTCTCATATTAGGTTTGTTCTTGAGATCAATCTAAATTCCGATTCGTGTTTCCTTGCCTGTGTAGGTCTCGGAAAAAAATTCGAAGACCCCCGGGCAGTTTTTAGGCCAAAATTTCGGTGACCAAAAATATTTTTTCCCTATCCTATTTTTAGGCTTTTCTGAGTCTTTTGAGCCACGTGCCATCATAGTGATTTTTTGTCGCACTTTTTCGTCGTCGCTGCCTTGATTTCCGGAAAAAAAAGTCAAAAAAAAATTCCGTGCCCATCCTATTAGTTTGACGAGGGAAGAGTTTTGAGACACTCGCCATTATAGTGATTTTTCGCAAAAAAAGGAGCGCAAAAAAAGAGCGAAAAAAAGTTCCAGAGTGTGCTTTTCCCTTGTTTACGTGCAGCGCCGTTATTTTGTTAGTGTTCTAGGCTCGCGTCTCTAGCACAGTCTAGCCTAGGACCAGCACAGTACCGTCGTTGAGCGTTTATTCAACTTTGCATCTCTGAATTGATTATTGCTGACCCTTTTTGCTACCATACTATAAGCCTTCCCAGCTCCACATACATCTACGTCGTGCGTTTGACTCTCCCTGGCAATCGCTCTATCCAAGCTTTTGAGAGTTTTGACTACAACGGTTGCCGATCACCGCCTACTGTTGGGTAAGAACTGGTAAGAATTTGAGATTTGCTTGACGGATTTGTGACACCCGACACCACCACCACTTGTTAGTAGTCTGTAGGATCATATTCTTGTGTGTTTCTATTGTTGCTAACCATGCCAGGATCACAAGCCGACGAGACTGACTGGGAGAACCAGACGAACAAGGAGCTTCATGATAAGTTTCAGCAAATGATGAGTGGACAGGTGCAAGATGTGCTAAACAGATTTGAAGAGGCCATGGAGAAGATAGATGGCATGGAGAATACGTTTGAAACAGAGCTCGATAACAAGTTTGCTAAATTGCTTTCGCGTTTTCCACCACCACCACCGGCTGCTCCTGCCGCACCTCTGCAACAACAGCAACAACACCGACTACCTCCACGTCGGGAAACAGCCCTCCGCCGAGCGAGCCGCGTCCCTCTTCAGCCTGGCCAAACTGCTGGTGCTGCTGTTGATACTTCTGTGGCTCCTACTGCTGATGTGGAGGAGGATGATTATGTGGGAGATTACGAGGATGAGGTTGATCAAAATCAGAACTACGTGCCACCACCAGCACAGCAACCACCAGGTCGTCCACATGCAAATAATGGCAATGGTAGGGCTCACCCTCAGGTACGAGATCATGACCATCTCCCTAAACTAAAATTGAATATTCCACCATTTGAGGCTAGATATGTTCCTGATATATATCCTACTTGGGAGTTAGAAACTGAACAATGATTTACATGTTTACAATATCCCGAGGAGAGACGTGTTCCTGCTGCTGTTTGTGCATTCACTAGTTTTTCATGTGTTTGGTGGTCTAAGCATTGTAGATTATATCCTATTCCAGCTACTTGGGCTGCTTTGAAAACTGCTATGCGTACTCGTTGGGTTCCACCATATTATCAACGTGAATTATTCAAAAATTGCAGCGCTTAAGACAGGGAAAAAATATGTAGAAGAATATTATCGGGAATTACAAACTAGCATGATTAGATGTGGTATTGTTGAGGAGAATGATGCTATGCTTGCACGTTTTATGGGTGGATTAAATAGAGAGATTCAGACCATTCTAGAGTATAAGGAGTATACTAATATCACTCGTTTATTCGATCTTTCTTGTAAAGCTGAACGTGAAGTGCAGGATCGACAGGCATTGGCGCGGACTGACTTTTCTGCAGGTCGGCCTTCATCATGGACACCACGTGCATCATCTACTTCCACGCGTTCTGCTACACCGGCACCTCCGTCGGCTGCCACCTCCAACCGTGATACAATAAAGCAGGCACAATCACCACTATCTGCCAAGAGCACACCTTCTGGGCCTGCAAAGAGCTCTTCTTCATCCATGGCATCAACAGGGCAAACACATGATATTATTTGTCAATGTTGCAAGGGTGGAGGTCATTATGCGAGAGAATGCCCATCTAAGCGTGTGATGATTGTTACTGAGGATGGTGGGTATGAGTCCGCTAGTGACTATGATGAGGAGACTTTGGCTCTTATTACACGTGACGAACACGGTGGAGACGATTCTGATCATGAGACGCAATACATGGCTCCTGAAGATGCTGACAGGTATGAATGTTTAGTTGCTCAACGTGTTTTGAGTGTGCGGGTTACACAAGCTGAGCAAAATCAGAGGCATAATTTGTTCCATACAAAGGGAGTTGTGAAGGAACGTTCTGTTCGCGTGATCATAGATGGAGGGAGTTGCAACAACTTGGCTAGCATGGAGATGGTGGAGAAGCTATCTCTCACCACAAGACCACATCCACATCCTTACTACATCTAATGGTTCAACAACAGCGGCAAGGTTAAGGTAACACATACTGTTCGTGTGCATTTTAGTATCTCTACATATGCTGATTATGTTGATTGTGATGTGGTACCTATGCAAGCATGTAACTTATTACTTGGTAGACCATGGCAATTTGATAAAAATTCTGTACACCATGGTAGAAACAATCAGTATACTCTTGTTCATAACGATAAAAATATTACTTTGCTTCCTATGACTCCTAATTCCATTTTGAAAGATGATATTAATAGAGCTAATAAAGCAAAACAGGAGACAAATAAGAGTGAAAATCAGATTGTGGCAAAAGAATTTGAGCACCAAATGAAGCCTAATAATAAACCATCTACTGTTGTTTCTGAAATTAAATTGAGAAGTGCATGTTTACTTGCCAACAAATCTGATATTGATGAGTTAGATTTTAGCAAATCTGTTTGCTATGCTTTCGTGTGCACAGAGGCATTATTTTCATTCAAGGACGTGCCTTCCTCTTTTCCCCCTGCTATCACTAACATTTTGCAGGAGTTCGCTGACGTCTTTCCACAAGACGTGCCACCGGGATTACCACCTATTCGATGGATTGAGCATCAAATTGACTTAATTCCCGGTGCTTCGCTACCCAACCGTGCACCATACCGTACCAATCCAGAGGAGACGAAGGAGATTATGCGTCAAGTACAGGAGCTGCTCGACAAAGGTTATATACGCGAATCTCTTAGTCCTTGTGCTGTTCCTATTATACTAGTGCCTAAAAAGGATGGTACATCGCGTATGTGTGTTGATTGTAGAGGCATTAATAATATTACTATTCGTTATCGTCATCCTATTCCTAGGCTTGATGATATGCTTGATGAATTGAGTGGATCTACAATATTCTCCAAAGTTGATTTGCGTAGTGGATACCATCAAATTCGTATGAAATTGGGAGATGAATGGAAAACAGCATTTAAAACTAAGTTTGGTTTATATGAGTGGTTAGTCATGCCTTTTGGGTTAACTAATGCGCCTAGTACTTCTATGAGACTAATGAACAAAGTTTTACGTGCTTTCATTGGACGATTTGTGGTAGTCTATTTTGATGATATACTGATTTATAGGAAATCTTTGGAAGCACATTTGGAACATTTACGTGCTGTTTTTATCGCTCTACGTAATGCACGTTTGTTTGGTAACCTTGGGAAGTGCACCTTTTGCACCGACCGAGTATCTTTTCTTGGCTATGTTGTTACTCCACAGGGAATTGAAGTTGATAAAGCCAAGATTGAAGCTATTGAGAGTTGGCCGCAGCCCAAAACGGTCACACAAGTGAGGAGTTTCCTTGGCCTCGCTGGTTTCTATAGGCGTTTTATGAGAGATTTCAGCACCATTGCTGCACCTCTCAACGAGCTTACAAAGAAGGATGTGCCTTTTGTTTGGGGTACCGCACAGGAAGAAGCCTTCACGGTATTGAAAGATAAGTTGACACATGCTCCTTTACTCCAACTTCTTGATTTTAATAAGACTTTTGAGCTTGAATGTGATGCTAGTGGAATTGGATTAGGAGGTGTGTTATTACAAGATGGCAAACCTGTTGCATACTTTTCTGAAAAATTGAGTGGGCCTAGTCTGAATTATTCTACTTATGATAAAGAATTATATGCTCTTGTTCGGACTTTAGAAACATGGCAGCATTATTTATGGCCCAAAGACTTTGTTATACATTCTGATCATGAATCTTTGAAACACATTAAAAGTCAAGCAAAACTGAACCATAGACATGCTAAATGGGTTGAATTCATTGAGACTTTCCCTTATGTCATTAAACACAAGAAGGGTAAAGAAAATGTTATTGCTGATGCATTGTCTCGTTGTTATACTATGCTTTCACAACCTGGCTTTAAAATATTTGGTTTGGAGACCATCAAAGATCAATATTTGCATGATGCTGAATTTAAAGATGTATTGCAGAATTGTAAAGAAGGTAGAACATGGAACAAGTTCGTTGTTAATGATGGATTTGTGTTTCGTTCCAACAAGCTATGCATTCCAGCTAGCTCCGTTCGTCTTTTGTTGTTGCAGGAGGCGCATGGAGGAGGACTAATGGGACACTTTGGTGTGAAGAACACGGAGGATATACTTGCTACACATTTCTTTTGGCCAAAGATGAGACGGGATGTTGAGCGTTTTGTTGCTCGCTGCACTACATGTCAAAAAGCTAAGTCACGACTCAATCCTCATGGTTTATATATGCCTTTGCCTGTACCTAGTGTTCCTTGGGAGGATATATCTATGGACTTTGTTTTAGGTTTAGCTCGAACAAAGAAGGGGAGGGATAGCATATTTTTTGTCGTGGATAGATTCTCAAAAATGGCACACTTTATACCATGTCATAAAAGCGATGATGTTGTTAACGTTGCTGATTTGTTCTTTCGTGAAATTATTCGCTTGCATGGTGTGCCAAATAGTATTGTTTCATATCGTGATACTAAATTTCTTAGCCACTTTTGGAGATGTTTATGGGCTAAGTTGGGGACTAAACTGCTTTTTAGTACTACTTCTCACCCCCAAACTGATGGACAAACTGAAGTAGTCAACAGAACATTGTCTACTCTGCTTAGGGTTGTTTTGAAGCATAATAAGAAAATGTGGGAAGAATGCTTGCCTCATATTGAATTTGCTTATAATCGTTCATTGCATTCTACTACTAAGATGTGCCCTTTTGAAATTGTGTATGGTTTCCTACCTCGTGCACCTATTGATTTGTTGCCTCTTCCATCTTCGGAGAAGGTTAATTTTGATACGAAAGAATGTTCTGAATTGATTTTAGAAATGCATGAGTTAACTAAGGAAAACATTGAGCGTATGAACGCTAAATATAAACTTGCTGGAGATAAGGGTAGAAAACATGTTGTGTTTGCACCTGGAGATCTTATTTGGTTACATTTGCGTAAAGATATATTTACTAATTTGCGCAAATCAAAGCTAATGCCACGTGCTGATGGTCCTATTAAGGTGTTGTAGAAAATAAATGATAATGCATATAAACTTGAGCTACCTGCAGATTTTGGGGTTAGTCCCACTTTTAACATTGCAGATTTGAAGCCTTATTTGGGTGAGGAAGATGAGCTTCCGTCGAGGACGACTTCATTTCAAGAAGGGGAGGATGATGAGGACATCAATACCATTGTTACATCCACATCCCCTACTGTTACATATACTGGACCAATTACTAGAGCTCGCGCACGCCAATTAAATTACCAGGTACTTTTGTTTCTTGGTAATGATTCTAATGTTCATGAGAATATGATGCTGCCTAAATTGGATACATTTGTTTTGCTTACAAATGAAGGGCCTAGCTTGGAGAAGGATGAACATTGGATCAAGAACACGCATGGAGTTGATGGCATGTGCAAGGGGATCAAGAACGGAGTTACAAGTGATGATTTCAGGACTTTGAAGCCACCAAAAGGAGTGCATGAAGCCTTGGACGAAATATACAAGATGCCACTTCATAATATTCGTCCATAGGCTATTCTAGGTGCTGCGTCACCTTATTATTGGGCCAGGCCCATGTAATTTGGAAATACTTAAGTATAGGCTATTTTTAGAGTCCGTATGTCTGGGGAAACAAGAGTTAGGGTTGGTTTCGGACCCCACCCTCAAGGGCCACGAAATTCCCCCCTCTTCCTCCATATATACAGCCCTTAGGGCGTCGTTTAGACTTTGGGTTTTTTTTAGATTAAAAGTTTGCCATAGCTGCAACTTCGCGTACTTCGTTTGTGTTCAACGACCAGACCAAGGTGTCACAGAACCCCACCTTGATCAATAAAGCTTTCATCTTATATTCGCAATATCCAGATTGCAATCTCAGTTTCTTGCTTGTTGTTCGTTTGCTTGCAGGAAACAGACCCTCGTGGTCAGGTTGATCGTGCTCCAGCGTGGTCAATAACCCTCGGAAGTTGGTTTAGCGATTGCTAAGGCGCGACGTCTCGCACGTTCGTAGTCGGATGGTCAAGGTCGACTCCCACAGAAAATGATAGCCACCATCTCATCGAAACATCGGGACACCTTTGCCTCTATCATTGTACCTTCAGACATCCATACTATCCTGCCATCTGGATAGAAGTGTGCTGTGGAGTAGAATTGCATTATGAGCTCTTCATTCCACTTTGTGAGCTTCTGCCCAACAAAGTCTGCAACTCCACAAGCACTGAAGCTGTCAAACACACCAGGATAGTGTTCCTCATTTTCCTTGATATACTTCCAGTCGACCCACCTCATTTCACACACTATAGGCTTCTTGTCCAGCAGCACTGTCTCATAGAAATCTTGTTGTTCCTTTGTGTGGAACTTGTAATCAACAGCAGTTCTTCTCCTGGTAGCATATGGATCTATCTCTCTCCATAGCCTCAACCCTGAGTCTCTCCTGATCTTCATGTTCTCAGCCACAGGATGGGCATCATTGTGGTCTAGAATCTTGGGTTTGAGCTTCCTCAGGACTTGTCCTTCATCATCTTCATCAGCAGCAACTTCAGGCACTGGGGCCTTGTTCTTCTCAGCAGCTGGTATACTCCTGGTATTCCTCTTAGGTGCACTCTTGGGCTTGGAGGATGCTTTGGGTGCTTCTTTGGGCTTTGATGAAGCAGCCCCTGACTTTATAGCATCACCCATCAGCTTTTGTGCCTTGGGTGCCGGTGCAGCAACCTCTTCTTCTTCTTCTTCTTCCATCATGGAAGCCTTTCCAATCACTCTGGCCATGGTCTTCTTGACCCTTTCCTTCCTTTCTTCCCTTCTGCAGTAGCCTCTTTGGGTTCAGATCCCAAAGGGACTTGAGTAGATGCTCTGGCCTTAGACATTGGAATTCTCTTTGCAGGAACCTTTTGCTTCATGCCTGGCTTGGTGCCAGCAGCAGTGCTATATTCCTTCTTAACCACTTTCTTCTTGGAAGTGGCCTCATCCTCAACTGCCACATAGTCTTCATCCTCAGACTCTGAAGTTTTCTTCTTCCTTGTTCTGGTGGCAGCTTTGGGCAAGTTGCTGGGAGTGCTCCTGCTACCATCATCTGAACTGCTAGAGGGACTAGTGCCCTCACTCAGGCGAACCTGCTCCTCTGACCTGTTCTGGCTGTCACTCTGATCAGACATATTGCAAACACTAACAGCAGACCCTGTGAATAGATATAGATGAGGTAGAGTGGATGAGAATCACAAAATGAAGAGGTTTTTGCAAAAGAATGAGTCAAAAACTTAGTTTTAGTTTTCCACAGATAGCATTTCGGATCAACCGGTTTGTAAACTCGGTGATACCGAAGCAGCTGTTGGAACCTAAACTAGTGAACTCGGTCAGACCGAGTCACAGTTTGGTGGCACCGAGACTGCTAGGGTTTCACAAAGTCCTGAACTCGGTCACACCTATTTGCAATTCTTGGTCAGACCGAAAATTACATGTGCAATGGCCTGAGCCGAATCGGTGGTACCGAGTTCCACAACTCGGATGGTCCGAGATGGTTTCGGCGGAAACCTAACCCTAAATTTTCAATTCAACTCTAATCTACGGAGTGTTTTGACTGGATAGAAGCGTTTCAATCGTGGTAAGAATCATAGTGAACACAATGTGCTAGGAATCGGACGGGGATAGCACTGTGATCGAGTCCATACCCTAGTTCGGCGATGAACTTGCTACGGCGGCAACGGCGGGGAAGAATTCCGTTCACGACGGCAGAGACCAGCGACAGGAGGCGGCTGGCGACGAGGAAGACGATCTGGAGACCCTAGAGGCAGAGCGAGCTATGCGCGGGCGAAGGGGTTTCGGAGAAATTTCCAAAAAAAATCCCATGAGTATATAGAGCCCGACCCTGTCGGTGTGACCGAGTGGAACAACTCGGTGGCACTGAGATTCATAACTGCAAGCAGTTACTGAAACTCGGTGTGACCGAAAGGTTCAAATCGGTTGCACCGAGATTGAAACCCTAGATCAACTTAGTGATCTCGGTATGACCGAAATGGAGGAATCGGTCAGACCGAAACGCACAAAGAAGTTTTGGAAGTTTAAGTCTATGATGAATCGGGGACTCCGAGTGCTCCTCACACAGAGTGGTTCGAATCTGACTTGATCAAATTTTGTGATGTAGCATGAATAGAGTTTGAGACGAGAAAAGCATAGATAGCTAGAGAGGGTTCTTAGGCATTCTTGCCCATCCACTTGGCAAAAGAAAATAAAACCAATCAATCAAAACAACAAGTGGATGTCCTCGAATGAGTAAAATATGCAATCAACATGCTCACACAATAAAATGGCAATTGAAATATGTGGCAAAGCATGCACAACCAATTCTAGCATCTATCAAACAATTTGCGATGACTAGGTCATCTATATATGAGTATATTGACTTAGGAGTCAAATGAGAACATTTGATCATAGGTCATACTCATCGTTTAAGCACAAGTGGGGTTACCACTTTTACATAAAGCATTGTTGTGTTCACACCATTAGAGTTGCTTTAGCTCAATTCTTAGAGTAAAGCTCCCCCTAGATGTGAGATCCCCCCTAAGAGGGATGAACTAACCTTGGGTTTTGTCGATGATGACTTCATGTAGATGTTGAAGATGTGGATGCTCAATGTTGATGTAGATCATTTGGAGCTATCCATTGGAGTGAGTTGCACTTTCAATACCTACACGGGTTAGTCCCACAAGGAACAAACAAGGATATACATAGACATAGAGTGATGCACATACAAGATGATGTCTATGAAAGCTTTTAGGTTACCTTGTCCCTTGTCTTACCAACAAGAGGGTTTGTGACTCCTTGAACTAGTGCAAGATGTGGAAGTTGATTGCACTTGTTCTTGCCAAGATGATAAGAGTGAAGTATGTTGGCGGAGTCACCCTCAAGAACTCTCTAGTTCTTCTTCGGGATCCACACCATCTTGATGGGAATCCTCGGTATTGTAGTTGTACTTGATGAAGTGGAACTTGAAGTAGTCTTGGAAACCCACTTGACCAAGGCCTTAGGAGCTTCTTCAAATGCATCAATTTCCTCTTGAAGCTTGTCCTTGCCTTTTTGCTTGTGGTCTTCTGGTGGAAGATCATCTTGAGCTTGTGTCCCTTTGAAAGAAGTAGGATCATACTTCTCTTGTTGAGGAACAAACTTCGTCTTGGGGTATTGATCTTCTTCCCACTCAACTCCATTGGCATTGAACTTTCGTTCAAAACCAACACCTTGATTCTTCCGGTGCCTTCCTTCCTTGCGTACAATTTCCTCGAATTGCTTACTTTCGGCAAGGCTCTTGTAAACACCTTTCTCTATAATTCCCTTCAATAAGCTATTTTCTTGCTCAAGTGTAACTTGGCTAAGAGAATCATTAGTGGAATCAAGAGAACTACTAGAAGCAACAATATTGGATTTAGCATGATTATTGTTACTACTAGAGGAAGAATCTTTCTTGTTCTTGTTACTAGACTTGACTTGAGGCATGTAAGTGGATAAGAGTAAATGCTTGGCAATGTAAGAAGAACTTTTCTTACGAAGATCATCATTGATTGCTTTTAAGAACTCATCCTCTTGCTCAAGGTTGAGCTTTTCAAAGTGTAATTTCTCATGAGTCCTTAAAAGTTCTCGATGATCTCCTAAGATAGTTTCATGAGCTAACTTAAGAGTGTTTAGTTCTTTAGTTAGAGACTCAATCTTCTCCTTATCATTGTCATTCGTTTTATCTTGATTAGCATTATTAATTTACATTTCATCATAGTATTCATCACTAGAGTTGTCAACAAGTAAATCATCATCACCTAACAAGTCATCTTCATGACTATTGAAATCAACATACTCGGGGTGTGATACCTTTGGGCCTTTAGCCATGAAGCATGTTCCAACTCCTTCATTTGGTGAGTCAAATATGTCGTAGGAGTTGGTTGTCACAAGTGCTAGACCGGCAACACCTTCATCTTGAGTATATTCGGAGTCGGAGTGATAGCTTCTCTCGGAGTGGTTGTCAGAGTCGGAGCCGGATACCCATTCACCAACATGAGCTTGATGTCTTCATTTTGTGTAGCTCCTTGATGACTTGTCCTTTCTTTCCGAATCCTTGCTTCTCCGTGAGGGTCTTCGTTCATAATGATCATCTCTACTCCTTCTTTCTCTAGATGGTGATTCTTCTCTTCTACTTCTTCTCTTGGGAGAATCTTCTCTTCTCTTGTAGGGGGCGTACAGTCATTGGAATAGTGTCCGGGCCTTCCACAATTGTAGCAGTTTCGCTCTCGACTAGAAGATCTTTTGTCATTGTAGGACCTTGACTTGGAGCTTCTCTCTTTGCTTCTACTCTTGTAGAACTTGTTGAAGTTCTTCACCATTAAGCTCAATTCTTCATTGAAGGTTTGTTTCTCACTCGATGATGTGGGGGCTTCACATGAGGCTTTGTAAGCACCACTAGATTTGTTGTGAAGTTCCTCTTTATCCTTGAGTGACATCCCATGAGCAACAATTCTTCCGATGACTTCCGTTGGCTTGAGATCTTTGTAATTGGGCATCATTTGGATCAATGTGCACACGGTATCATATTTTCCATCCAAGGCTCTTAGGATCTTCTTGATGATGAATCTATCGGTCATCTCTTCACTCCCTAAGCTGGCAATATCATTTGTGATAAGAGCAAGCCTAGAGTACATTTCAGCAACACCTTCACCATCCTTCATTTTGAACTTGTCAAGTTGACTTTGAAGCACATCCAATTTGGATTGCTTGACGGAGTCGGTACCTTCGTGCATATCAATCAAAGTATCCCAAATTTCCTTTGCATTCTCAAGACGGCTGATTTTGCTGAATTCTTCGGGGCACAATCCATTGAAGAGGATATCACAAGCTTGAGCGTTGTATTGCAGCATTTTCAACTCTTCCGCGGTGGCTTCACGGTTCGGTTCTTTCCCGTCAAAGAATTCACCTTGCAAGCCAATACACACAATAGCCCAAACGATGGGGTTATGTCCAAGAATATGCATTTTCATCTTATGCTTCCAACTAGCAAAATTAGTGCCATCAAAGTAAGGACCTCTACGGTGATAATTTCCCTCGCTAGACGCCATACTCTCCTAGGTTGTGAAACCAAGGCTATGACCGCCAAAAGCTATGGAAATCAAAGAAATGGAGACCAAAGCTTTGATACCACTTGTAGGATCGAAAGTATGTCTAGAGGGGGGGGTGATTAGACTACTTGACCAAATAAAAATCTAGCCTTTTCCCAATTTTAGTTCTTGGCAGATTTTAGCTATCTTAGTACAAGTCAAGCAATCTCCACACAATTCAAGCAAGCATGCAAAAGAGTATATGAGCAGCGGAAAGTAAAGCATGCAACTTGCAAGAATGTAAAGGGAAGTGTTTGGAGGATTCAAACGCAATTGGAGACACGGATGTTTTTGTCGTGGTTCCGATAGGTGGTGCTATCGTACATCCACGTTGATGGAGACTTCAACCCATGGAGGGTAACGGTTGCGCGAGTCCACGGAAGGCTCCACCCACGAAGGGTCCACGAAGAAGCAACCTTGTCTATTCCATCACGGTCGTCGCCCATGAAGGACTTGCCTCACTAGCGGTAGATCTTCACGAAGTAGGCGATCTCCTTGCCCTTACAAACTCCTTGGTTTAACTCCACAATCTTGTCGGAGGCTCCCAAGTGACACCTAGCCAATCTAGGAGACTCCACTCTCCAAGAAGTAACAAATGGTGTGTTGATGATGAACTCATTGCTCTTGTGCTTCAAACGATAGTATCCCCAACACTCAACTCTCTCTCACGGTATTTGGATTTGGTGGAAAGAAGATTTGAGTGGAAAGCAACTTGGGGAAGGCTAGAGATCAAGATTCATATGGTTGGAATGGAATATCTTGACCTCAACACAAGTGTAGGTGGTTCTCTCTCAGAAAATGTGTATTGGAAGTGTAGGTATGTTCTGATGGCTCTCTCCACGAATGAAGAGTGGGTGGAGGGGTATATATAGCCTCCACACAAAATCTAACCGTTACACACAATTTGCCAAACTCGATGGGACCGAATGGTTAAACTCGGTCGGACCGATTCAGCAAACCTAGTGACCGTTAGGATTTTCGGTGGGACTGAGATGCAACTCGGTAGCACCGATATGGTTAGGGTTAGGGCATAACGTAATCTCGGTGTGACCGATTACACAAACTCGGTAGGACGGATTTTGGTAATAAGCTAACCAGAGAGTTGGTCAGGCAAACTCGGTGGGACCGATTCGCTCATCTCGGTGAGACCGAAATGTTACAAAAGGGAAATGGAGAGTTTACATTGCAATCTCGGTGGGACCGATCGCTCATCTCGGTAAGACCGAAACGTTACGAAGGGAAACAGAGAGATTACAGTCCCATCTCGGTGAGACCGAGATCCCTATCGGTGAGACCGATTTGCCTAGGGTTTGTGGCAGTGGCTATGACATTTGAAACTCGGTGGCGCCGGATAGAAAGAATCGGTGGGGCTGAGTTTGACTTTTGGTTTAGGTCATATGTGGATGTGGGAAGGTAGTTGAGGATTTTGGAGCATATCATTAAGCATTTTGAGCAAGCAAGCCATTAAGCAACACCTCATCCCTCCTTGATAGTATTGGCTTTTCCTATAGACTCAATGTGATCTTGGATCACTAAAATATAAAATGTAGAGTCTTGAGCTTCAAGCTTGAGCCAAACTTTTTGTCCTTGGAATTTTGAGGGATCCACTTTCCTCATCCATGCCATGCCATTCATTGAGCTTTTCCTGAAATATTAATCTTGGAATAATGTTAGCTCAATGAGCTATATGTTGTTAGGAATTACCAAAACCACCCAGCGATAGTTGCACTTTCAAACAACCATTATTCTTTGATTTAAATGAATAACCGTCTCGCATCAAACAAGATCCAGATATAATATTCATGCTCAACGCTGGCACCAAATAACAATTATTTTGGTCTAATACTAATCCCGAAGGTAGATGTAGAGGTAGCGTGCCGACCGCGATCAGATCGACTTTGGAACCATTTCCCACGCGCATCGTCACCTCGTCCTTTGCCAGTGTTCGCTTAATCCGTAGTCCCTGTTTCGAGTTGCAAATATTAGCAATAGAACCAGTATCAAATACCCAGGTGCTACTGCGAGCTCTAGTAAGGTACACATCAACAACATGTATATCACATATACCTTTGTTCACCTTGCCATCCTTCTTATCCGCCAAATACTTGGGGCAGTTCCGCTTCCAGTGACCAGTCTGCTTGCGGTAGAAGCACTCAATTTTAGGCTTAGGTCCAGACTTGGGTTTCTTCTCATGAGCAGCAACTTGCTTGCTGTTCTTCTTGAAGTGCCCCTTCTTCTTCCCTTTACCCTTTTTCTTGAAACTAGTGGTCTTGTTCACCATCAACACTTGATGCTCCTTCTTGATTTCTACCTCCGCAGCTTTTAGCATTGCGAAGAGCTCGGGAATTGTCTTATTCATCCCTTGCATATTATAGTTCATCACGAAGCTCTTGTAGCTTGGTGGCAGTGATTGAAGAACTCTGTCAATGACACTATCAACCGGAAGATTAACTCCCAGGTGAGTCAAGTGATTATGGTACCCAGACATTCTGAGTATGTGTTCACTGACAGAACTATTCTCCTCCATCTTGCAGCTATAGAACTTATTGGAGACTTCATATCTCTCAATCCGGGAATTTGCTTGAAATATTAACTTCAACTCCTGGAACATCTCATATGCTCCATGACGTTCAAAACATCGTTGAAGTCCCGGTTCTAAGCCGTAAAGCATGGCACACTGAACTATCGAGTAGTCATCAGCTTTGCTCTGCCAGACGTTCTTAACGTCGTCAGTTGCATCAGCAGCAAGCCTGGCACTCAGCGGTGCTTCCAGGATGTAATTCTTTTGTGCAACAATGAGGATAACCATCAAGGCATGGACCCAGTCCGTGTAATTGCTACCATCATCTTTCAACTTTGCTTTCTCAAGGAACGCATTAAAATTCAACGGAACAACAACATGAGCCATCTATCTACAATCAAACATAGACAAGCAAGATACTATCAGGTACTAAGTTCATGATAAATTTAAGTTCAATTAATCATATTACTTAAGAACTCCCACTTAGAAAGACATCCCTCTAATCCTCTAAGTGATCACGTGATCCAAATCAACTAAACCATAACCAATCATCACGTGAAATGGAGTAGCTTTCAATGGTGAACATCACTATGTTGATCATATCTACTATATGATTCACGCTCGACCTTTCGGTCTCAGTGTTCCGAGGCCATATCTGCATATGCTAGGTTCGTCAAGTTTAACCTGAGTATTCTGCGTGTGCAAAACTGGCTTGCACCCGTTGTAGATGGACGTAGAGCTTATCACACCTGATCATCACGTGGTGTCTGGGTATGACGAACTTTGGCAATGATGCATACTCAGCGAGAACACTTTTATCTTGAAATTTAGTGAGAGATCATCTTATAATGCTACCGTCAATCAAAGCAAGATAAGATGCATAAAAGATAAACATCACATGCAATCAATATAAGTGATATGATATGGCCATCATCATCTTGTGCTTGTGATCTCCATCTCCGAAGCACCGTCATGATCACCATCGTCACCGGCGCGACACCTTGATCTCCATCGTAGCATCGTTGTCGTCTCACCAATCTTATGCTTCCACGACTATTGCTACCGCTTAGTGATAAAGTAAAGCATTACAGGGCGATTGCATTGCATACAATAAAGCGACAACCATATGGCTCTTGCCAGTTGCCGATAACTCGGTTACAAAACATGATCATCTCATACAATAAAACAAGTTAGACGTCCTCTACTTTGTTGTTGCAAGTTTTACGTGGCTGCTACGGGCTTTAGCAAGAACCGTTCTTACCTACGCATCAAAAACCATAACTATAGTTTGTCAAGTTGGTGTTGTTTTAACCTTCGCAAGGAACGGGCATAGCCACACTTTGTTCAACTAAAATTGGAGAAACTAACACCCGCCAGCCACCTGTGTGCAAAGCACGTTGGTAGAACCAGTCTCGCGTAAGCGTACGCGTAATGTCGGTCCGAGCCGCTTCATCAAACAATACCGCCAAACCAAAGTATGACATGCTGGTAAGCAGTATGACTTATATCGCCCACAACTCACTTGTGTTCTACTCGTGCATATAACATCAACGCATAAAACCTGGCTCGGATGCCACTATTGGGGAACGTAGTAATTTCAAAAAAATTCCTATGCACATGCAAGATCATGGTGATGCATAGCAACGAGAGGGAGAGTGTTGTCCATGTACCCTCGTAGACCGAAAGCGGAAGCGCTAGCACAACGCGGTTGATGTAATTGTACGTCTTCACGATCCGACCGATCAAGTACCGAACGTACAGCACCTCCGAGTTCAGCACACGTTCAGCCCGATGACGTCCCTCGAACTCCAATCCAGCCAAGTGTTGAGGGAGAGTTTCGTCAGCACGACGGCGTGGTGATGATGTTGATGTTCTACCGACGCAGGGCTTCACCTAAGCACCTCTATAGTATTATCGAGGTGGTCTATGGTGGAGGGGGCACCGCACACGGCTAAGAGATCAATGATCTTTTTTTGTGTCTATGGGGTGCCCCCTTGCCCCCGTATATAAAGGAGCAAGGGGGGGTGCGGCCGGCCATAGGAGGAGGCGCGCAGGAGGAGTCCTACTCTCACCAGGAGTAGGACTCCCCTCCTTTTTCCTAGTTGGATTAGGACTTGGGGGAAGAGGAGAGAGGGGAAAGGAAAGGGGGGCGCTGCCCCCCCCCCTTGTCCAATCTGGACTTGGGGGGGAGAGGCATGTGGCTGCCCCTTGGCCGCCTCTCCTCTTCCTCCACTTGGGCCCATAAGGCCCAATTGCCTCCGGGGGGTTCCGGTAACCCCTCCGGTACTCCGGAAAAATCACTATTTCACCCGGAACACTTCCGATATCCAAACATAGGCTTCCAATATATCAATCTTCATGTCTCGACCATTTTGAGACTCCTCGTCATGTCTGTGATCACATCCGGGACTTCGAACAACCTTCGGTACATCAAAACACATAAAGTCATAATAAAACTGTCATCGTAACATTAAGCGTGCGGACCCTATGGGTTCGAGAACTATGTAGACATGACCGAGACACGTCTCTGGTCAATAACCAATAGCGGAACCTGGATGCTCATATTGGCTCCTACATATTCTACGAAGATCTTTATCGGTCAGACCGCATAACAACATACATTGTTCCCTTTGTCATCGGTATGTTTACTTGCCCGAGATTCGATCGTAGGTATCTCAATACCTAGTTCAATCTCGTTACTAGCAAGTCTCTTTACTCGTTTCATAATACATCATCCCGCGACTAACTCATTAGTGGCAATGCTTGCAAGGCTTAAGTGATGTGCATTACCGAGAGGGCCCAGAGATACCTCTCCGACAATCGGAGTGACAAATCCTAATCTCGAAATACGCCAACCAACAAGTACCTTCGGAGACACCTGTAGAGCACCTTTATAATCACCCAGTTACGTTGTGACATTTGGTAGCACACAAAGTGTTCCTCCGGTAAACGGGAGTTGCATAATCTCATAGTCATAGGAACATGTATAAGTCATGAACAAAGCAATAGCAACATACTAAACGATCGTGTGCTAAGTGAATGGAATGGGTCATGTCAATCACATCATTCTCCTAATGATGTGATCCCATTAATCAAATGACAACTCATGTCTATGGTTAGGAAACTTAACCATCTTTGATCAACGAGCTAGTCAAGTAGAGGCATACTAGTGACACTCTGTTTGTTTATGTATTCACACATGTATTATGTTTCCGGTTAATACAATTCTAGCATGAATAATGAACATTTATCATGATATAAGGAAATAAATAATAACTTTATTATTGCCTCTAGGGCATATTTCCTTCAACAAATTATTCAAATCATGCACAACCCCGATTTCAAGCCAAGCAATTGTTTCATACTTTTGGTGTTCTCAAAATTTTTCAATCTTCACGCAATACATGAGCGTGAGCCATGGACATAGAACTATAGGTGGAATAGAATGGTGGTTGTGGAGAAGACAAAAAGGGAGAAGATAGTCTCACATCAACTAGGCGTATCAACGGGCTATGGAGATGCCCATCAATAGATATCAATGTGAGGGAGTAGGGATTGCCATGCAACGGATGCACTAGAGCATAAGTATATGAAAGCTCCACAAAAAGAACGAAGTGGGTGTTGTCGATGTCAAAACCGGCGGATCTTGGGTAGGGGGTCCCAAACTGTGCGTCTAAGGCGGATGGTAACAGGATGCAGGGAACACGATGTTTTACCCAGGTTCGGGCCCTCTTGATGGAGGTAAAACCCTACGTCCTTCTTGATTTATTCTTGATGATATGAGTATTACAAGAGTTGATCTACCACGAGATCGGAGAGCTTAAACCCTAGAAGCTAGCCTATGGTATGATTGTATGTTGTCCTACGGACTAAAACCCTCCGATTTATATAGACACCGAAAAGGGCTAGGGTTACACAAGGTCGGTTACAAAGGAGGAGATATCCATATCCGTACTGCCTAGCTTGTCTTCCACGCCAAGTAGAGTCCCATCGGGACACGAGATGAAGTCTTCAATCTTGTATCTTCAAAGTCTAACAGTCCGGCCAAAGGATATAGTCTGGCTGTCCGGAGACCCCCTAATCCAGGACTCCCTCAGTAGCCCCTGAACCAGGCTTCAATGACGATGAGTCCGGCGCGTAGTATTGTCTTCGGCATTGCAAGGCGGGTTCCTCCTCCGAATACACCTCAAAAGAATTTGAATACAAGGATAGTGTCCGACCCTGCAAAATAAGTTCCACATACCATCGTAGAGAGAATAATATTTCCACAAATCTAATCTGCTGACTTGTTTTGGCAACATGACATTAAGACATGGCCCGGTGATTACTCGAACCGTTTCCTTTAACTAGCTCCGCACATAACGCGAGGTAGTTTTTTGACACGTCTTGTCAAAGCAGAGATCGTGTCCCCCTTATTACGGGATTCTCATCAATACGGGCGTGGGTAATCCAACCGCGCCATCGATTACGGCGCTTGGGGGATAAGCGAGTTTTACCAGGCTTAGTGGGGCCGCATAGTTTCGGCCGCCCATATAAAGGGACAAGGATTCACCTTTTCATCCATGCCTTCTTCCTCCTTTGCCCATCCATTTTCGCACACTCGAGCTCTAGCGCCCAAGTCCGCATTCCCCACCTCAACCTTCTCCAACCATGTCCGGAGCGGGAGGCAGGTGGATGGTCTCCTCCTTCACGGAGGGACACATCAAGAAGCTGAGGAGAGCTGGATACCTGCCCGACGACATCGCGCACCGGCTCCCAGATGAGGGGCAGCTCATCCCCACCCCCAGGGCCCACGAGAGGGTAGTGTTCCTTACCCATTTCCTCCGCGGACTGGGATTCCCTCTCCACCCATTCGTCCGGGGGCTCATGTTCTACTACGGCCTGGATTTCCATGATCTGGCCCCAAACTTCATCCTCAATATCTCGGCGTTTATCATCGTGTGCGAGGCCTTCCTCCGCATCAAGCCCCACTTCGGCTTATGGCTGAAGACCTTCAATGTCAAGCCGAAGGTAGTGAGCGACCGCCAGGCGGAGTGTGGAGGCGCCATGGTGGGCAAGATGCCCAACGTCACATGGCTCGAGGACTCCTTCGTGGAGACCATAAAGGGGTGGCAATCGGGGTGGTTCTACATCACCGAGCCGCGTGACTCTGCATGGGTAGCAGCCCCCGAGTTCCGATCTGGCATCCCCACGTGGCTCACCTCCTAGCAAGAGAAGGGTCTATCCTGGGGTAGTTTGGGAGAGCTGACTGGACTCCAAACATGTATCCAAAACATGGTGAGCAAGAAGCTCAAACTTGTCAACATAGTCCAGGTCATGCTCATCCGTCGGATCCTCCCGTGTCAACAACGGGGTTTCAACTTGTGGGAGTTCGACCCGGCCCAGCACCAAACTCTGAACAGGCTCTTTGACACAACACACAAGGATGCCTGGAAGGTGCTATTCAAGGGCGCCGAGGTACCCCCTCCCACTATCGAGGATTGCGGATTCTGCGCAAAGCGCCAAGCCAGCGCGGTAAGCTGTTTTACCTCTTACGGGATACTTGTTTTTCATGGTTTGACTCTATGCGGGATCTAAGCTCCCATACCTTTGACAGGACTGACAGGAGACGGCCGGACAGATCGACTGTCCGGCTCCTTTGCCCGAAGGCCCAGCAGACGCTCTCCTGGCGGAGATGCTGACTCCGGCTCCTTACAAGGTGCCGGAGAAGACCAAGAAGGCCAAGGGGACCCGAAAGAGTTCCCAGCGCCAAGTGATATCGGACTCATCGTCCGAGGACTCCTCGGTGCACTCCTCCCACGAAGACGAGGAGGAAGATGAAGACGCTCCCCCTCCACTCGGGGGAGACAAGAAAAGAAAGGCCGCCCCAACTGGGGGGCCGAAGGGTCCAAGAAGGGAAGGACTCTCCTTCCGGATAGTTCCACCACCGCCGCCGAAGGCGAAGACGAGTGGCTGCCCAGGGCCAAGCCCCTGGGGAACTCGTAAGTATTCGGATACCAGAGTAACTCATTCCTTTGTCGCGCTGCTTCTCCTAACACCGAATTATGACTATGCAGACTGCCACGAGCCCGTATTGACGTATCGTCGGACGGCTCCCTGGGCTCGTCGGATATGGATAGCGATCCACTTCCGACCGCCACCTCCCCTTGCCATATGGACAACGCCGAGGTATTATCTCAAGAGGCACCGGGTCGGGGGGAGACAATCCCGGAGGCGCCTCAAGGCGACCTTCTGGACTCCGGGAGCAGAGGGGACAAGGCCCCCGATGGCTCCGAGTTCGGCCCTCAGCCAAACACCGCACCGGAAGCTCCAGCGGTTCCGGATTCGGGCAGGCGGCCTCCTTCCAAGAGGGGCAAGACGCCTGTGTCGGTGACCTCTGTCCATCCAGAGGCACCGGACAATCTGCTGGGAGCGCTTCGCAGCGCTTCCATCGACGAGGAGCACCGCACTATTATGAGTGTGGTGGTCCAGAAGGTTCAGTCCGCCAAGAGCGGACTGACTGAAGCCTGTGCCAGCCTTCTAACAGGCTTTGAGGTAAGTGTTTGAAATATGGGGAAAAATATTACTGCATAGACAGTAGCCCCTGATGCTCTGTTCGGTGTTCACAAAGAAAAGCCGAACAGAGGATCAAACAATATCGCAGGAGTCTAATATAAGTATGTCAATATGCGTATGCAGGCTTCGCTGCTGGCCGCTGCCGCGCAGACTGCGGAGGTTGCCGCATTGAAGCAGGACCTCGAGGGGACCAAGAAAGAGCTCGGCCTTGCCAAGAGGCAGCTCGAGGAGAACAAGGGTAAGTAATACCCTGTCTATAGATATGTATATATAAAAGAAGACGCGATTGCAAAATGACAGGATCATCGTATATTTGCCAGGGGCCATGACCGAGGTGGCGACCCTGAAGCAAGCGCTATCCAAGGCCGAAGACAAAGCGGCCAAGGAGCGCACCGAGCAGGAGAGGCAGGAGGCACGGGTGGGCGAGGTGCAGCAAGAGCTCCAAGCTCTCGTGTCGAAGCATGAGGCATTGGAGCGTGACTCGAAGACGCGAGAGTCCGAGCTTGCCGTGGCCCTCGAAATCGCGAAAAATGCCAAGGCTGAAGCCCAGAAGGCCCTCCAGCAGATTGATGCGATGAAGAAGATAGCGGTGGGTAAGGCATTCTATATGCAAAGCAAGCATGCGAAAGTAAATTATCTGTTACTTACCCGAATCAGGAGCTCTCTAGGAGCATTCGCAGATTTGCCCCGCAGCGTGTCGGATGCCGCACAGTTTTACCAGACCGAGGAGGGAAGCTCAACGGAGAAGTTGTTCTGGGCCCAATATACTGGGACCGAACACCCGGTGCCTATGAGCGACCAGCTACAACAGCTGGTCGAGCTACACAAGGCGGCAGAACAGGCCATGAAGGGCTTTATAGTCCGGCTGTGGCCTGGCGACGCCCTTCCGAGCAGATACTTCGGCCTGGTGAGGCGGGTTGTGGATACTTGCCCACGGCTGGAAGTCGTCAAGCGGTCCTTCTGCATCGAAGGTGCACGCCGGGCTTTCGCCCGTGTGAAGGTGCAATGGGCCAAGCTAGACGCCGTGAAGCTAATCAAGGAAGGGCCACCGCAGGGCAAGGAGCATCGCCACCCCAAGATGTACTATGAGGGTGTCCTGAAGGGTGCCCGTCTCGTAGCGGACGAATGTGCAAAAGATGTAATATTTGAATGAACTTACTTGTGTAATATTGTATTATGAAAACTTGTTCATATGCGCTATGCAACGCTTGTTTGAATTTAAAATATTACCTTCAGTTCGGCTGTTTATCAAATCTGAGAGATGGCTAGTCGTCGGCTTCTGCCCCCATGCTACGAGTGCTGGGGTGTTCGGGATAAACCTGAGCACTCTTGTTCCCATTTTTGGGTCCTTCAAGGGAGGCGCTCAGCACGACGAACAAGGCAACCGGACTAATAGTGCTTTATCACTCTCACTTAGCCATAGAATTCTATAATTTTAAATTTCGGCAAAGCCCCTGGTATCTGGAAGGCCGAATCTGGGGCGCGATACACGCCTTAAGCCGGACAGGGTCGACTCCTTGCTCTAAGCGGCATAAGTCTTTAAGGACTCGAAAACCTCTCGAACAGCGACCAGTCTCTCGCCTTATCATGACAGTCAGTTTTAGCTTTCTCTACTGAGGTGCTTAGCCCAGCTGAACCGGGGCACAATCGCAGTAGTTCTCCCAGTGCTACCTTAGCCGATATAGCGGAACGTAAAGTACCAAAACATGGGAGCCGGGCAAACCCAACTATTGACCAAAGACATGATTCGAAGTTGATGCATATAATGCTATAAGTTCGGGGTGCCGCACTTGTGAAAGTGTCCAGACTTCTCACACCATATTGTGAGGTACTTAAGCCCCTGGTGTGTTGGCCGTACCAGAGTGTACGGGTGTTGGATGTCACGAATGAATATATATATATATATATATATATATATATATATATATATATATATAAGAAGAATGCAATAAAAGCCTTAATGCAATGCATTGTTTATTGAAAAACGTGTGTTAGAGCAGAATGATACAGGTAGTGCGATAGGAAAAAAGTAGGACTATGTCCCCTCCAAGGGCAAGCTGGGGAATAATATTAAAGTAAGTATTTCACTCGTTATCGTAATCCACCTGGGAGTTCTGTGGTGTGATGTAGCTTTCTGCCTCCTTGGTTGCTGCATCATGTGTTCGGCAATCATGCTGCCGGACAAGGTTTCCAGAGATTAATGTCCTGAAAGAGAGAAAAATAACAAAGCGGGAAGCCCCTAGTGCGGTTTAAGCCGCGTCTTGGGGCGTGCCGTAGTCGTGCCCCCTCCCTACCTATGACCATGGTATTTTTAATGCGTAATTATGCACGCGGGGCACGAGTTTCGCCGTTTGGCTTGGGCCGGGGTGGGGGCCGCATTGCTATGCGAGCTCGGAACGTGCCAGGCGGTCCTGTTGCTGATTACTCCGGGCACGCTTGAAGGTGTTCGGGTCCTTAGACGCCGAACTAGTGGATTGCCTTGAGAGGCTGCTTTGCGCTTCCGCTACGAGGGCTGTAGTGTGCTCCTCCATTTGGAGAGAGCGCTCTGTGTTTCCATTAACTGTAATGACCCCCTGAGGTCCTGGCATCTTGAGCTTGAGGTATGCATAATGCGGTACCGCATTGAATCTCGCAAATGCGGTTCGCCCGAGCAGTGCATGATAACCACTGCGGAACGGGACTATATCGAAGATTAACTCTTCGCTTCGGAAGTTATCCGGGGATCCGAAGACCACTTCCAGTGTGACTAAGCCTGTGCAATGGGCCTCTACACCTGGTATGATGCCTTTAAGGGTCGTTTTTGTGGGTTTGATTCTTGAGGGGTCTATACCCATTTTGCGCACCGTGTCCTGGTAAAGCAGGTTCAGGCTGCTGTCGCCATCCATAAGGACTCGAGTAAGGTGAAATCCATCAATAATTGGGTCTAAGACTAGTGCGGCGAATCCACCATGACAGATACTAGTGAGGTGGTCCCTGCGATCAAAGGTGATCGGACAGGAGGACCATGGGTTGAGCTTTGGAGCGACTGGCTCCAACGCATATACGTCCCTGAGCGCACGCTTCCGCTCCCTCTTGGGGATGTGGGTTGCGTATATCATGTTCATCGTCCGCACTTGTGGGGGGAACCTCTTCTGTCCTCCGGTATTCGGCTGCCGGGGCTCCTCCTCGTCATCGCTATGTGGCCCCTTATCTTTGTTTTCGGCAATTAACTTGCCGGCCTACTTGAACACCCAACAATCCCTATTGGTGTGGTTGGCTGGCTTGTCGGGGGTGCCGTGTATTTGACACGAGCGATCGAGTATACGGTTCAAACTGGACGGGCCCGGAGTGCTTCTTTTGAATGGCTTTTCCACTTATCGGGTTTAGAGCCTTTGAATCCAGCATTGACTGACGTGTCCTCGGTATTGTCATTGTTAATGCGGCGCTTATCTTTGTTGCGACATGACCTGCTACTGTCGTCCTTGGTATCCAAAGTACCATGGTTCTTTGATATGTTGTTACTGCGAGCCAGCCAGCTGTCTTCTCCCTCACAAAAACGGGTCATGAGTGTCGTGAGGGCTGCCATAGATTTCGGCTTTTCCTGACCAAGGTGCCGGGCTAGCCACTCGTCGCGGATGTTATGCTTGAAAGCTGCTAGAGCCTCTGCATCCGAATAGTCGACGATTTGATTTTTCTTTGTTCGGAACCGTGACCAGAATTGCCTGGCCAATTCCTGTGGCTGCTGAATTATGTGGCTCAAGTCATCGGCATCTGGTGGTCGCACATAAGTGCCCTGAAAGTTGTCGAGGAATGCGGCTTCCAGATCCTCCCAACAGCCAATGGACTCTGCTGGCAAGCTATTGAGCCAATGCTGAGCTGGTCCTTTGAGTTTGAGTGGGAGGTATTTAATGGCGTGTAGATCATCACCGCGTGCCATGTGGATATGCAGGAGGAAATCCTCGATCCATACCGCAGGATCTGTTGTGCCATCGTATGATTCTATGTTTACGGGTTTGAGACCCTCTGGGATTTGATGATCCATTACTTCATCTGTGAAGCATAAGGGGTGTGCGACACCTCCGTACTGGGCTATATCGCGACGCGGCTCCAATGAGTCTTGCCCGCTGTGTTCGGCCCGACCGGATTTACTTTTACTGTATCCGGCATGACGTTTATCGTCTCGCATAGTGGCGCGCCCTCGAGATCCGTAGATCGATCTTGCATGTTTTGCTCTGTCCTCCCATACGTCTCGCAGGTCTGGCGTATTTCCCCATGCCTTTTTATTTGAATGGAGTCGGGGTGCAGGCTGAGATTTTGGTTGGAATGCCTCTCTATCGCGGCCACGAGGTGGCCGATCAACCACATCATACACTTCTTCCTCCAGTCGGGGTAGCAACCTGTATTTTGGGTAACTCTTGGAGGGGCGTTCGAGTTTATATTCCTTAGCCGCCAGGACTTTAGTCCATTTGTCAGCTAGCAGATCTTGATCAGCTTGAAGCTGGTGCTGCTTCTTCTTAAGGCTATTTGCCGTGGCTGTAAGCCGGCGATTGAAGCGCTCTTGTTTGACGGGATCCTCTGGCACGACGAATTTGTCATCGTTGAGGCTTGCCTCGTCTTCGGAGGGAGTCATGTAATTGTCATCCTCCTCCTTTTCATCTGCCGCTCTCTCGGGAGGGCTGGCCTCTCCATCCTCCTGTCCCAGATCGTGCTGGAGGGGAGTGTTGCCATCTTCGGCACTATCCGGAGTGTTATTATCTCCTGTGCCGGTATCACCACTTTTGCTTTGGCGGGACTTAGAGCGGCACCGCTGACGTCGGCGCTTGGGTTACTTCTTGGAGGGGTCATCCTCCGCTGTCTCGTCGCCATTGCCTTCTTTGGGTGTGTCCACCATGTATATGTCATATGATGAGGTGGATGTCCAGTGCCCTGTGGGCAGTGGTTCCTCTTCGTCTCCCGCATCGTCGTCCATACCGTCGATGTCTTCGGAGTTGAAATCGAGCATGTCGGTTAAGTCGTCGACAGTGGCTACTAAGTGGGTGGTGGGTGGGCAGCGAATTGCTTCGTCGTCCGCATCCCAATCCTGCCGGTCATAATTCGGCCAGGACTCTCCTAACAAAGAGAGAGACCTTAGTGAATTTAGTATGTCGCTGAAGGGCGAGTGCTGAAAGATATCCGCGGCAGTGAACTCCATGATCGGCGCCCAATTGGAATCGATTGGCAGGGGCGCGGACGGTCCAGAGTCCGGAGAAGAATCCGGCGATGGGGAGTCACGGGCCTCACGAAGGATAAGGTTGGTGTTCGGTTCGATCTCCGTTGAGGCTGCTGCCTCCGTGGCGGGGTCTAACCACCCGCCCTCGGATGGCGCAGTTGGCTCCGAATTAAAGGTCGGGGCGGCTGTAGGTGCGGTCTCCAGGACACTGTTCGGTGGCAGAGCTAAATCATGCCCATCGTGACAGCGCGGTGCACTCGGCAGGGGCTCGAATCCGTCGAAGATCAAGTCTCCGCGGATATCGGCCGTGTAGTTTAGGCTTCCAAACCTGACCTGATGGCCAGGGGCGTAGCTTTCAATCTGCTCCAGATGGCCAAGCGAATTGGCCCGCAGTGCAAAGCCGACGAATACAAAAATATGTCCAAGGAGAAAGGTCTCACCCTGGACTGCATCGCTAATGATGATCGAAGGAGCCATCAAGCCTGATGATGACGACACAGAGGAACTCTCAATGAAAGCACCAATGTCGGTGTCAAAACCGCCGGATCTCGGGTAGGGGGTCCCGAACTATGCGTCTAAGGCGGATGGTAACAGGTGGCAGGGAACGCGATGTTTTACCCAGGTTCGGGCCCTCTTGATGGAGGTAAAACCCTACGTCTTGCTTGATTTATTCTTGATGATATGAGTATTACAAGAGTTGATCTACCACGAGATCGGAGAGGCTAAACCCTAGAATCTAGCCTATGGTATGATTGTATGTTGTCCTATGGACTAAAACCCTCCGGTTTATATAGACACTGGAAAGGGCTAGGGTTACACAAGGTCAGTTACAAAGGAGGAGATATCCATATCCGTACTGCCTAGCTTGTCTTCCACGCCAAGTAGAGTCCCATCCGGACACGAGAGGAAGTCCCTTTTTTTGGGACTCCCTTTTTTTATTTGGCCTTTCTCTTTTTTTATTGGGACAATACTCTATGAATGATGATCATCACACTTCTATTTGTTTACAACTCAATGATTACAACTTGATACTAGAACAAAGTATGACTCTATATGAATGCCTCCGGTGGTATACCGGGATAGCAATGATGCATGAGTGACTTGTATGAAAGAATTTTGAACGGTGGCTTTGCCACAACTAAAATGTCAACTACATGATCATGCGAAGCAATATGACAATGATGGAGTGTGTCATAGCAAACGGAACGGTGGAAAGTTGCATGGCAATATATCTCGGAATGGCTATGGAAATGCCATGATAGGTAGGTATGGTGGCTGTTTTGAGGAAGGTATATGGTGGGTGTATGATACCGGCGAAAGGTGCGTGGTATTAGAGAGGCAGCAATGGTGGAAGGGTGAGAGTGCATATAATCCATGGACTCAACATTAGTCATAAAGAACTCACATACTTATTGCAAAAAATCTATTAGTTATCGAAGCAAAGTACTACGCGCATGCTCCTAGGGGGATAGATTGGTAGGAAAATAGCATCGCTCGTCCCCGACCGCCACTCATAAGGAGGACAATCAATAAATACATCATGCTCTGACTTCTTAACATAACGGTTCACCATACGTGCATGCTACGGGAATCACAAACTTCAACACAAGCATTTCTCAAATTCACAACTACTCAACTAGCATGACTCTAATATCACCATCTCCATATCTCAAAACAATTATCAAGTTTCAAACTTCTCATAGTATTCAACACACTCATATGAAAATTTTATTATTAATCTTGAATGCCTAATATAATTAAAGCAAATTACCATGCTGTTTTGTAGGACTCTCAAAATAATCTAAGTGGAGCATGAGAGAACAATGGTTTCTATAAAACAAATCGACCAACGTGAACTAAAAGTTATAAGTGAAGTACTAGAGCCAAAACTATATAACTCAAAAGATATAAGTGAAGCACATAGAGTATTCTAACAATTTCCGAATCATGAGTGTCTCTCTCAAAAAGGTGTGTGCAGCAATGATGATTGTGGTAAACTAAAAAAATAAAGACTCAAATAATACAAGACGCTCCAAGCAAAACACATATCATGTGGTAAATAAAAATATAGCTCCAAGTAAAGTTACTGATAGAAGTAGACGAAAGAGGGGATGCCTTCCGGGGCATCCCCAAGCTTTGGCTTTTAGGTGTCCTTAGGTTATCTTGGGGTGCTATGGGAATCCCCAAGCTTAGGCTCTTTCCACTCCTTGTTCCATAATCCATCAAATCTTTTACCCAAAACTTCAAAACTTCAAAACACAAAACTTAAAGTAGAAAATCTCGTGAGCTCCGTTAGCGAAAGAAAACAAAACACCACTTCAAGATACTGTAATGAACTCATTCTTTATTTACATTGGTGTTAAACCTACTGTATTCCAACTTCTCTATGGTTTATAAACTATTTTACTAGCCATAGATTCATCAAAATAAGCAAACAACACACAGAAAACAGAATCCGTCAAAAATAAAATAGACTCTAGTAATCTATAGCTACCGCAAGATATGGAACCCCAAAAATTCCAAAATAAATTGCTGGATGTGAGTAATTTATCTATTAATCATATGCAAAAATAATTAACTAAATAGCACTTTCCAAATAAAAATGGCAGCAGTTCTTGTGAGCGCTAAAGTTTCTGTTTTTTACAGCAAGATTAAAAAGACTTTCCCCAAGTCTTCCCAACGGTTCTACTTGGCACAAACACTAATTAAACACAAAAACACAACAAAAACAGAGGCTAGATAAATTATTAATTACTAAAAAGGATAAAAAAAGCAAGGAATAAAAATAGAATTGGGTTGCCTCCCAACAAGCGCTATCGCTTAACGCCCTTGGCTAGGCATAAAAGCAAGGATAGATCTAGGTATTGCCATCTTTGGAAGGCAATCCATAAGTGGCTCTCATAATAGATTTATAAGGTAATTTCATTTTCTTTCTAAGGAAGTGTTCCATGCCTTTCCTTAACGGAAATTGGAATCTAATATTCCCTTCCTTCATATCAATAATTGCACCAATCATTCTAAGGAAAGGTCTACCAAGAATAATAGGACATGAAGGATTGCAATCTATGTTAAGAACAATAAAATCCAAAGGGCACATAGGTTTCTTGCCATAGGTTTCTTAATAGTGGAATCTATTTGCAAAAATAAGAACATCATTAATTCTTGCCATAGGTTTCTTAATAGTGGAATCCGCAAGGTGCAAGTTTAAAGAGCAATCATCAAAATCACGGAAACCTAGCAAATCACACAAAGTCTTTGGAATCGTGGAAACACTAGCACCCAAATCACACAAAGCATAGCATTCATGATCTTTAATCTTAATTTTAATTGTAGGTTCCCACTCATCATAAAGTTTTCTAGGGATAGAAACTTCCAACTCAAGTTTTTCTTCATAAGATTGCATCGAAGCATCAACGATATGTTTGGTAAAGGCTTTATTTTGACTATAAGCATGAGGAGAATTTAGCACGGATTGCAACAAGGAAATACAATCTATCAAAGAGCAATTATCATAATTAAATTCCTTGAAATCTGTAGCGACCAGACCTCAAACAGTCTGATCTCTATGCTCCGGTGTCATCCCTGGATCAGTAATGCTGACACCACACAGTACTCGGAGGATTTATAGCAGAGTAGCAATCACACACTTATTACATCGAGTGTCTCAAAAGAGAGCTTATTACAATAAATATGGCTTAAGGCCATCTAATAATGATAACAGTGGAAGGCTTGGAAGGTAAGTGAGTCCATCAACTCCAACGGCATCACTGAGTATAGAACCACGACCTAAAACTCCTTAATCGTCGTCTGAAAAGTATGCAATATTAACGTTGCAGCCCGAAAACGGGTCAGCACATGGAATATGCTGGCAAGGTAACACATAGAGAGTAATGGAATGAAACAACTATACTATATGCATATTTGGCTGGTGGAAAGCTCTATGGTTACAGTTTTTGCGTAAAGCCAATTTTTCCCTACTTCAAAGGAATAAAATTAATTACTATCATGGTGGTTGTTAAACATTGAGAATGGTTGACAGCATTCTCAATCCCAATTAAGTAACATCATTAAAACCCAACAAAATTAACTTTAGAGTAACATGTTGAGATTCACATGATAATCCAGGTACTAGATACTCAAGATGTTCATAACCGGGGACACGGCTAATCATGATTAGTTTATACACTCTGCAGAGGTTTGCGCACTTTTCCCCACAAGACTCGATCACCTCCGTTGGATTTCTCGCACTACATGGTGTTTGAGAAACGGATGACCAAGACACGGTCTTTCAGAAGCGCTAGCACCTTACGATGGGTAGACCGGTACACCTACTTTCCCCTACATCTGCTAGTCTACCCTGTAAGAGTTCGCACGACTTAATCAACTATGCCAGAGCCCATAATGGCTTGTGGCTGCACATGGAAGTTTCTAGTTTGAAAAATCTCATGATCCCTTTGAGCCTGGGTGGCGGTCCAAAATAAAAACAGGCAAGTCCTGGAATACCCAGGTGCCTCAATCCACCCAGATGGGTGTTAGGTTGCCACCTTAGATAAACCATTAATTATCAATCTCACATCTGTCATGGATATCACTCACCCAATCCATGTCTACTAGCATATCATGGCATAATAAGCAAACGTAGAAGTAACTCCCAAAGGTTTGATAATAAACAGGTAATAGGTACTACCTCATCTACTTCCCATCCCACAATTTAATTAGATCCTAATCATGCAATGTGTGAAGATTGATCTAATGCAATAAAACTGGGTTGTAGAAAAAGGTACGATCAAAGTGTTACTTGCCTTGCTGATGATCCGCGAAACCTAGAGATTCAAAGTAACAGGCGGCGCACTCCGGGTATTCTATCGCAGACAAACAAACAAGCATACAATAAGTACTCATATAATGCACAGGTAAAACTCAAATAGAAGATCTAACCAGAAAGTTCAACTTAAGAACCCTGGTTTGCAAAAAGAATCAAATCGAACGAAGCAAAAGAAGTCAAACGGCGAAAGAAAACAATTTCGTTCTAGTAATCTGGATCTAAGTCAAATTTTACAGTAGCAAAAACATGTTTAAGTTGATTATTCGGGAAAAGGGTTTCGAGACGAAACTCCAGGCGCTTGAATCGCCTGATTCCGATAAACGAGCGAAAAGTTATACTAAAACGAAAATCGGATCAGAAATCGCGATCAGAAAATAACCGCGGAAAATCCGACGAAAAAGAAAACGACGAACAGATTAATCGGTAATTAACCTAATCCGAAAATAATTAAAATAAAAAAATATTAAAAAATAAATAAATAAATTCGAAAATAAAACCGACGAGAAAAAAAATTAAAAAAAAATTCTGCACGGAAGTCGAGGCGGCGGCGAACCTCGGGAGGCGTGCAACTCCGGCGAGTCGGCGGCGGGTCGAGAGCGGGGCTGGTGTGGGCTGGGGGCTCGGGTGCGGCGCTATATAAAGGCGCCCCCGGGCGGAGTCCCGCTCGGGTACGGCCCATAGTCGGTTTCGTTTTTTTTTAATAATTACGCTCGGAGAAAAAATAAAAAGAAATACTAAACGGACTCCAAAAATCACGAAATAAATTTTCCCGGGTTTCTAAAATCAAGCGCAATAAAGTGAACATTTATCTGGGCCCAAACTACAATTTTGAAAAACGCGCATTTTCCTAAATTCAATTAAAATACTGAAAAACTCCGAAATAAATCTTATTTGATTTTTTTATTAAATCCTCAATATTTCCATATTTTGGGAAAGTCATTTTATTCCCTCTCTTATATTTTTGTAATAGAAATAATTGATGATAAAATAAATAAAATCAAATGATCCTATTTACAAAATTTGAGGAAACTCAAATATGTAAATAACGAAATCCCCAACTCTCTCCGTGGGTCCTTGAGTTGCTTAGGATTTTCTAGGATCAAAACCAAAAGCAAAATAAAATATGATATGCATGATGACCTAGTGTATATTTCAATTTGGGATGTTACAAACCTACCCCCCTTAAGATGAATCTCGCCCTCGAGATTCGGGTTGGCTAGAAAATAGGTGAGGGTGGTCCTTAAGCAAATCTTCCTCTCGCTCCCAGGTGGCTTCATCCTCCGTGTGGTGGCTCCACTGAACTTTGCAAAACTTGATAACTTTGCTGCGAGTGACTCGGCTGGCAAACTCAAGAATCTTGACTGGTTTCTCCTCATAGGTCAAATTGTTATCCAACTGAATTGCTTCTAATGGCACTGTGTCTCTCAAGGGTATGTGAGCCATCTCCGCGTGACACTTTTTCAACTGAGAAACATGGAACACATCATGAACTCCTGTCAATCCTTCTGGCAATTCCAACTTGTAGGCCACTTCTCCCATACGCTCCAAAACTCGATATGGCCCTACAAATCGTGGCGCTAACTTCCCCTTAACTCCAAAGCGCTTAATCCCTCGAAGTGGGGATACTCGAAGATAAGCTCTGTCTCTGACTTCGTAAACTGTCTCTTTGCGTTTAGAATCTACGTAGCTCTTCTGCCTGGACTGGGCTACCTTGAGCCTATCGCGAATCAACTTCACCTTCTGTTCAGACTCCTTAATCAGATCTGGTCCAAACAACTGGCGGTCTCCAACTTCGTCCCATGACAACGGTGTCCTGCACCTCCTTCCGTACAAAGCTTCAAAAGGGGCCATCTTCAAACTGGTCTGATAGCTATTATTGTAAGAGAACTCTGCATATGGAAAATTATCGTCCCAACTAGATCCATAATCTAGCGCACAAGCTCTCACCATATCCTCCAAAATCTGATTGATTCTCTCGGTCTGTCCATCTGTCTGCGGATGATAGGTTGTACTAAATTCTAGCCTAGTACCCAAAGTCTCATGCAACTGCTTCCAGAACTTTGAGGTAAACTAGGTTCCTCTATCTGATACAATGCTCCTCGGAACTCCATGCAAACATACGATCCTGGTCATGTATATCTTTGCCAACTTAGCACTGGTGTAAGTGGTCTTTACTGGGATGAAATGTGCTACCTTCGTCAATCGATCAACTACAACCCAAATCCAGTCATAGCCTGAATGAGTCCTTGGTAATCCCGTGATAAAATCCATGCCTAGCTTATCCCACTTCCATTCGGGTATCGGCAATGGTTGTAACAATCCTGCTGGCTTCTGATGCTCTGCCTTTACTCTCTGACATACGTCACAAACTGCTACATACTCCGCAATATCCTTCTTCATTCCGGTCCACCAGAAAATATCCTTCAAATCCAAATACATCTTGGTATTTCCTGGGTGAATCAAATACGGTGAATCATGTGCCTCTTGCAGAATCAACTTTCTGATCTCAGGGTCATTGGGTATATAAACACGGTCTTCAAACCATAGGGTGTCGTGCTCATCCTCACGAAATCCTTTAACTTTTCCTTTGCTTAGTTTCTCCTTTATAGCGGCAATCTCTTTGTCAGTTTTCTGAGCTTCTCTGATTCTATCCATCAAAGTTGACTGAATTTCCAACGTTGCTACATAGCCTCTCGAAACTATTTCCACACATAGTTCACAAAGATTTTCTGCTAACTCCTTGGGTATTTCTCCCGTCATTAACGTATTGACATGGCTCTTGCGTCTTAATGCATCAGTACTACATTAGCCTTCCCGGGATGATAATGCAATCTCATATCATAATCCTTGATGAGCTCCAACCATCTCCTTTGTCTGAAATTCAACTCCTTCTGCATGAAAATGTACTTCAAACTCTTGTGATCCGTGTACACTTCACAATGATTTCCAATGAGGAAATATCTCCATGTCTTCAATGCATGCACTACGGCTGCTAACTCCAAATCATGCGTAGTGTAATTCAATTCGTGAGGCTTCAGTTGTCTTGAAGCATATGAAACAACTCTCCCTTCCTGCATAAGCACTGCTCCAAGTCCTCGACGTGAAGCGTCGCAATACACCTCATAATCCTTGGTTTGATCTGGCAAAATCAACACTGGTGAGGTAACCAAGCGTTTCTTCAACTCCTGGAAACTAGCCTCACACTCCTCAGTCCATTTGAACTTGGTATCCTTCTTCAGCAACTCCGTCATAGGCTTCGCAATCCTTGAGAAGTTCTCAATAAATCTTCGGTAGTATCCTGCGAGTCCAAGAAAACTCCGGATCTCTCCAACTGTTGTTGGTGCTTCCCAATTGGTCACAGTTTCAGCTTTAGCGGGATCAACAGCTATACCTTCTCCAGATATAACGTGTCTGAGGAATCCTACTTCCTTCAACCAAAACTCACATTTGCTGAACTTGGCATATAATTGATGTTCTCTGAGCTTTCCAAGTACCAAACGCAAATGCTCCTTATGTTCCTCTTCATTCTTTGAATAAACCAGGATATCATCAATGAACACTACGACGAACTTATCCAAAAACTCCATAAACACTTTGTTCATCATGTTCATAAAATAGGCAGGTGCGTTAGTCAGACCAAATGACATAACGGTATACTCATACAACCCATACCTGGTGGTAAAAGCTGTCTTAGGAATGTCCTGCTCTCGAATCTTCAACTGATGGTACCCTGATCGCAAATCGATCTTGGAAAACACTTTAGCTCCTTGCAATCGATCAAACAGATCATTGATCATTGGTAGCGGGTACTTGTTCTTGATTGTTACTTCATTCAATCCTCGATAGTCAACAACCATCCTTAACGATCCATCCTTCTTCTCTACTAGAAGTACTGGTGATCCCCAAGGCGAAGAACTTGGGCGAATATATCCCTTATCCAGTAACTCCTTAATCTGCTTCTTAATTTCCACCAAATCTTTTGCTGGCATCCTATATGGTCTCTTCGATATTGGCCCAGTGCCTGGCAAAAGTTCAATCAAAAACTCAATGTCTCTATCCGGTGGCATGCCTGGCAACTCTTCGGGAAATACATCAGGAAAATCCTTTACCACTGGTACTTCCTCCTGCACAACTCCTGATAAGGAATTTACTTGTGTCCTGTTTGGCGCATGTCGGGATACATACTTGATCCTTCTTCCTTCTGGCGTTGTGAGCAAAATTGTCTTACTGGCGCAATCGATGTTTCCTCCATACATCGACAGCCAATCCATACCAAGAATCACATCTAGACCTTGGGATTCCAGAATAATTAAATCTGTTGGGAAAACATGCCTTCCTATACTTAATGGCACTTGAAAACATCCTTGACTGGCCATGTACTCTTCTCCTGGTGAGCTTACTAGAATAGGTGTTTTGAGAACCCTAGTGGGCAGGCTATACTTTTCCACAAATCCCCTTGATATGTATGAATGCGATGCACCAGTATCAAAAAGAACGAGTGTAGTAAATGTCTTAACCAAAAACTTACCTATTACTGCATCGGGCTGAGCTTCAACCTCCTCCACATTAACGTGGTTCACCTGTCCCCTGTTGAAAGGGTTCGGCTTCTTTCCAGAGCTTCCATTGCCTTTTTGGCCTTCAGGACATTCATTGGCAAAATGTCCGGTCTTGGAACACTTGAAACAGGTGACATGACTCAGATCTTTCTTGGCTGGGGTTGATGGGGTGTTGCGGTTCTGGCCATTGCTTCCTCCATTCCCGTTACTATTCTTGGTGCCATTGTGATTGTGCGAGCTACCTACTCCATGGGTATGCTGAAAATGTCCTCCTGGTCTAGGGGTAAAACGTGGCTTCTGCTGAGCTCCTGAATTATACTTTCCTTGTCCATACTTCCTCTTGCGGTTCTCAATTTGCTGCTGCTTCCCTTCAATCATAAGAGCACGATCTACCAACTCCTGGTAGTTGTTGAAGGTGGCTACCATCAACTGCATACTCAACTCATCATTCAGTCCTTCCCGGAATTTCTCCTGCTTAGCTGCATCCGTAGCAACGTCATCTGGGGCATAACGTGCTAGCTTACTAAACTCCTCCACATACTGGCCAACTGTCCGTCCTCCTTGGCGCAAGTTACGAAACTCACGCTTCTTCATGGCCATTGCTCCTGCTGAAACATGGGCAGTACGAAAAGCCTGCTGAAACTGGTCCCATGTGACAGTGTCGACTGGGAAGGTGGCTGTGAAATTTTCCCACCAGGATGCTGCGGGTCCTTCTAACTGATGTGCGGCAAACTTAACCTTCTCCGCATCTGTGCATCCTGTTGTGGTCAACTCCCTAGCTATCTTGCGGGGCCAATCATCTGCTACTATCGGCTCGGTGCTACTGGAAAACACCGGCGGATTCAGCCTAAGAAAACGGGCTAAGTGGTCAACAGGTGGTGGTGGTGGGTTGTTGTTGTTCCCCTGATTCTGATTCTGAACTAACAACTGCATCAAGGTGTTCTGCTGCTGGATTAACTGGGTGAGCTCTGGCGGAAAGGCAAATCCAGGGTCACGTCTCGGAGGCATCTGAGGGTTTAGAAAAGATGAGATATAAGAATAGAGGGGTCTAAAGAGAAAACACTACCCATATGCACATGAGGCAAAAGCAAACAATTCACTTCAATCAATCAAACAAAGGCATACAATCGATCTATCTATCGCAAGAGTGCTCGGACTACTATATTTACATGGTGGACTACTACTACTGATGAGGAGGTCTACTAGAAATATTCTACGGTTGTAGACTCCATGATATCTGCTCCTGCTTCATCAACATAGTCATCATCGCTACTATTTGCTTCCGAGTCGGTGTCGTCGATGATGATGTAGTCTTCCGGGCTAATCTCCTTGGGTTCTTCGTCTTCATCTACTCGTGTCGGGCCTCCCATAAATATTCCAATCTTTTTGATCAGGTCGTCATTCTTCTCCACCAATACTTCAATTTCTTCTTCATAATCTTCGCGTGTAGTCTTGAGTTCTTCCTCCAATTCCTTGATTCTAGTCTTAGCCTTCTTCAGATCTATCATGTCGGCACACATCTGGTTCTCCTGTCGTCGAATGTGCTGGTTTAACTCCTGGATAAAAGCTGCAATTGATCTATCTTTCCTGGTGCTGATCATCTCCCAGTGTTCATCTCGGCGCCCACAAATCTGGTAGATAGTATCCTTGAGATCCTTGCGGTAGACTTCTCCAATGTGTCCCATGGCGATGTGAGCTGCCATACTCTTTCCTAGACTCCAAATTAGTGCATCAAAAGAAAACTCTATGGGCTCAGTGACTGGCATGAACGTCCTTCCTGGAACTTGAACTTGTATCATCCAGCGCTCTTCTTCAGGTAAAGTGGCGTTGTAGGTTCCCGTGAAGCTTGGTACTCCTATGTTCAGGTATGTAGTGACTTCCTTCAAGTGGCGTCCAAAGGGTGTATCTTCATCTGGTTGTGTGAACTTGTTCCTTGCATCCGCCATCCTAAAGAGTAGAAAAGATGAGAGGTCAGAAGAGAAGAGAGTGAGTAGTGATCTAGGTCTTTAGCTTAGTGGTCGTGTCCTACAGTCAGCGTGTGCTCTGATACCATCTCTGTAGCGACCAGACCTCAAACAGTCTGATCTTTGTGCTCCGGTGTCATCCCTAGATCAGTAATGCTGACACCACACAGTACTCGGAGGATTTATAGCAGAGTAGCAATCACACACTTATTACATCGAGTGTCTCAAAAGAGAGCTTATTACAATAAATATGGCTTAAGGCCATCTAATAATAATAACAGCGGAAGGCTTGGAAGGTAAGTGAGTCCATCAACTCCAACGGCATCACTGAGTATAGAACCACGACCTAAAACTCCTTAATCATCGTCTGAAAAGTCTGCAATATTAACGTTGTAGACCGAAAACGGGTCAGCACATGGAATATGCTGGCAAGGTAACACATAGAGAGTAATGGAATGAAACAACTATACTATATGCATATTTGGCTGGTGGAAAGCTCTATGGTTACAGTTTTTGCGTAAAGCAAATTTTTCCCTACTTCAAAGGAATAAAATTAATTACTATCATGGTGGTTGTTAAACATTGAGAATGGTTGACAGCATTCTCAATCCCAATTAAGTAACATCATTAAAACCCAACAAAATTAACTTTAGAGTAACATGTTGAGATTCACATGATAATCCAGGTACTAGATACTCAAGATGTTCATAAACGGGGACACGGCTAATCATGATTAGTTTATACACTCTGCAGAGGTTTGCGCACTTTTCCCCACAAGACTCGATCGCCTCCGTTGGATTTCTCGCACTACATGGTGTTTGAGAAACGGATGACCGAGACACAGTCTTTCAGAAGCGCTAGCACCTTACGATGGGTAGACCAGTACACCTACTTTCCCCTATATCTGCTAGTCTACCCTGTAAGAGTTCGCACGACTTAATCAACTATGCCAGAGCCCATAATGGCTTGTGGCTGCACACGGAAGTTTCTAGTTTGAAAAATCTCATGATCCCTTTGAGCCTGGGTGGCGGTCCAAAATAAAAACAGGCAAGTCCTGGAATACCCAGGTGCCTCAATCCACCCAGATGTGTGTTAGGTTGCCACCTTAGATAAACCATTAATTATCAATCTCACATCTGTCATGGATATCACTCACCCAATCCACGTCTACTAGCATAGCATGGCATAATAAGCAAACGTAGAAGTAACTCCCAAAGGTTTGATAATAAACAGGTAATGGGTACTACCTCATCTACTTCCCATCCCACAATTTAATTAGATCCTAATCATGCAATGTGTGAAGATTGATCTAATGCAATAAAACTGGGTTGTAGAAAAAGGTATGATCAAAGTGTTACTTGCCTTGCTGATGATCCGCGAAACCTAGAGATTCAAAGTAACAGGTGACGCACTCCGGGTATTCTATCGCAGACAAACAAACAAGCATACAATAAGTACTCATCTAATGCACAGGTAAAACTCAAATAGAAGATCTAACCAGAAAGTTCAACTTAAGAACCCTGGTTTGCAAAAAGAATCAAATCGAACGAAGCAAAAGAAGTCAAACGGCGAAAGAAAACAACTTCGTTCTAGTAATCTGGATCTAAGTCAAATTTTACAGTAGCAAAAACATGTTTAAGTTGATTATTCGGAAAAAGGGTTTCGAGACGAAACTCCAGGCGCTAGAATCGTCTGATTCCGATAAACGAGCGAAAAGTTATACTAAAACGAAAATCGGATCAGAAATCACGATCAGAAAATAACCGCGGAAAATCTGACGAAAAAGAAAACGATGAACAGATTAGTCGGTAATTAACCTAATCCGAAAATAATTAAAATAAAAAAATATTAAAATAATAAATAAAAAATTTCGAAAATAAAACCGACGAGAAAAAAAAATTTAAAAAAAATTCGGCACGGAAGTCGAGGCGGCGGCGAACCTCGGGCGGCGTGCAACTCCGGCGAGTCGGCGGCGGGTCGGGCGCGGGGCTGGTGTGGGCTGGGGACTCGGGTGCGGCGCTATATAAAGGCGCCCCCGGGCGGAGTCCCGCTCGGGTACGGCCCATAGTCGGTTTCGTTTTTTTTAATAATTACGCTCAGAAGAAAAATAAAAAGAAATACTAAACGGACTCCAAAAATCACGAAATAAGTTTTCCCTGGTTTCTAAAATCAAGCCCGATAAAGTGAACATTTATCTGGGCCCAAACTACAACTTTGAAAAACGCGCATTTTTCCTAAATTCAATTAAAAATACCGAAAAACTCCGAAATAAATCTTATTTGATTTTTTTATTAAATCCTCAATATTTCTATATTTTGGGAAAGTCATTTTATTCCCTCTCTCATATGTTTGTAATAGAAATAATTGATGATAAAATAAATAAAATCAAATGATCCTGTTTACAAAATTTGAGGAAACTCAAATATGTAAATAACGAAATCCCCAACTCTCTCCGTGGGTCCTTGAGTTGCTTAGGATTTTCTAGGATCAAAACCAAAAGCAAAATAAAATATGATATGCATGATGACCTAGTGTATAACATTCCAAATTGAAAATTTGGGATGTTACAAAATCCAAAATAGTGGGTTCATTAATATTTAAAGTTTTGACTTCTTCAATCCCACTTTTAATAATTTTAGCATCAAGATCTAAAGACTCCGAATTTTTGGAACGCCTTCTAGGTAAAGGTGGATCATATTCAGTCCCATCATTATCAAGATTCATATTGCAAAACAAAGATTTAATAGGGGACACATCAATAACTTTTATATCTTCATCTTTATTATCATGGAAACTAGAAGAACGCGCTTTTATAAAACAATCTTTCTTAGCACGCATCCTAGCGGTTCTTTATTTGCACTCATCAATGGAAATTCTCATGGCTTTGAGAGACTCATTTATATCATGCTTAGGAGGAATAGATCTAAGTTTCAAAGAATCAACATCAAGAGAAATTCTATCAATGTTCCTAGCCAACTCATCAATCTTAAGCAATTTTTCTTCAATCAAAGCACTGAAATTCTTTTGTGAGGTAATAAATTCTTTAATATTAGATTCAAAATCAGAAGGTATCTTATTAAAATTGCCATAAGAATTGTTGTAGTAATTACCATAATTATTAGAGGAATTACTAGGATACGGCCTAGGATTAAAGTTTCCTCTATACGTGTTGTTACCAAAATAGTTCCTACCAACAAAATTCACATCCAAAGATTAATTATTATTATCAATCAAAGTAGACAAAGGCATATCATTAGGATCAGAAGAAACAATTTTATTAGCAAATAATTTCATAAGTTCATCCGTCTTACCACTCAAAACATTAATTTCTTCTAACGCATGCACTTTCTTATTAGTAGATCTTTTAGTGTGCCATTGAGAATAATTAACCATAATATTATCTAGGAGTTTAGTAGCTTCTCATAAAGTGATTTCCATAAAAGTGCCTCCCGCGGCCGAATCTAAAAGATTTCTAGAAGCAAAATTCAATCCAGCATAATTGTTTTTGTATAATCATCCACAAATTCAAACCATGTGTAGGGCAATTACGTATCATTAATTTCATCCTCTCCCAGGCTTGTGCAACATATTCATGATCAAGTTTCTTAAAATTCATAATATCGTTTCTAAGAGAGATGATCTTAGCGGGAGGAAAATACTTAGAGATAAAATCATCTTTGCACTTATTCCACGAATCAATACTATTTTTAGGCAAAGATGAAAACCAAGCTTTAGCACGATCTCTAAGCGAAAAAGGAAATAGCTTCAATTTAACAATATCATTGTCCACATCTTTCTTCTTTTGCATATCACGCAGATCAACGAAGTTGTTTAGATGGGTAGCGGCATCTTCACTAGGAAGGCAGGAAAACGGATCTTTCATGACAAGATTCAGCAAAGCAGCATTAATTTCACAAGATTCAGCATCGGTAAGAGGAGCAATCGGGGTGCTAATAAAATCATCGTCGTTGGTATTGGTAAAGTCACACAATTTGGTATTATCTTGAGCCATCGTGACAAGCAAGCAATCTGACACACAAGCAAACAAGAAATGGGAAAAAAGAGGCGAATAGAGAAAGAGAGGGAGGATGGAGAGAGAGAGGGCGAATAAAATGACAAGGGTGAAGTGGGGGGAGAGGCAAATGGCAAATAATGTAATGCGAGAGATAAGAGTTTGTGATGGGTACTTGGTATGTTGACTTTTGCATAGACTCCCCGACAACGGCGCCAGAAATCCTTCTTGCTACCTCTTGAGCACTGCGTTGGTTTTCCCTTGAAGAGGAAAGGGTGATGCAGCAGAGCAGCGTAAGTATTTCCCTCAGTTTTTGAGAACCAAGGTATCAATCCAGTAGGAGGCCACGCACGAGTCCCTAGCACCTACACAAACAAATAAACTCCTCGCAACCAACGCGATAAAGGGGTTGTCAATCCCTTCACGGTCACCTACGAGAGTGAGATCTGATAAATATGATAAGATAATATTTTTGGTATTTTTATGATAAAGAGAAATAAAGATGCAAGTAAAATAAATGGCAAAGGAAATAACTAAGTATTGGAAGATTAATATGATGGAAAATAGACCCGGGGCCATAGGTTTCACTAGAGGCTTCTCTTGAGAGCATAATTATTACGGTGGGTGAACAAATTACTGTTGAGCAATTGACAGAATTGAGCATAGTTATGAGAATATCTAGGTATGATCATGTATATAGGCATCACGTCCAAGACAAGTAGACTGACTCCTGCCTGCATCTACTACTATTACTCCACACATCGGCCGCTATCCAGCATGCATCTAGAGTATTAAGTTCAAGGGAACAGAGTAATGCTTTAAGCAAGATGACATGATGTAGAGGGATAAACTCATGCAATGTGATATAAACCCCCATCTTGTTATCCTCGATGGCAACAATACAATATGTGCCTTGCTTCCCCTACTGTCACTGGGAAAGGACACCGCAAGATTGAACCCAAAGCTAAGTACCTCTCCAATTGCAAGAAAGATCAATCTAGTAGGCCAAACCAAACTGATAATTCAAAGAGACTTGCAAAGATAACCAATCATACATAAAAGAATTCAGAGAAGATTCAAATATTGTTCATAGATAAACTTGATCATAAACCCACAATTCATCGGTCTCAACAAACACACCGCAAAAGAAGATTACATCGAATAGATCTCCACAAGAGAGGGGGAGAACTTTGTATTGAGATCCAAAAGGAGAGAAGAAGCCATCTAGCTAATAACTATGGACCCGTAGGTCTGAAGTAAACTACTCACACTTCATCGGAGAGGCTATGGTGTTGATGTAGAAGCCCTTCATGATCGATACCCCCTCCGGTGGAGCTCCGAAAAAGGCCCCAACATGGGATCTCGTGGATACAGAAAGTTATGGCGGTGGAATTAGGGTATCTGGTAGTTTGGGGGTACGTAGGTATATATAGGAGGAAGGAGTACGTCGGTGGAGTAACGTGGGCCCCACAAGGGTGGAGGGCGCGCCTGGGGGTAGGCGCGCTCCCTACCTCGTGCCTTCCTGGTTGATTGCTTGACCTAGGGTCCAAGTCCTCTGGATCATGTTCGTTCCGAAAATCATGTTCCCGAAGGTTTCATTCCATTTGGACTCCGTTTGATATTCCTTTTCTGCGAAACTCTGAAATAGGCAAAAAACAACAATTCTGGGCTGGGCCTCCGGTTAATAGGTTAGTCCCAAAAATAATATAAAAGTGTATAATAAAGCCCAATAATGTCCAAAACAGGATATAATATAGCATGGAACAATCAAAAATTATAGATACGTTGGAGACGTATCAATGACCAGCTCAACAGTTTTTTCTTTGGGAAAATAGGTAGCCCAGTATTTCTTTTTGAAGAATACCCAAGCTAGGCCTATTTGTTTTCTCCGACTTACTGGGCTGCAAATCTTTCAAGACGAGGAGGGATGCATTCTAGCCTGGCCAAAAAAGTATGGTCAGTGTCTGTTAAAAGTAATATCAAAAGGGGTTGAAAATTCCAAAAAATTATAGCAAATGGGATATTAGTTTCTTTTTTTGTGTTTGTTCTTCACTGATATCTTATACTCCCTCCGTCCCAAATTCTTGTCTTAGATTATTCTAGATATGGATGTATCTAATACCAAAATGTGACTTGATACATCCGTATTTAGACAAATCTAAGACAAGAATTTTGGGACGGACTTCATTGGATTTAACATGGCACAATACTAATTTATTTTTAAATTTATTTTAGTATGGCTACTAATTTTTGGATTAAGAATATCTTTTCCTCAGCAAAAATTTGCGAATTTTCAAAATTTCCCACATATTTAGTTAATTTTTTAACCCTGGCACTGACCAAAAAATGGGCAGCAATTCTAAAAATGGAAAATGGGCTGCAATAAATTCCATATGAATTAGAAAATGAGTAAAATATATATAAATAATAGCAAATGGGCTGTACACGCCACAGATTTTGAGGCTGACTTGTTTACGCAAGGCTTTGTCAGTCAACACACGATTCTAGCAGCAGTGATTGTTGGATATCCATCCAACGGCCGACGTGCTTCTTCAATCTCTGATCTTCCTGCTCTAGCCGCCTAAACTAGCACTGACGGGACTGCCTGCTCCCTCCTCTTGTGGCCCGCTGTGATGCCGCGTAGGCTTCCCCGGCCCATCCTACTCCCTCAGCTGGGCTGGCCGCACGCAATCAACTGCCTCCTTATTACGCGAAAAAATGATTCCTCCCACTGACATCTGGGGCGCATCAGTTGGGAGGCTGACCTGTGGGCCTACTAAATTGACGCGTACGGATGGCTTGTCAACTTAGTCAACAAATGATTCTAGCAGTAGTAACTGTTGGATTTGAATCGAACGGTCCTGCTGCTTCTTCAATCGATGCTCTTCTTGCACCAGCCGCCCAAACCAGCGCCGGCGAGACCGCCTGCTCCTGCCTCCAGTGGTCGTTTGTGCTGTCGTCGAGGCCTCATTGCCCCCTACTGCTCCCACCGCTAGCCAGGCCCAGCGGGGACGGCAGCCTCACACCATGGCCGTACCAGTGAACCCTCGTACTCCTCTCTGCGTGGGCATCCACTGCCGCGTCTTCCCTGGCTCCGCGTCGTCCCCTTCCTAGGCCTCGCTGTCGTCCACCACCTTGGTGCTCTCGGCACGGCGTGGTCAATGTGGTCAACGGCCGACCTCCATCGGAAGAGTACTGTACATGGAGAGGCTGACAGCTGGGTCCACGATCGTAGCTGGGTCCACGGCCACAGCCCAGTTTTGTTGTGATTTGCCAAGTAAGTCGCTTTGTCAGGCCTGTTGGGCTGCAGATCATTCAAGACGAGGAGAGCTTCATTCGGCTGGCCGAGAAAATGGCCTATCAGTAATGAGAAATGGGTTGTACATTTTTAAAACACACCAAACCGACAATTAGTTTCAAATTTCTTTATTCATTTCGGGATTTTAAATTGCATTGATTTTTATGCATGGACAATTTGTTGGATTTTATATTGATATATATTTATTTGTTGGATTAAAAACAGTTCGGACCATATTAGAATATGCAAAATTTCGTATAATTTTTTAACCGTGGCCAGAATATGGGCTGTAATGCGAACAAAAAGAATATGGGCTCCAAAAAAACCTTAAGAATTAGCAAATGGGCTGTAAATTATTAGAAATAATGGCAGATGGGTTGTATGCTGTTTTCCACAGATTTGAGGTCCTAAAAAAAGGTTGACGCACAAGCAGTGACTATTGGATTTCCATCCAACGGCCGTCGTGCTTCTTCAATCTCTACTCTTCCTGCTCCAGCCGCTCAAACAAGCGGCGGAGGGACTGCCTGCTCCCTCCTCCCCGCGGCCGCCTGTGCTGCTGCGCAGGCCTCACCGCCCCACAGTACTCCCATCACTGGCCTAGCCATCCCTCTACTCACCCACACCTATTATTATTCTCCGGCAATGGCAGACGAACCAGTAAACCCTCGTACAGTCATACTCCCCTCTGCGTGGGAAACAACTGCCGAGTCTTCCCTGGCTCCGTGTCGTTCCCTTCCTAGGCCTCGCCGTTGTCCACCGCCCTGGTGCTCTCGGCACGGCCTGGTCAACATGGTCAATGACTGACATGCATCTGAAGTGGACTGTGTGTGGAGAGGCTGACAGCTGGGTCCATAGCCGCACGCAAGGAAATGCCTCCTTATTACACGCAAAATAATGATTCCTCCACCTGACATCTGGGACCCACCGAAAGTTCCTCTGTATTTTGCGAAAAAACGTTACCGCCGCTGACAGCTTGGACCCACCAGCTATATCTTCGCACGCAAGGAAGTGCCTCCTTATTACGCACAAAAAAGTGAATACTCCCCCTGCTAGCTGGGACCCAGTATAGTGGGAGGCTGACTTGTGGGCCCACTAAGTTGACGGGGACGGAGGGCTTTATCAACTTAGTCAATATGCACGACTCTAGCTCCATTGACCATACGATTTCCATCCAACGACCGTAGTGCTTCTTCAACCTCTAGTCTGCTTGCTCCAGCCGCCCAAACCAGCGTCGGTCGTGCCTCGTGCTCCTGCCTCTCGTGGCCGGCCGCGATGCCGCGGAGGCCTCACCGCCCCCTACTACTCCCACCGCCAGCCGAACCAGTGAACCCTCGTACTCCTCTCCGCGCGGTGTACGAGGGTTCACTGGTTCGGCTGCGGTGTGAGGCTATTGGCCAGGCCCTCGTACTCCTCTCCGCGCGGGCTTCCACTGCCGCGTCTTCCCCGGCTCAGCGCCGTCCCCTTCCTAGGCCTCACCGTCGTGCACCGCCCTGGGGCTCGCGGCGCGGCGTGGTCAACGTGGTCAAGGAATGGCTTCCATTGAACGTGGACTGTACGTGGAGAGGCGGACAGCTGGGTCCACGGCCGCAGCAAGGAAGTGCCTCCTTATTACGCGCAAAATAATTATTCCTCCACCTGACAGCGGGGACCCATCGGACGGGCCACCGTATTTCGTGAAAAAATGTTTCCCCCTAACTACTGGGACCCACCAGCTACATCTTCGCACGCAAGGAAGTGCGTCCGGGTAAAAAAACGATTCGCCCCCTGACTGCTGGGACCCATCAGCTACATCTTGGCGCGCAAGGAAGTGCCTGACAGTCAGGACCCACTTGGTCGAAGCATACATAGTGTTGTCATTCTGGTCGCGAACGTGCATGTACATACTGGTCGATGTAGAGGCGCGCACGTGTCGTAGTAGAGGGGCGCACATAGCATGTACACATACATACAGCGGCCAGTGTGCAAGAAAGAAAATACGGCCACGTACGTACATACGGGCAGGGTCTCGAACGCCAACTCACGCATACGTACGACCAGGGCTCGTGTACATGGCTGGGTCAGAACGGAGAAACAACGTCTCGTGTTCATGGGGAGCCAACCGGCTGGGTCGGAACGGAATGCGTCGTCGTGTTCATCGGGAGGGCTTGGACGGAACAACCCATGGAAACGAGGCCTGGCGTACTGCAGAACAGAGGAAACGGCCTTGTGTTCGACTGGCCGTGGTCAAAATGGGATCATGTTCATCGGGAGGGGTCTGGCGTACCGCAAAACGGAGGAAACGGACTTCCTACGGTCGGAACGGGGGTCCTATTGATCGGAGGGGTGTGGCGTACCGCAAAACAGAGGAAACGGACTTGTGTTGGAGCGCTACGGTCGAAACGGGGGTCCTATTCATCGGGAGGAGTGTGGCGTACCGCAAAACGGGACTCCACGGGATATTGTTCATCTCCACCGTCGACCCCCTCCAGCCTCCACGGGCTACTGTTCATCCACCATCGACCTCCTCCAGCCTCCACCTGCGATTGTTCATCCATGGGCTCCTGTTCATCCAGCCTCCACCGCACGCTACTCCACCGGCTACTGTTCAACCTGCCCTCTCCACGGGCTCCTGTTCAACCACCCCTCCACGGGCTACTGTTCATCCAGCCCTCCATCGTCTATTGTTCATCCAGCCCTCCACGGGGTGGTCCTGTTCATCCTGCCCTCCACGGGGGCTTGTTCATCTAGCCCCAACCGACTCGATCGATCGGGGCCCTGTTCATCCAGAGGCAACACCACGGGGCCCTGTTCATCCACCCCCACCGGGAATTGTTCATCCAAAGCCCCCAGCAACGCTCACTGTTCATCCAGAGGCAGCATCTATCGGCTTCAGTTAGCAGAAGTAGCGAAGGAATTGCTCGATCGGGTTCAGTTAACAGCCATCGATCGATCGCTCGGGTTCAGTAACGCGTAGCCTACAGTGCAATCGCTCGGGTTCAGTTAGAGCCCAACGCCTCGCGTGCGTGTACGAGAGAAATGTGCATCGCTCGGCCCCGACCACCCATCGTAACCGGGAACACCTCGATATTTTCCTCGCGCTCGCTTCTACCATGGTTTTTTTCGTCATGGACGGCCCAAAGAATGTCATGCAGCTGCATCTCCGGCCCGCCCAGGACAAAAAGCCCATTTTCTGTCATGATTTTTTGTCATAGAAGTAGGGCCCCACCACATCTATGATGATATCGGGTTTTGTCACAATTATCGTCATAGAAGTGTCATAAGTATGACAGAATATTTTTTTCGTTCGTCCCAAAATGTCACGGATGTGTCTTTTTTTGTAGTGGTTGTTCTCTATATTTGGTTATGGATATGGAACACGAAATACCAAAAAAAATAGGTTTACTTGCTACTCATGGAGATGGGGAACCTCCTAAAACCCTCGATTCTCATTATGTGAAAGATATTATGCACTACTTCAATAATCCTGAGAAAACCCCATTCAATTATGTAATGGGAGACACGTTGGATCAACGTGGATACTTTAGGGATTATCGCTTGACTCAAAAAGGGAAACTATTATGGGATCAAATTTATATGTTGCATTGGTATGCTCGGCAACTATGCTTGAGATATGATTATACTTGTTGCTCTAGGATGAAGGCTCCACACCTTCCCTTTTCATGCAATTTTAATGATAATGAAACCTTAGCTTATTATGCTAATGGTATATATGATTACTATGATGTGGAATGAATAGAAGAATGCATTGATTTTATGGGTGCTTATGAAATTGAATCTTTGTTTAAAGAGTGTCAAAATCTTGATGATGCTATTTACAGACCTGAAAATTTTGCTATACTTAGATATTGCTATGAGAATTATGAATTCAATTCCGATATTGATGATTTTATTGAGAGAGTCTCCGTTGTCCAAGAAGAGACTAATATTTTGCAGGAGTCTATGGAAGAAGAATTGATGAAACTGTGAGCTCATTTGATGAAAAAGATGATGAGGAGAGCGAAGAACAAAAGGAGGAAGAGCGGATTAGCTACCCGTGCCCACCTTCTAATGAGAGTAACTCTCCAACTCATACATTATTTAATGTCCCTTCATTCTTACCGAAGGATGAATGCTATTATGATTGTTATGATCCCACTGATTCTTTTGAAATATCCCTTTTTGATGATGCTTGCTATGCTTGTGGCCAAGATGCCAATATGAATTATGCTTATGGAGATGAACTTGCTATAGTTCCTTATATTAAACATGAAATTGTTTCTATTGCACCCACACATGATAGTCCTATTATCTTTTTGAATTCTCCCGACTACACTATATCGGAGAAGTTTGCCCTTATTAAGGATTATATTGATGGGTTGCGTTTCACTACTACACATGATGATTTTGATAGATATAATATGCATGTGCTTTCTGCTCCTACTTGCAATTATTATGAGAGAGGAACTACATCTCCGCCTCTCCATGTTTCCAACACGATAAAATTGCAAGAAACTGTTTATATTATGCATTGGCCTTTACTATGTGTGCATGAATTGTTCTTTTATGACACGCCAATGCATAGGAAGAGAGTTGGACTTAGTTGTTGCATGATATATGCTACCTTGTGCTCACTACTAAATCATAAATCATTGTTAATTAAAATTGGCTTTGATATACCTTCGGATCCGGGTGGATCCATTACTTGAGCACCTTATGCCTAGCTTAATGGCTTTAAAGAAAGCGCTGCCAGGGAGACAACCCGGAAGTTTTAGGGAGTCATTTACTTCTGTTTAGTGCTTTTATATAGTTTAAAAACAAAAAAATAAAGAGGGGAACCCAAAACTTTTCAAAAAGGAAAGTGAAAGTGAGACAGACAAGCATTGTTGAAGTGGGGGAGCTCCTTGAACTTTGTTCATGCTCACGGAAACTTTGTGAATCTTGATTACAGAAACTTTTCAACAAAAATAATTATCCCCTTGTACAATTCCATTGTATTATAAAAATAATGTGCCATGATTTGCCTTTAGGATGTTTACATTGCTTGTTGGTTTGTGCGGTGCAGAACAGAAACTTGGGCTGTAGTGCGGGATTTTACATTTTTTACTGGAACGTCAAACGGTTCTGAAACTTTTTGCACTGTATTTCTATAAAAAAAAATATTTTTCCTAATTGTTTAAGAATTTTTGGAGTACCATAAGTATGGTGAATGTGCAGATTACTACAGACTGTCCTGTTTAAGACAGATTCTATTTTTGATGCATAGTTTGCTTGTTTTGTTGAAACTATATATTTCTATTAGTGGATTAAGCCATGGAAAATTTATATTACAGTAGCTTCAATGCAAAAAAAAATATGAATCGGTTTGCACAGTACTTAGAGTAGTGATTTGCTTTATTATACTAATGAATCTTACCAAACTTTCTGTTAAGTTTTGTGTGATTGAAGTTTTCAAGTTTTGGGAGAGACTGCGATGGATAAAGGAATAAGGAGTGGCAAGAGCCTAAGCTTGGGGATGGCCGAGGCACCCCAAGGAAATATTCAAGGACTCCCAAGCAACCAAGCTTAGGGATGCCCCGGAAGGCATCCCCTCTTTCTTCTAACAATCATCGGTAATTTTACTTGGAGCTATATTTTTATTTGTCACATGATATGCATAAATCTTGGAGCGTCTTTTGCATTTAGTTTTCACTTTTCTCTGATGCACCATGCTGGTTTGAGATAGTCCTTGGTTGATTTATAGAATGCTCTTTGCACTTAACTTATATCTTTTGAGTATGGCTTTATAGAATGCTTCATGTGCTTCACTTATATCATTTGAAGTTTGTATTGCCTGTTTCTCTTCACATAGAAAACCGCCATTTGTAGAATGCTCTTTTGCTTCACTTATACTCCCTCCGTTCCAAAATAGATGACCCAACTTTGTACTAACTTAAGTACAAAGTTGAGTCATCTATTTTGGAACGGAGGGAGTATTTATTAGAGCGTGGGCATATCTTTTGTAGAAAGAACTAAAACTCTCTTGCTTCACTTATATCTATTTAGAGAGATGACAGGAATTGGTCATTCACATGGTTAGTCATAAAATCCTACATAAAACATGTAGATCACTGAATATGATATGTTTGATTCCTTGCAATAGTTTTGCGATATAAAGATGGTGATATTAGAGTCATGCTAGTGGGTAGTTGTGGATTGTTGAAATACTTGTGTTGAAGTTTGTGATTCCCGTAGCATGCACGTATGGTGAACCATTATGCAACGAAGTTGGAGCATGAGGTATTTATTGATTGTCTTCCTTATAAGTGGCGGTCGGGGACGAGCAATGGTCTTTTCCTACAAATCTACCCCCCTAGGAGCATGCACGTAGTACTTTGTTGCGATGGCTAATAGATTTTCGCAATAAGTATGTGAGTTCTTTATGACTAATGTTGAGTCCATGGATTATACGCACTCTCACCCTTCCATCATTGCTAGCCTCTTCGGTACCGTGCATTGCCCTTTCTCACCTTGAGAGTTGGTGCAAAATTCGCCGGTGCATCCAAACCCCGTGATATGATACACTCTGTCACACATAATCCTCCATATATCTTCCTCAAAACAGCCACCATAACTACCTATCATGGCATTTCCATAGCCATTCCGAGATATATTGTCGTGCAACTTCCATCATCACCATATACATTACTTGAGCATTTATTGTCACATTGCTCTACATGATCGTAAGATAGCTAGCATGATGTTTTCATGGCTTGTCCATTTTTGATGTCATTACTACGCTAGATCATTGCACATCCTGGTACACCGTCGGAGGCATTCATATGCTAGCAGTGGCCTCTCCCACATAAAACTTGCTATCGGTCTAGTAAAGTAGTCAATTTCTTAGGGACAATTTCGCAACTCCTACCACCACTTTTCCACACTCTCTATACTAACTTCATTGCTTCTTTACCTAAACAGCCCCTAGTTTTTATTTATGTGCTCTTTATATTCTTGCAAACCTATCCAACAACACCTACAAAGTACTTCTAGTTTCATACTTGTTCTAGGTAAAGCGAACGTTAAGCGTGCGTAGAGTTGTATCGGTGGTCGATAGAACTTGATGGAATATTTGTTCTACCTTTAGCTCCTTGTTGGGTTAGACACTCTTACTTGTCGAAAGAGGCTACAATCGATCCCCTATACTTGTGGGTTATCAATGCTGCCATTACAGCAGTCCCTCATGTGCAGCCTCAGACCCCGCGGATGTTCAACCTCCATCACCCTTGCGAATGGAGATGGAAGCCTAAGTTGACTGCGTGGGGGCCCGTGCAACTTGACGATGAACTCAAGTGGCTGGTCCCCAACGTGGCCTTCGTTTGGACCCAGGGAAACTTGAGGGGGAGCGATCAAGGCACCACCCCTCCCTCCTTGTCCCTGAGCACCACAGCGGCCACGCCCTCACCCTCTACCACCTCCCCTGATGATGGGCTCTGCCCCTGCGCCCCCAGCAGGAGGGGGAGGCATTGTTGTGCAGAAACCCTCATCGCCATAGGTATGGTACCACCATGCCCTCCCCCCTTACCATTGTGGAGAGAAAAAATCAGAAGAGAGAAGGAGAAGGTAAGTGTGAGCAAGCACCTCGCCCATGACCCCTTTTATAGGAAAACAGGGCCGGGGGCTGGCTCCTTAGCCAGGGGGCAACCGCCCCGCTCCGCAAATCTGACTCCTCTGCATCACCAATGGTACACATAATCAAGACCGACCCCCTGCGTCAATCCATGGCACCTGGCTTTCTGCCATGGCATTCATTACCACACCCTTCACGTCCGCCACCAACCATGCACAATGCATGCAGCATACGTGGCGGAAATGGTAGGATCGAGGAACTAGTGGGATGGCAGTTACCGCCCCGTGAGCGTGGGACATGGGCGGCCCATGGGTCATGGCATAAATCTCCCCCGCGATGTCTTGCATGAAGCATGGAAACCCGGAAATTGACTCAAGCGCAAGATAATGAATAAGCAAGGAAAATATCAAGAGGAGAGGTACCGTAGGCCCCCTGCCTGTGTACCTGATAAGGCCTGCCCCAACGGTGCTTGGCCGCACGTTTGGGCCAGGCCCGGGGGCTCCTATCGGTGCAACAAACCTTTGCGTATGTTGCCCAGACTGTACACATGCACAAGGGCGGAGTTACAACGACAACACGCATCCAAGACAAGACCAAGCTAGGGAGATAGCTCTTTGAGGAATCAAAGGGCGGATCAAGAAGACCAAGACAAGCCAAGGGAACAAGATAGCATTAAGGAAAAAACCTCCCTTGCCGGGCAGGCGAGCCCGGTCAGGTCGAGGCCTCGCCAAGGAAAAGTCCCAAGATTCCCCCGGCAAGCTTGTCGGGACCGACAAGGGCGAATCTTCCCTCCAAAACTCAACTACTCCACCGCACAACGACGCAAGTCACTTATCAGTGTAGTGTCGAGCCCCCAAGTGATTAAGTGGCTGTCATTTCGAACGTGGTAGCCATTTGGAAGGGAGATTCCCCCTATATGACACCCGTCCAGAGGCGTGTCATGCAGACAAATAAGAAGGTGATTGAGCGGTGCGGCAGGCTTGCCGGGCTGCATCCTTAGCGTGAAACCTAGTAGTGCATTTAATGCACTTTGTCCTACCTGCCAGAGTTAGGTATGATAACAATGTTGGCTATCTAGTCAGTAGATAATGACTGATTTGCCACTGTGGTAACCTCTTAGCCTATAAATGGAGGGCCATGGCAAACTAAAGTGGGATTCGGACCCTCGTACACTTCACGCACGTAGCTGCTCTCCCCGAGGCAACCTTGTCGGGTCCGAGCGTTGTGCATCTACCACAGTCCCCTCATCAATCCACCAAAGCAGGAGTAGGGTTTTATGCTTCATAGCGGCCCGAACCCTGAATAAAAATCACCATCGTCACCTGATTGCGGCTTGAACTACGTCAGTATTTCCCCAAAGAGGAAGGGATGATGCAGCACAGCTACGGTAGGTATTTCCCTCAATGATGAGACCAAGGTTATTGAACTAGTAGGAGAACCATGCAACACTATGTAAATGGCACATGCACACAAAGAACAAATACTTGCAACCCGACATAAAAGAGGGGTTCTCAATTCCTCGCGGGTAAAAGATAGGTAAAAATTGTAGTAGATTGGATAAATAGATCTCGTGGGAAAACGAGATAAAATAAATAACAATAAATTGCAACAAGGTATTTTTGCATTTTTGTATTAATAGATCTGAAAATAAAAGCAAATAAAAATAGATCTTCAAAGCAAATATAATAAAGAAGAGACCCGGGGCCGTAGGTTTCACTAGTGGCTTCTCACGAGAAAATAGCATACGGTGGGTAAACAAATTACTGTTGGGCAATTGATAGAACTTCAAATAATCATGACGATATCCAGGCAATGATCATTATATAGGCATCACGTCTAAGATTAGAAGACCGATTCCTGCTTCATCTACTACTATTACTCCACACATTGACCGCTATCTAGCATGCATCTAGTGTATTAAGTTCATGGAGAAACAGAGTAATGCAATAAGAATGATGACATGATGTTGACAAGATCTATTTATGTAGAAATAGACCCCATCTTGTTATCCTTAATAGCAACGATACATATGTGTCAGTTCCCCTTCTGTCACTTTGATCAACCACCGTAAGATCGAACACATCACAAAGCACCTCTTCCCATGGCAAGAAAAATCGATCTATTTAGCCTAACTAAACCAAAGATTCGAAGAAGAAATATGAGGTTATAAGTAATCATGCATATAAGAGTTCAAAAGACTCAAATAACTTTCATGGATAAAAACATAGATCTAATCATAAACTCAAAGTTCATTGGATCCCAACAAACATGCCGCAAAAAGAGTTACATCAAATAGATCTCCAAGAGACCATTGTATTGAATATCAAGAGAGAAAGAGAGAGAGATAGAGAGAGAGAATAGAGAGAGAGAGAGAGGAAGCCATCTAGCTACTCACTGCGGATCCGTAGGTCTACAATGAACTACTCACGCATCATCGGAGAGGCACCAATGAGGATGATGAACCCCTCCGTGATGGTGTCTAGATTGGATATGTGGTTTCTGGAACTTGCGGCGGCTGGAATTGATTTTCGTCGAATCCCCTAGGGTTGATGGAATATTGGGGTATTTATAGAGCAAAGAGGTGGCGCGGGAGGCCACCGAGGTGGGCACAACCCACCTGGGCAAGCCCTGATGGGTTGTGCTCCCCTCGGAGCCCCCCTCTGGTACTTATTTGGCGCAACAAGTGTCTTCTGGTCCACAAAAAATATCCAAAAAGTTTTGCTGCGTTTGGACTCTGTTTGGTATTGATTTTCTGCGAAGTAAAAAATGGCAACTGGCACTGGGCACTATGTCAATAGTTAGTCCCAAAAATGATATAAAGTTGCTATAAAATTATTGTAAAACATCCAAGAATTATAATATAACAACATGGAACAATCAAAAATTATAGATATGTTGGAGACATATCAGCATCCCTAAGATTAATTCCTGCTCGTCCTCGAGTAGGTAAATGATAAAAACAGAATTTTTGATGTGGAATGCTGCCTAACATGTTCATCACATAGTCTTTTCTTTGTAGCATGGACATTTGGACTTTTATATGATTCAAAGCAATAGTCTAGTTTTAACATGAATATTTCAATACTCAAGCATATCAACAAGCAACCATGTCTTCCGAAATATCAACACTAAAGCAAGTTATCCCTAGCCCATTATGCTCAATCATTGATCCATTCATGAAACACACTCGCATATTAGCTACACCGAATGCTCAAGTACGATCATAGCGCCCCTTAGTTGGTGCTTTATGAGAGAAGATGGAGACTCAAGTAACAAATACAAATTGCATAGAGTAAAAGAAAGGCCCTTCGCAGAGGGAAGTAGGGATTTGTAGAGGTGCCAGAGCTCAAAGCGAAAAAGATAGAGATTAAAAAATTTGGGTGGCATGCTTTTCCTATCAACGAAAACAATCGACTAGTTCCCAATATTTTCCAGGCTAGATATATCATAGGCAGTTCCCAGACAGAAAATAAAGTTTATTCCTTTTCCACCATACTTTCACTTTCCATGGCCAACCATATCGACGGGTGCCTTCCATACCAACACTTTCCAAGGAATTTATTATTTGACAACATAAAGTAAATACATTTTTCATTTCAGGACTGGGCATCCCTAATACCTTTGCCATACTCTCATGCAATGACAAGTGAATAAACACTCATCTTGAGAGTAACACATCTAGCATGGAAATATATTAGCCATCCCCTACCATTTCATGAGTGGTACGAGTACACAAAAGAGAAATTTATTTTGAAAATTAGAGATGGCACATGCAAATTTGCTTAGAACGGCAAAAAATATCGCATATAGGTAGGTATAGTGGACTCATGTGGCAAAACTGGTTTAAGGATTTTGGATGCATAAGTAGTGATCATACTTAGTGCAAATGAAGGCTAGCAAAAGATTGAGAAGCATCCAACCAAGAAACGAAAAATCTCATAAGCGAGCATTAAGCATAACTAACACCGAATAATGCACCATATGTAGGATATAATTTTATTGCATAATGATTGAATTTCGTGCTTGCATAGGGAATCACAAACCTTAACACCAATATTATTACTAAAGCATAATTACTCATCAACATGACTCACATATTATATCATCATATCACAAAACTATTACAAAGGAATCAAGTTTATTTTGTCCAATGATCTTCATGAAAGTTTTTACTATACCCCTCTTTCTCTTTTTAGATAATGGGTTGGTATGCCATGGGCATCCCCAAGCTTAGGCTCTTCTTACTCCTTATTCCTTCATCCATCATGATCTCACCCAAAACTTGAAAACTTCAATCACACAAAACTCAACAAAACCTTCGTGAGATCCGTTAGTATGAGCAAGAAAGTCACTACTATAAGTATTGTTGCAAACCCATTCATATTTTATTTTTGCATTATATTTACTGTATTCCAACTTTGCTATAGCTTATACCCTCCAATACAAACCATAGATTCATCAAAATAAGCAGACAACGCAAAGAAAATAAAATCTAACAAAAACGGAATAGTTTGTAGCAATCTGAATATTTCGAATACTTTTGTAACTCCAAAATTTCCAAAAATTTAGGACAATGTGGGCAATTTGTGTATTAATCTTATCCAAAAATAATAAGTATTTTATCGCACTTATGTTAAAAATGAGAATTATTTTCATGAGTGCAAAAGTTTCTGTTTTTCAGCAAGATCAAATCAACTATCACCCAACATGATCCCAAAGGCTTTGTTTGGCACAAACACTAATTAAAACATAAAAACACAATCATAACAGTAGAATAATTGTGAAAACACTCAAGAACATAAATAAAAATCCAAAAATAAATTTTATTCATTGGGTTGCCTCCCAACAAGCGCTATCGTTTTATGCCCCTAGCTAGGCATAATGCAAAGGATCTAAGTGTTGTCATCTTTGGTTCTAGATCCATATGATGCCCTCATGATTGACTAATATGGTGGCTTAATTCTTGTTCTAGGGAAGTGTTCCATACCCTTCTTAGTGGGAGTTGAAATTTAATATTGGCTTCTTTCATATCAATCACGGCACCAATAGTACGTAAAAATGATCTACCAAGAATAATTGGACAAGACGGATTGCAATCAATATCAAGAACAATAAAATCCATGCGCACATAATTCCTATTTGCAAGAACAAGAACATCATTAATTCTTCCCGTAGGCTTTTAATATAAAAATCTTCCAAGTGCAAGTTTAAAGAACATTCTTCAATATCGGTAAGACCAAGCACATCACATAAAGATTTCAGAATTATAGAAACACTATCACACAAGTCACATGAAGAAAAACACTCATAATTTTTAATCTTGATTTTTATAGTAGGTTCTCATTCATCATGCAATTTTCTAGGAATTGAAATATCTAATTCCAACTTTTCTTCCAAAGCTTTCATCATATCATCAACAATATGTTTAGTAAAAGCTTTATTTTGTTCATAAGCATGGGGTGAATTTATGATGGATTGCAACAAAGAAATACAATAAATCAGAGAGCAATTATCATAATTAAAGTATTTGTAATACAAAAGAGTGGGAACATCACTTGTTAAAGTTTTGACCTCTCCAAACCCACTTTTATCAATTTTCTCAATAGGATTTTCACCCTCCGAATCATCTGGACGCCTTCTAGCTCAAGTTGACTCTTCTTCAGTCCCTTTTTCATCAATTTTAATTTTACTAAACAAAGATTCAATAGAAGAAACACAAATCATTTTAAGATCTTCGTCATTTTTATGAAAGTAATCACTAGAAAATGCCTTTTCTAAAAATTATCTTTTAGCTCTAAGCATAGCGGTTCTTTTCTTACTTTCATTCATATAAACATACAAAGCTTTAATTGATTCTTCAACCTTAGGCACAAAAATTGTCATCTTGAGATTCTACATCATGAGAAATTCTATCAATGCTTCTGGACATATCATCAAGCTTACTCAACTTTTCCTCTATCGTAGTATTAAAATTATTTTGAGTATTGACAAATTATTTTATATTATTCTCAAAATCAGATGTGCCTATTATTATTATTATTACGATAAGGATTACCATAGGGATTACCATAATTATTAGAGGAATTTCCCGGAAAAGGTCTAGGATTAAAATTACATCTATAAGCATTGTTATTAAAATTGTTCCGCGGAACAAAATTCACATCTATGGCATCACTATTTTGCTCAATCAAAGTAGACAAAGGCACATCATTAAGATCAGTAGGAGCATTTTTATTAGTAACCAACTTTATAAGAGCAGCAACTTTTTCACTTCAATAATTTATTTCTTCTACCGAATTAACCTTTTACTAGTAGGAGCTCTTTCAGTATGCCATTGTGAATAATTTGCCATAATATTATCGAGTAATTTAGTAGCTTCAACCAAAGTAATTTCCATAAAAGTACCACCCACCGCGGAATCTAAAAGATTTCTAGAAACAAAATTCAATACCGCATAAAAAATGTATGATCATCGAAAGATTTAAACCATGAGTAGGACAATTTGTTAGCATCAATTTCATTCTTTCCCAAGATTGTGCAACAAGTTCGTGCTCAGATTGTTTAAACTTCATGATTTGCGTCCTAAGGGCAATAATTTTTGCGGGCAGAAAATAATTAGTAATAGAAGCATCTTTGCACTTATCCCAAGAATCGATACTATTGCGAGGCAAAGAAGAAAACCAAAATTTTGCACGATCTCGCAAAGAAAACGGGAATAATTTCAAATTCACAATATACATCTTTTTTCTTTTGCATATCGCATAATTCCACGAATGTGTTAAGATGGGACGCGACATCCTCATTAGGAGTAACAGATAATTGATCTTTCATAAAGAGATTCAACAAAGCGGCATTAATATCACAAGACTCTGCACTAGTGGTGGGAGGAGCAATCGGAGTGCTAATAAAATCATTGTTGTTGGTATTGGAGAAATCACACAACTTGGTGTTCTCTTGATTCATTGTGACTACGCAACAAGATTGCACTCAAAAATAGATCTGGCAAGAAAACGGCGAACGAAAAAGAGGGCGAATAAAATGGCAAATTTTTGTGAAGTGGGGGAGATGAAAATGAGAGGCAAATGGAAAATAATGTAAATTGCAGGGAGATGAGATTTTTGATTCGGAATCTGGTAGATGTTGATGATGTCTCCCCGGCAACGACACCAGAAATTCCTTTTGATTATGGCTCAAACTACGTCGGTATTTCCCCATAGGGGAAGGGATGATGCAGCACAGCTACGGTAGGTATTTCCCTCAGTGATGAGACCAAGGTTATTGAACCAGTAGGAGAACCATGCAACACTACGTAAATGACACCTGCACACAAAGAACAAATACTTGCAACCCGACGCGTATAAGGGGTTGTCAATCCCTCTCGGGTAAAAGATAGGTAAAATTATAGTAGATTGGATAAATAGATCTTGTGGGAACGCGAGATAAAATAAATAAAAATAAATTGCAGAAAGGTATTTTTGTGTTTTTGGATTAATAGATCTAAAAATAAAAGCAAATAAAAATAGATCTTGACGGGAAATATAATAAGGAAGACACCCGGGGGTCGTAGATTTCACTAGTGGCTTCTCTCGAGAAAAATAGCATACGGTGGTTAAACAAATAACTCTTGGGCAATTGATAGAACTGCAAATAATCATGATGATATCCAGGCAATGATCATTATATAGGCATCACCTCCAAGATTAGAAGACCGACTCCTGCCTGCATGTACTACTATTACTCCACACATCGACCGCTATCCAGCATGCATCTAGTGTATTAAGTTCATGGAGAAACAGAGTAATGCAATAAGAATGATGACATGATGTTGACAAGATCTATTTATGTAGAAATAGACCCCATCTTGTTATCCTTAATAGCAAGGACACATACATGTCGGTTCGCCTTCTGTCACTGGGATCAAGCACCGTAAGATTGAACCCATCACAAAGCACCTCTTACCATGGCAAGAAATATCGATCTAGTTGGCCTAACTAAACCAAAGATTCAAAGAAGAAATACGAGGATATAAGTAATCATGCATATAAGAGATCAAAAGACTCAAATAACTTTCATGGATAAAAACATAGATCTGATCATAAACTCAAAGTTCATTGGATCCCAACAAACACGCCACAAAAAGAGTTACATCAAATAGATCTCCAGGAGACCATTGTATTGAAAATCAAGAGAGAGAGAGAGAGAGAGAGAGAGAGAGAGAGAGGAAAACATCTAGCTACTAACTACAGACCCGTAGGTCTACAATGAACTACTCACGCATCATCTGAGAGGCACCAATGAGGATGATGAACCCCTCCATGATGGTGTCTAGATTTGATTTGTGGTTTCTGGAACTTGCGGCGGCTGGAATTCATTTTCGTCGACTCCCCTAGGGTTTCTGGAATATTGGGGTATTTATAGAGCAAAGAGGCGGTGCGGGAGGCCACCGAGGTGGGCACAACCCACCAGGGGGCCTGATTGCTCCCTCACTATAGCGCCTGAAAGCTCTTGTCTGCTAGGACTATGTCGGTATTTCCCCAAAGAGGAAGGGATGATGTAGCACAGCGAAGGTAGGTATTTATCCCAGTGATGAAACCAAGGTTATCGAACCAGTAGGAGAACCAAGCAAAACAGCGTAAACAACACATGCACACAAATAACAACACCTCGCAACCCGACGTGTTAAAGGGGTAGTCAGTCCCTTTCGGGTAACGATGCCAGAAATTTGTAGTAGATTGAAAAAATAGATCGTAAATAAAATAAAGTGCAGCAAAGTATTTTTGTATTTTTGGTTTAATAGATCTTAATAAAAATGCAAAGGAAAAGTAGATCGCAAGCAAATATATGAGAAAGAAGACCCGGGGGCCGTAGGTTTCACTAGTGGCTTCTCTCGAGAAAGAGAGCAAACGGTGGGTAAACAAATTACTGTTGGGCAATTGATAGAACCTCAAATAATTATGATGATATCCAGGCAATGATCATTACATAGGAATCACGTCCAAGATTAGTAGAACGACTCCTGCCTGCATCTACTACTATTACTCCACACATCGACCGCTATCCAGCATGCATCTAGTGTATTAAGTTCATGGAAAAACGGAGTAATGCAATAAGAATGATGGCATGATGTAGACAAGATCAGTTTATATATTGTGTAGACATAGATCCCATATTTTTATCCTTAGTAGCAAAGATACGTATGTGTTGTTTCCCTTTCTGTCACTGGGATCAAGCACCGTAAGATCGAACCCACTACCGGGCACCTCTTCCCACTGCAAGATAAATAGATCAAGTTGGCCAAATAAAACCCAAATATCGGAGAAGAAATACAAGGCTATAAGAGATCATGCATGTAAGAGATCAAAGAAACTCAAATAACTTGCATGGATATAAAAAGATATGACTGATCATAAACTCAAAGTTCATCAAATCCCAACAAACACACCACAAAAAGAGTTACATCATATGGATCTCCAAGAGACCATTGTATTGAGAATTCAGCAAGAGAGAGAAAGCCATCTATCTACTAACTACGGACCCAAAGGTCTACAAAGAACTACTCACGCATCATCGGAGAGGCACCAATGGAGGTGGTGAACCCCATCTGAGATGGTGTCTAGATTGGATCTAGTGGTTTTGGACTCTGCGGCAGCTGGATGAATATTTCATCGACGCCTCTAGGGTTCTTGTATTTTTGGAGTATTTATAGAGCAAAGAGGCGGTCCGGGGACACCTGAGGTGGGCATAACCCACTAGGGCGCGCCTGGGCCTCCTAGCGCGCCCTGGTGGGCTGTCCCCTCCTCGGGGCTCCCCCAGGTGCAACCAGGGCCCAACATTTTCCTTTTGGTCCATAAAAAATCTCCGTAAAGTTTCGTGGCATTTGGACTCTGTCTGATATTGATTTTCTGTGATGTAAAAAAAGGGAAAATATAGGAACTGGCACTTGGCACTATGTCAATAGGTTAGTACCAAAAAATGATATAAAATGACTATAAAATGATTATAAAACATCAAAGATTGATAATAAAATAGCATGGAACAATCAAAAATTATAGATACGTTGGAGACGTATCAGCATCCCCTAGCTTAACTCCTACTTGTCCTAGAGTAGGTAAGTGATAAAAACAGAAATTTTGATGTGGAGTGTTGTTTAACATGTTATATCATATTATTTTCTTTATAGCATGGACATTTGGGCTTTTTATGTGATTCAAAGCAATAGTCTAGTTTTGACCTAATAATTTAGATACTCAAGCATATCAACAAGCAACCATGTCTTTCAAAATATCAATGCTAAAATAAGTTATCCTAGCCCATCATGCTCTAACATTGATCCAGTCATGAAACACACTCGAATATTAGCTACACCCAATACTTAAGTATGATCATATTTCCTCCTAGTTGGTGCTTTTTATAAGGGAAGATGGAGACTCAATTTCAAAATAAAAATTGCGTAAAGTTAAAGAAAGGCCCTTCGCAGAGGGAAGTAGGGATTTGTAGAGGTGCCAGAGCTCAAAGCGAAAAATTAGAGATAAAAACATTTTGGGAGGTGTATCCATCCCACCAACGAAAATGACTTAGAGTTCCCAACACTTTCCATGCTATGCCATAGGCGGTTCCCAAACAGAAAATAAAGTTCATTCCTTTTTCCACCATAGTTTCACTTTCCATGGCTAACCGCATCCACGGGTGCCCTCCATACCAACACTTTCCAAGGAATTTATTATTTGACAACATAAAGTAAATTCATTTTTGCATTTCAGGACTGGGCATACCTAAGACCTTTGCCTTACTCTCGTGCAATGACAAGTGAATAAACACTTATCTTGAGAATAACACATCCAACATGGAAAATATTAGCCACCCATTACCGTTCCGCGAGCGAAACAAACACACAAAAGAGAAGTTTATTTTGAAAATAAGATATGGCACATGCAAATTTGCTTAGAACGGCAAAAGAATATCGCATCTAGGTAGATATAGTGGACTCATGTGGCAAAACTGGGTTAAAGGTTTTTGGATGCACAAGTAGTGGTCATACTTAGTGCAAAATGAAGGCTAGCAAAAGATTGGGAAGCGACCAACTAAGAAACAGATAATCTCATAAGCAAGCATTAAGCATAAATAACATCGAATAATCCACCACAAGTAGGATATAATTTTCATTGCATGACTATTGACTTTCGTGCATGCATAGGGAATCACAAACCTTAACACCAACATTCTTACTAAAGCATAATTACTCATCAACATAACTCACATATCACATAATCATATCTCAAAAACAATTACTAAGAATCAAGTTTATTTTGTCCAATGATCTTCATGACATTTTTTTTCTTTATCCTTCTTGGATATCTATCACTTTGGGACTAATTTTCATGTGTTGCTTTTCATAAGCTCAAACAAATATAAGTGAGGATCATGAGCATAATAAAATTTTCTTTCTCTCAAATAAATTTAAGTGGAGCAAGAGAGAATTTATTCAAAATTTTATTAACTCTCAAATAAATCTAAGTGAAGCAAGAGAGCATCTCTTCAAAAATACTAAGCACACCGTGCTCAAAAAGATATAAGTGAAGCACTAGAGCAAGTCCATTGCTCATAAAAAATTGAAGTGAAGCATAAAGAGCAATTCTAACAAGTCATGAAATAATTTTGGCTCTCTCAAATAGGTGTGTCCAGCAAGGATTGATGACTTAAAACACATAATAAAACAAGCAAAGACCCATATCATACAAGATTCTCCAAGCAAAACACATATCATGTGACGAATAAAAATATAGTTTCAAGTAAAATACCGATGGTCGTTAGAAGAAAGAGGGGATGCCACTCGGGGGCATCCCCAAGCTTAGTTGGTTGCTCATTCTTGGATAATAGCTTGGGATGCCGAGGCATCCCCAACCTTGGGATCTTCTATCCTTCTTTCATCCATCGTAAGATAACCCAAAACTTGAAAACTTCAATCACACAAAACTCAACAAAACCTTCGTGAGATCCGTTAGTATAAGAATAATAAATCACTACTATAAGTACTATATCAAACCAATTCATATTTTATTTTTGTATTATATCTACTGTATTCCAACTTTTCTATGGCAAAAACTCATCAAAGAAAACCATAGTGCCATCAAAATAAGCCACAACACAAAGAAAACAGAACCTATCAAAACAGAACAGTCTATAGCAATATGACTATTTCGAATACTTCTATATCTCCAAAAATTCTGAAAAATTAGGACGACCTGAGAAATTTGTATGATGATCTACTGTAGGTCAAATGGGTATTTTATTGCTCTGTGGTAAAAAATGAAAAGTAATTTCGTGAGCATTAAATTTTCTATGTTTTCAGCAAGATCAAACAACTATCACCCAAGAAGATCCTAAAGGCTTTACTTGGCACAAACACTAATTAAAACATAAAAATTACAATCATAACAGTAGAAAAATTGTGCTAACACTCAAGAACAGGAAGCAAAAAGCAAAAATAAATTTATTCATTGGGTTGCCTCCCAACAAGCGCTATAGTTTCACGCCCTTAGCTAGGCATAAAGCAAGGATCTAAGTTCTGTCATCTTTGTTTAGAGATCCATAAGATGCCCTCATGATTGGTTCATAAGGTGGCTTAATTATAGTTCTAGGAAAGTGTTCCATACCCTTCCTCAAAGGAAATTGGAACTTAATATTGCCTTCTTTCATATCAATCACGACACCGGTAGTGCGTAAAAATGGTCTACCAAGAACAATTGGACAAGACGGATTGCAATCAATATCAATAACAATAAAATCTATGGGCACATAATTCCTATTTGCAAGACTAAGAACTTCATTAATTCTTCCCATAGGCTTTTTAAGAGTAGAATCCGCCAAGTGCAAATTCAAAGAACACTCTTCAAGATTAGTAAGACCAAGCACATCACATAAAGATTTCGGAATTGTAGAAACACTAGCACCCAAGTCACACAAAGAAAAACAATCATAATTTTTAATCTTGACTTTGATAGTAGGTTCCCATTCATCATGCAATTTTCTATGAATCGAAACTTCTAATTCCATTTTTTCTTGAAGATCTTTCATCATAGCATCAACAATATGTTTGGTAAAAGCTTTATTTTGTTCATAAGCATGGGGTGAGTTTATCATGGATTGCAACAAAGAAATACAATCAATCAAAGAGAAACTATCATAATTAAAGTCTTTGTAATCCAAAAGAGTGGGCACATCACTATCTAAAGTTTTGACCTCTCCAAACCCACTTTCATTAATTTTCTCAACAAGATTTTCACCCTCCGAAATATTGGGACACCTTCTACCTGAAGTTGACTCTTCTCCAGTCCCTTTTTCATCAATCTTAACTTTACTAAACAAAGAATCAATAGAAGAAACACCAATCATTTTAAGATCTTCATCACTTTTGCTTTCTAACAAGATTGGTTTAGCAGCCATTTGATTTACTAAGGTAGCTTGTGCATCAGATATTTTTCCCAGCAAATGTCAAATAATGTAAATTGCAAGGAGATGAGATTTGTGATTAGGAACCTGGTATATGTTGAAGATCCTCCCTGGAAACGGCGCCAAAATTTTCCCAGCAAATGTCAAATAATGTAAATTGCAAGGAGATGAGATTTGTGATTAGGAACCTGGTATATGTTGAAGATCCTCCCTGGAAACGGCGCCAAAATTTCCTTCTGATTGCTCCTTGACTATAGCACCAGAAAGCTCCTGTCTGCTAGGACTACGTCCGTATTTCCCCAAAGAAGAAGGGATGATGTAGCACAGTGAAGGTAGGTATTTCCCTCAGTGATGAAACCAAGGTTATCGAACCAGTAGGAGAACCAAGCCACACAACGTAAACAACACGTGCACACAAATAACAACACCTCACAACCCGACGTGTTAAAGGGGTTGTTAATCCCTTTCGGGTAACGATGCCAGAAATTTGTAGTAGATTGAAATAATAGATCGTAAATAAAATACAGTGTAGCAAAGTATTTTTGCATTTTTGGTTTAATAGATCTGAATAAAAATGTAAAGGAAAAGTAGATCGCAAGCAAATATATGAGAAAGAAGACCCGGGGGCCGTAGGTTTCACTAGTGGCTTCTCTCGAGAAAGGTAGCAAATGGTGGGTAAACAAATTACTGTTGGGCAATTGATAGAACCTCAAATAATTATGAAAATATCTAGGCAATGATCATTACATAGGCATCACGTCCAAGATTAGTAGACCGACTCCTGCCTGCATCTACTACTATTACTCCACACATCGACCGCTATCCAACATGCATCTAGTGTATTAAGTTCATGGAAAAATGGAGTAATGCAATAAGAACGATGACATGATGTAGACAAGATCCGTTTATCTATTGCATAGATATAGATCCCATCTTTTTATCCTTAGTAGCAATGATACATACGTGTAGTTTCCCTTCCTGTCATTGGGATCACGCACCGTAAGATCGAACCCACTACCGGGCACCTCTTCCCATTGCAAGATAAATAGATCAAGTTGGCCAAACAAAACCCAAATATCGCAGAAGAAATACGAGGCTATAAGAGATCATGCATATAAAAAGATATGACTGATCATAAACTCAAAGTTCATCAGATCCCAACAAACACACCGCAAAAGAGTTACATCATATGGATCTCCAAGAGACCATTTGATGAGGACATCAATACAATTGTTACACCCACAACCCCTGCTGCTATACATACTGTACCAATTACTAGAGCTCGTGCACGCCAACTAAATTACCAGGTACTTTCGTTTCTTGGTAATGATTCTAATGTTCATGAGAATATGATGCTACCTAAATTGGATACATTTGTTTTGCTTACAAATGAAGGGCCTAGCTTGGAGAAGGATGAACATTGGAGCAAGAACAAGCATGGAGATGATGGCATGCGCAAGGGGAACAAGAACGGAGTTACAAGTGATGATTTCAGGACTTCGAAGCCACCATAATGGGTGCATGAAGCCTTGGACGAAATATACAAGATGCCACTTCATAAATTTCGTCCCGAGGCTATTTTAGGTGCTGCGTCACCTTATTATTGGGCCAGGCCCATGTAATTTCAAAATACATAAGTATAGGCTTTTTTAGAGTCCGTATGTGTGGGGAAACAAGAGATAGGGTTGATTTCGGACCCCTCCACCAAGGGCCACGAAATTCCCCCCTCTTCCTCCATATATACAGCCCTTAGGGCATCGTTTAGACTTTGGATTTTGTTTAGATTAAAAGTTCGCCATAGCTACAACTTCGCGTACTTCGTTTGTGTTCAACGACCAGACAAAGGCGTCACAGAACCCCACCTTGATCAATAAAGCTTTCATCTTATATTCGCAATATCCAGATTGCAATCTCAGCTTCTTGCTTGTTCTTCGTTTGCTCGCAGGAAACAGACCCTCGTGGTCAAGTTGATCGTGCTCCGGCGTGGTCAATAACCTCTCGGAGTTGGTTTAGCGATTGCTAAGGCGCGACGTCCTCGCACGTTCGTAGTCGGATCGTCAAAGTCGACTGCCACCAAAGCGATATCCATCATCTCATCGAAAGACGGGACACCTTTGCCTCTATCAAGTGGTATCAGATTTCTAGGTTGCTCGGTGAGATTTTATAGTTTTTCGTAGTTTAGATCGAGTCTGTTCTTCATACCTATAGTCCACGAAAAAGCCACAAAAAAATTAGGGTTAGTTCATCATATCCGAACCAATCTGAGCCTTTGCATAATCTTTTTAGAGTTTTGCTTTGTTGAATTTGCGGTTGCATCGTCGTGTCTAGTTGCTGGTCTTAGAGTCTAGTCTTTTAGAGTTTCGAGTTCTGGTCATAAGTTGTCATGCCGCCGCCGCACCATCATCATCACCCCTGCCATCTACCACCACCGCTTATCCGCCACCGCTTCGAATCCGTATCCATATACCACCACAGCTGTCATATACCACCACCGCTGCCATCTACCACCATATATCCACCACCAATCCGAGTTCTTGTCATATTAGGTTTGTTTTCGAGATCCATCTAGATTCCGATTTGTGTTTCCTTGCCGGAGTAGGTTTCGGAAAAAAAAAAGTCCGGAAACCACGCTCCGTTTAGGCCCAAAATTTTTCGAAAACGCATTTTTCGAAAAAATTTCTGGCTATCCTATTTTTAGGTGTTTCTGAGTGTTTTGAGATAGGTGCCATTATAGGAAGTTTTTTTGACCCGTTTCCAGTTTTTGGGTCCGGGCAGTCAAAAAAAAATTGGTCTAAAAAATTTCGTGCCCATCCTATCAGTTTGAGCTAGGAAGAGTTTTGAGACACTCGCCATTATAGTGATTTTTTCGCAAAAAAAAGCAGCACAAAAAAAAGAGCGAAAAAAACATTCCAGAGTGTGCTTTTCCCTTGTTTACGTGCCACGCCGTGATTTTGTTGGTGTTCTAGGCTCGCGTCTCTAGCACAGTCTAGCCTAGGACCAGCACAGTACCGTCGTTGAGCGTTTATTCAACTTTGCATCTCTGAATTGATTATTGCTGACCCTTTTTGCTACCATATTATAAGCCTTCCCAGCTCCACATACATCTACGTCGTGCGTTTGACTCTCCCTGGTAATCGCTCTATCCAAGCTTTCAGTGTTTTTGACTACAACGGTTGCCGATCACCGCCTGCTGTTGGGTAAGAACTGGTAAGAATTTGAGATTTGCTTGACGGATTTGTGACACCCACCACCACCTCTTGTTAGTAGTCTGTAGGATCATATTCTTGTGTGTTTCTATTGCTGCTAACCATGCCAGGATCACAAGCCGACGAGACTGACTGGGAGAACATGACGAATAAGGATTTGCATGATAAATTTCAGCAAATGATGAGTGGACAGGTGCAAGACGTGCTAAACAGATTTGAAGAGGCCATGGAGAAGATAGATGGCATGGAGAAGATGTTCGAAACAAAGCTCGATAACAAGTTTAATGAATTGCTCGCGCGTCTTCCACCACCACCACCCGGTGCTCCTAACGCACCTCTCCAACAACAACAACAACGACTACCTCCACGTCGCGAAATAGACCTCCGCCGAGCGAGCCGTGTTCCTCTTGCGTTTGGCCAAACTGTTGGTGCTGCTGTTGATACTTCTGTGGCTCCTGCTGCTGATGCGGAGGAGGATGATTATGTGGGAGATTACGAGGATGAGGTTGCTCAAAATCAGAACTACGTGCAACCACCAGCACCACCACCAGTAGGTCGACCTCAGGTATATATTCGTAATGGTAGGCCTGCACCACCACTTCAGGTACGAGATGATGTCCATATTCCTAAACTGAAATTGAATATTCCACCTTTTGAGGGTAGATATGTTCCTGATATATATCTTACTTGGGAGTTAAAAACTGAACAACGTTTTACATGTTTACAATATCCCGAGGAGAGACGGGTTGCTGCTGCTGTTTGTGCTTTCACTAGTTTTGCATGTGTCTGGTGGTCTGAACATTGTAGATTATATCCTATTCCAACTACTTGGGCTGCTTTGAAAACTGCTATGCGTACGCGTTGGGTTCCACCATATTATCAACGTGAATTGCTTCAAAAATTGCAGCGTTTAAGACAAGGAAAAAATTCTGTAGAAGAATATTATCAGGAATTACAAACTGGCATGATTCAATGTGGTATTGTTAAGGAGAATGAAGCTATGCTTGCACGTTTTCTGGGTGGATTAAATAGAGAGATTCAGACCATTCTAGACTATAAGGAGTATACTAACATCACTCGTTTATTCCATCTTGCTTGTAAAGCTGAACGTGAAGTGCAGGATCGACAAGCATTGGCGCGAACGAACTTTTCTGCAGGCCGACCTTCATCATGGACACCGCGTGCATCTTCTACTTCAACTGCACCAGCACCTCAATCAGGTGCCTCCTACAGCCGTGATACAAGAAAACAGGAACAACCACCATTATCTGCCAAGAGCGCACCTGCCGGGCCTGCACAGAGTTCTTCTTATTCCAGGGCATCAACAGGGCACACAAGTGATATTATTTGTCGTCGTTGTAAGGGAGGAGGTCATTATGCGAGAGAATGCAAATCTCTGCGTGTGATGATTGCTACCGAGGGTGGTGGATATGAGTCCGCTAGTGACTATGATGAGGAGACATTGGCTCTTATTACACGTGAAGAACATGGTGGAGATGATTCTGATCATGAGACGCAATACATGGCTCCTGAAGACGCTGACAGGTATGAATGTTTAGTTGCTCAACATGTTTTGAGTGTGCAGGTCACACAAGCTGAGCAAAATCAGAGGCACAATTTGTTCCATACCAAGGGAGTTGTGAAGGAACGTTCTGTGCGCGTCATAATAGACGGAGGGAGCTGCAACAACTTGGCTAGCATGGAGATGGTGGAGAAGCTTTCTCTCACCACAAGACCACATCCACATCCTTACTACATCCAATGGTTCAACAACAGCGGCAAGGTTAAGGTAACACGTACTGTTCGTGTGCATTTTAGTATCTCTACATATGCTGATTATGTTGATTGTGATGTGGTACCTATGCAAGCATGTTCCTTATTACTTGGTAGACCATGGCAATTTGATAAAAATTCTGTACACCATGGTAGAAACAATCACTATACTCTTGTTCATAAGGATAAAAATATTACTTTGCTTCCTATGACTCCTGATTCCATTTTGAAAGATAATATTAATAGAGCTAATAAAGCAAAACAGGATAAGAATAAGAGTGAAAATCAGATTGTGGCAAAAGAATTTGAGCAACAAATGAAGCCTAATAATAAACCATCTAGTGTTGCTTCTGAAATTAAATTGAAAAGTGCATGTTTATTTGCCACCAAATCTGATATTGATGAGCTAGATTTCAGCAAATCTATTTGCTATGCTTTTGTGTGCAAAGAGGCATTATTTTCATTCAAGGACGTGCCTTCCTCTTTGCCTCCTGCTGTCACTAACATTTTGCAGGAGTTCGCTGACGTTTTTCCACAAGACGTGCCACCGGGATTACCGCCTATTCGAGGGATTGAGCATCAGATTGACTTAATTCCAGGTGCTTCACTGCCAAACCGTGCACCATACCGTACCAATCCAGAGGAGACGAAGGAGATTATGCGTTAAGTACAAGAGTTTCTCGACAAAGGTTATATACGCGAATCCCTTAGTCCTTGTGCTGTTCCTATTATTCTAGTGCCGAAAAAGGATGGTACATCATGTATGTGTGTTGATTGTAGAGGCATTAATAATATTACTATTTGTTATCGTCATCCTATTCCTAGGCTAGATGATATGCTTGATGAATTGAGTGGCTCTACAATATTCTCTAAAGTTGATTTGCGTAGTGGCTACCATCAAATTCGTATGAAATTGGGAGATGAATGGACAACAACATTTAAAACTAAGTTTGGATTATATGAGTGGTTAGTCATGCCTTTTGGGTTAATTAATGCACCTAGTACTTTCATGAGATTAATGAACGAAGTTTTACGTGCTTTCATTGGACGATTTGTGGTAGTTTACTTTGATGACATATTGATTTATAGCAGATCTTTGGAAGAATATTTGGAACATTTACGTGCTGTTTTTATTGCTCTACGTGATGCACGTTTGTTTGGTAACCTTGGGAAGTGCACCTTTTGCACCGACCGAGTATCTTTTCTTGGCTATGTTGTTACTCCACAGGGAATTGAAGTTGATAAAGCCAAGATTGGAGCTATTGAGAGTTGGCCGCAGCCCAAAACGGTCACACAAGTGAGGAGTTTTCTTGGCCTCGCTGGATTCTATAGGCGTTTTGTGAGAGATTTCAGCACCATTGCTGCACCTCTCAATGAGCTTACAAAGAAAGATGTGCCTTTTCTTTGGGGTACCGCACAGGAAGAAGCCTTCACGGTATTGAAAGATAAGTTGACACATGCTCCTTTACTCCAACTTCCTGATTTTAATAAGACTTTTGAGCTTGAATGTGATGCTAGTGGAATTGGATTAGGAGGTGTGTTCTTACAAGATGGAAAACCTGTTGCATATTTTCTGAAAAATTGAGTGGGCCTAGTCTGAATTATTCTACTTATGATAAAGAATTATATGCTCTTGTTCGGACTTTAGAAACATGGCAACATTATTTATGGCCCAAAGAATTTGTTATACATTCTGATCATGAATCTTTGGAACATATTAAAAGTCAAGCTAAACTGAATCGTAGACATGCTAAATGGGTTGAATTCATTGAGACTTTCCCTTATGTCATTAAACACAAGAATGGAAAAGAAAATGTTATTGTTGATGCATTGTCTCATCGCTATACTATGCTTTCACAACTTGACTTCAAAATATTTGGTTTGGAGACCATCAAAGATCAATATGTGCATGATGCTGATTTTAAAGATGTAATGCAGAATTGTAAAGAAGGAAGAATGTGGAACAAGTTTGTTGTTAACGATGGATTTGTATTTTGTGCTAACAATCTATGCATTCCAGCTAGCTCCGTTCGTCTTTTGTTGTTGCAGGAGGCACATGGAGGAGGATTAATGGGACACTTTGGCGTGAAGAAGACGGAGGACGTACTTGCTACACATTTCTTTTGGCCAAAGATGAGACGGGATGTTGAGCGTTTTATTGCTCGCTGCACTACATGTCAAAAAGCTAAGTCACGACTCAATCCTCATGGTTTATATATGCCTTTGCATGTACCTAGTGTTCCTTGGGAGGATATATCTATGGACTTTGTTTTAGGTTTACCTCGAACAAAGAAGGGGAGGGATAGCATATTTGTTGTCGTGGATAGATTCTCGAAAATGGCACACTTTATACCATGTCATAAAAGCGATGATGCTGTTAATGTTGCTGATTTGTTCTTTCGTGAAATTATTCGCTTGCATGGTGTGCCAAATACTATTGTTTCAGATCGTGATACTAAATTTCTTAGCCACTTTTGGAGATGTTTATGGGCTAAGTTGGGGACTAAACTGCTTTTTAGTACTACTTGTCACCCCCAAACTGATGGACAAGCTAAAGTAGTCAATAGAACGTTGTCTACTATGCTTAGGGCTGTTTTGAAGAATAATAAGAAAATGTGGGAGGAATGCTTGCCTCATATTGAATTTGCTTATAATTGTTCATTGCATTCTACTACTAAGATGTGCCCTTTTGAAGTTGTGTATGGTTTCCTACCTCGTGCACCTATTGATTTGTTGCCTCTTCCATCTTAGGAGAAGGTTAATTTTGATGCTAAACAACGTGCTGAATTGATTTTAAAAATGCATGAGTTAACTAAGGAAAACATTGAGCGTATGAATGCTAAATATAAACTTGCTGGAGATAAGGGTAGAAAACATGTTGTGTTTGCACCTGGAGATCTTGTTTGGTTACATTTGCGTAAGGATAGATTTCCTGATTTGCGCAAATCAAAGTTAATGCCACGTGCTGTTGGTCCCTTTAAGGTGTTAGAGAAAATAAATGATAATGCATATAAACTTGAGCTGCCTGCAGATTTTGGGGTTAGTCCCACTTTTAACATTGCATATTTGAAGCCTTATTTGGGTGAGGAAGATGAACTTCCGTCGAGGACGACTTCATTTCAAGAAGGGGAGGATGATGAGGACATCAATACAATTGTTACACCCACAGCCCCTGCTGCTATACATACTGGACCAATTACTAGAGCTCGTGCACGCCAACTAAATTACCAGGTACTTTCGTTTCTTGGTAATGATTCTAATGTTCATGAGAATATGATGCTGCCTAAATTGGATACATTTGTTTTGCTTACAAATGAAGGGCCTAGCTTGGAGAAGGATGAACATTGGAGCAAGAACAAGCATGGAGATGATGGCATGCGCAAGGGGAACAAGAACGGAGTTACAAGTGATGATTTCAGGACTTTGAAGCCACCATAATGGGTGCATGAAGCCTTGGACGAAATATACAAGATGTCACTTCATAAATTTCTTCCCGAGGCTATTTTAGGTGCTGGGTCACCTTATTATTGGGCCAGGCCCATGTAATTTCAAAATACATAAGTATAGGCTATTTTTAGAGTCCGTATGTGTGGGGAAACAAGAGATAGGGTTGATTTCGGACCCCTCCACCAAGGGCCACGAAATTCCCCCCTCTTCCTCCATATATACAGCCCTTAGGGCATCGTTTAGACTGTGGGTTTTGTTTAGATTAAAAGTTCGCCATAGCTGCAACTTCGCGTACTTCGTTTGTGTTCAACGACCAGACAAAGGCGTCACAGAACCCCACCTTGATCAATAAAGCTTTCATCTTATATTCGCAATATCCAGATTGCAATCTCAGTTTCTTGCTTGTTCTTCGTTTGCTCGCAGGAAACAGACCCTCGTGGTCAGGTTGATCGTGCTCCGGCGTGGTCAATAACCTCTCGGAGTTGGTTTAGCAATTGCTAAGGCGCGACGTCCTCGCACGTTCGTAGTCGAATCGTCAAAGTCGACTGCCACCAAAGCGATATCCATCATCTCATTGAAAGACGGGACACCTTTGCCTCTATCACCATTATATTCAGAATTTAACAAGAGAGAGAAAGACATCTAGCTACTAACTACGGACCCGAAGGTCTACAAAGAACTATTCACGCATCATCGGAGAGGCACAAATGGAGGTGGTGAACCCCATCCAAGATGGTGTCTAGATTGGATCTGGTGGTTCTGGACTCTGCGGCGGTTGGATGAATATTTCATCGACGCGTCTAGGGTTCTGATATTTTTGGGGTATTTATAGAGCAAACAGCGGTCTGGGGGCACCCGAGGTGGGCACAACCCACCAGGGTGCGCCTGGGCCTCCTGGCGCGCCCTGGTGGGTTGTTCCCTCCTCGGGAATCCCCCTAGTTGCAACCAGGGCCCAACATGTTCCTTCTGGTCCATAAAAAATTTCTATAAAGTTTCTTGTCATTTGGACTCCGTTTGATATTGATTTTTTGCGATGTAAAAAACACGGGAAAAACAGGAACTGGCACTTGGCACTATGTCAATAGGTTAGTACCAAAAAATTATATAAAATGACTATAAAATGATTATAAAACATCCAAGATTGATAATAAAACAACATGAAACAATAAAAAAATATAGATATGTTGGAGACATATCAGGGCCCAGGCGTGCCCTGGTGGGTTGTGCTCCCCTCGAAGCCCCCCTCTGGTCCAGAAATAATCTCCAAAAAGTTTTGCTGGGTTTGGACTCCGTTTGGTATTGATTTTCTGCAAAGTAAAAACAAAGCAAAAAACAACAACAGGCACTGGGTACTATGTCAATAGGTTAGTCCCAAAAAATTATATAAAGTTGCTACAAAATGATTGTAAAACATCCAAGAATGATAATATAACAACATGGAACAATCTAAAATTATAGATACATTGGAGACGTATTATCACCCATGTCGTGCTGCTCCATGGTCTTCGCTCTTTGTGCAATGCGCCCTTCCCCCTTGTCGAACCACAAGGGGCCGTCGGCCCCATAGGTGATCATGTTCCACCACGATAGCAGAATTTCCGTAGCCTTGTCGTTTGATGTACAATTGTCCAAGGTCAGAGTGGATATCTTCTTCTCAATGTGCCACTCAACAAGACATGCATGTACTGCTTCACATATAACTTCAATATTGTGTGGGCATGGAACATAAACAAACCTATGCAACAAAAAATAAGGAAATATTTAGGTTTAGAGTACATCTATTTCAGAGTAACAATGATCAATACATCTATTTCAGAGTAACAATGATCAATACATCTATTTCAGAGTAACAATGATTTAGAGAGAGACATGGTTATCTCATTAGGAAGCTCTTTAGGTTGCAAGAAGCATCAATATAATGTGCAATTACAGCCATATAGCCCCTCTTTTGATGGCCAGCCGTCCATAAATCTGTTGTGATGGCTACTCGGTTCTCAAACATTGCAAATTACTTCACCATGCTATTCTTTTGGACACCAAACATATTTATAATGTCTTGATGAATGGTATTTATAGACATCACCTTGAACATTGGTTGCAAAGTACCACAAAAATATCGGAATCTAGCATGATCAACAATAGAGAGAGTGTACTCATGCACACATGTCATCAATACAAGTTCCTTTCTAGCAAGTTCTTGATAAAAACATAGGACTCCAAATTTACTTTCCCATCACCACATTTTGACAACTTTAATTTGCTTTTTTGTGGACCCACTGGTGCATGCCGAGCTAGAAAATTATTATGATGAGTCCTTAAGTGTGACATACCAGAGGTTGATTCTCCAGCATATGGCTTATGACACCAGTTGCATATTGCCTGCCATTTCCCATTGATTAGTTCTGTCTTAAAATCATCCCATACATTTGATGTATGCTTCCTTATAGAACTGGCCAGTTTTGGCTGCTCTACTACTGTACTAGTACTTGTGGAGTTGAACTCGCAACCACGGCAACTCCAGCCACGCCTGAGACATTCGTTGTAGTGGCACCACTATTTTCGAGAGCTGACAAAAGAATGCAAGATGCCATCAACTCAGTGTTCTCATGCAGAAATGATATTACACATAGGTTTGATGCAAAAGTTGTCGATCTAACACTAATGTTTTGGACTGGGTATTAGAGATAAATTATATGAGTAGAAGTTATCTAGAGCACAAATTAATTATAGATAAAGCTCCTTCATGAAAACAAAGCTAGATAATGAATCTTTTAATAATAAATGTTATTTCTGCATAGTAACGGTCAATACATTGTCTCCAATTATAGCAAAGATGTTGATAATAAAGCTAGTCTATGACAAAATTTAATAAGAATAGTAAATTGTACAAAAGTGATGTTAGTGAATTGTTTCTAGTTCTAGAAGAAATACTAATAATAAAACTAGTTCATGATTTTTTTAATAAGAAAGGAAGTTCTACAAATGCAACAGAACACAATTTATGCTAGTTTCATAAAAATCTCGTATATCACAAGCAAGGAGATCACTGATTTGCAAAAACTTTAGTAATAACCGTTTTCAGTGATGATGGTGCTGCTGTCGACACCCTGCTGCTCGCCGGTGCATGGCAATTCCACTGCTGGTTGCCGACCACGCAAACTCCCCCATGGGATGCTAACAACCCCGCCCCTGCCCTTCCCATGGTTTCCACCATTGTTGCCCTTGCTCCCTTCCATTAAAGATTGACTCCTGCTCAGACAAAGAGAGCACACAGCTTGGTTAGGAAGAACACACAGGTGTGGCTAGAAAAATTAGTACGGCCTAGAAATAACAGGTGTGGAAGAAGAAATAATCTACTTTTAGTATTCTCCATTCAGAGCATATGTTGCCATTTTTTAGCCATAGTGAGTTATCCTAAATTGTTTTATTTTGTTGATCATAATAGTAACAAATCACTCAACACAGCACATTACATTTTGATTGCATCAGGTCATGAAGCTTTCAATTATTGACAAAGGGAACGACATTTGACAAGATAATAATTATGTTCATCCATTTTTGATTGACAAGATTATGTTCATCCATTTCTGTTGAGTGTCATTGTTATTATGGAAACATAAGATAGCGTAGGATTTATTCCACCTTGCCTTGTACTCCAAGACGACCTTGTACTCCTATATATATATGCTCACGAGGCTCAAGCAATAAAACAACTATTCTACCTATCCCTCTCTCCCTTCTAACATGGTATCAGTGTTACACCCACAATGCGGCTATATCTCCCACGTGTCGGGGCATGACTTAGAGGCATAGCCGCATGGTAGTTTTGTCGCAAGAGGGGTAATCTTCGCACAATCCCATGTACTAAATAAGAAAGGGATAAAGAGTTGGCTTACAATCGCCACTTCACACAATACATAAATAATTCATACATCATCAAAATACACTCAAAGACCGACTATGGTCAAAATAAAAGAAGACAACCCCAAACGCTAGATCCCCAACCGTCCCAACTGGGCACCACTACTGATCAACCGGAAAAGACACATAACAATGAACAAGATCTTTGTCGAGCTCCCACTTGAGCTCGCTTTCACCACCTGCACTGATATCCTCGGCACCTACAACTGTTTGGAAGAATCCGTGAGTCACGAGGACTCAGCAATCTCACACCCATGAGATTAGGACTATTTAAGCTTATGGGTAGGATAAGGTAGTGAGGTGGAGCTGCAGCAAGCACTAAGCAAATATAGTGGCTAACATACGCAAATAAGAGCGAGAAGAGAAGCAACACAATGGTCGTGAAGCTAGAAGTGATCAAGAAGTGATCCTGAAACTACTTACGTACAAGTATAACACAACACCGTGTTCACTTCCCGGACTCCACCGAAAAGAGACCATCACGGCTACACATGCGATTGATGCATTTTAATTAAGTCAAGTGTCAAGTTCTCTACAACCAGACATTAACAAATTCCCATCTGCCACATAACCGCGTGCATGGCTTTCGAAAGTTTATACCCTGCAGGGGTGTCCCAACTTAGACCATCACAAGATCTCACGGCCAACGAAGGATATTCCTTCTCCCGGAAAGACCTGATCAGTCTTGGAATACCGGTTACAAGACATTTCGACAATGGTAAAACAAGACCAGCAAAGCCGCCCGATGTGCCAACAAATCCCGATAGGAGTCGCACGTATCTTGTTCTCAGGGCACACCGGATGGGCCAGACGTTGGGTTGGCATAGACCCTGGTTGCCCAGGGGGCGCCGGACATCGCCCAGTTTGGACCAACACTCAGAGGAGCACTGGCCCGGGGGCTTAAAATAAAGATGACCCTTGAGTCTGCAGAACCCAAGGGAAAAGGCTTAGGTGTCAAATGTTAAAACCAAGGTTGGGCCTTGCTGGAGGAGTTTTATTCAAAGCAAACTCTCAAGGGGTTCCGATAACACCCAACCGCGTAAGGAACGCAAAATCAAGGAACATAACACCGGTATGATGGAAACTAGGGCGGCTAGAGTGGAACAAAACACCAGACAAAAGGTCGAGCCGTCCAACCTTTACCAAGTATATAGATGCATTAATTAAATAAGAGATAATAATGATATCCCAACAATATCCATGTTCCAACATGGAACAAACTTCAACTTCACCTGCAACTAGCAATGCTATAAGAGGGGCTGAGCAAAAGCGGTAACATAGCCAAACAACATTTGCTAGGAAGGTGGGTTAGAGGCTTGACATGGCAATATGGGAGGCATGATATAACAAGTGGTAGGTAGCGCGACATAGCGATAGAGCGAACAACTAGCAAGCAAAGATAGAAGTGATTTCAAGGGTATGGTCATCTTGCCTGAGATCCCGCAAGGAAGAAGAACGTGTCCATGAAGAAGACAGACAGATGTGGTCGAACGGATCCTCACAAACGCAACGTTACCAGAACTGACAAGAAGAAGCAACACCGGAAAAGAGCAAACAGCATGGTAAACCAACAAGCATAAACATAGCATGATGCACAATCAAGTATGATGCATGTCTGGTTTAAAGAGGCATGGCATGGCAAAGTGCACAAGCAAAACTACAAGTTAAGTGGAGCTCAATATGCAATGAGTTGCATATTGAGGAAACACCACATTCAATTATTTAGTTCTCTCCCGGTTATGTACCCAACAAAATTAAATGTTATTAACATGGCAAGAGGTGAAACATGAGTAAAATACACAGTTAGGCATTTTAAATGAGGCCGGAAACATCAAACAACAATTCCGGTAAATCCTCATGTGCATTAGCAATTTAATGCAACAACAATTTTAAACATTTTAAATGTTATTATCATGATGCGGATGACATGTGCAAGTTTTATGCAATTTCTATGAAAATGTTGATAAGAGCATGTTATGAAGTATTTTTCATCGTGGCGGAAACGAAAGGGGTGCCACGGCAATGAATCCGAAAATGATGCCATGGCAACACATCGGTTCCGGTAGCTGATGGAGATACCGGTGCAAAGGAAGTGTGGCCGGAGCGTGCAAAAGATGGTGGGGTGATCCTAGTTACCGGGTTCCCACGGGTGGACGGCATGGCAATGAGGAGGAACAACTAATGTTCACGGGCGAATACAACATCTAAACATGCATCTCATACAACACACATGCATTCGTTCACGGGCGTCGTCTCGGTGGTTATACCTTCAAAGCGTGCAAATGGGATGGTTCGGGTTCGGTGCAATGTAGAGGAAGTAGACGTTCTCGGGACGGTCGTAGTGGAAGTAGTCGTTCACGGGTCGTTGTGGGAAGTAGTCGTTCTCGTGGCGATGGTAGTCGTTCGCGTTCTTAGTCGCACAAGTTTCCGTAGATGTTCGGGGTCACGGCGAGGAACTTTACGTCCATTGAGTCTTTGCTGTTCGATGGTAGTGGTACACGTTTCATAGCCGTTCGAGTCATCGGTAGAGGAACTTGACGGATTTGAATCCCTTCGGGGTTGTCGTGGTACTCGGGGTCTTCGGACTTGTCGGTCTCGACGAAACGCAGGGGTCTTGGTACAATCCGCGTGGTCGTGCACTTGTCGTCGAGGGACTTGACGGTCTTGACAAAACGAAGGGGTACTCGGCAAAACCATGTCCTTCAGAGGTCGACGGTAGTGGTTCCCGTATCAACATGGTGTAGTTGTACTTGACGGGTCCTATCTTGGCGTCTCAACCTTGCTGATCCAAAACAAACACGAGACAAAAGGCCTCTCTGGTGGGCAGCAGCAAGGCAAGGCGGCGCTCGAGCAGCGATGGAAGTGGGCACGGGGCTCGTGGAGACAACGATGATGAACAGGGGCGCGGCACCGTGGCAGGGAGGCGGCATGCTCGTTCGTTTGACATGGGAAAACAATGACAATTTGGCGAGGACGCAGGCACCTAGCGCAGCTCGGGACTCCGGCGAAGGGAAAAGGGAGGCGGCGACCTGCTGCTGGCGGTGCTCCGGTGATCCCGGGGCTCCGGTGAAAGGAAAGGGAGGCAGCGACCTGCTGCTGGCGGCGCTCCGGTGAGCCCGGGGTCTGGCGAAGGGAAAGGAAGGCAGCGACCTGCTGTTGGCGGCGCTCCGGTGAGCCTGGGGCTCCGGCAAAGAAGGAGATGACGCGCTGGACGAGGGGTCGCCAGACCTAGCGATTCCCGACGGCGGTGATCTCCGGGGCTGATGCAAGGGACTAGGGCAGGAAGCTGAACGGAGGGAGGCGGCGCTGTCCCATGGCTGGAGGGCGGCAGCCATGGCACGACGGAGGCGCGAGAGGAGGAGAGGGAGACGAGCACGAGGGTTGCTGGGTTGGAGGGAAGGAGAGGAGGAGATGGGATCGAGCAGGAGGGAGATGGCGGCGCAAGGGAACGAGAGGGGGAGGACGAGGTGAGGGTTCGGTCGGCCTAGGGTTAGAAGGCGTGCGTCTGGGCCTTGGGCCACTGGAGGCTGGGCCTCAGAAATGGATGGGCCGGCCTTGCCCAGTGGCTTGCGGGTACAGGAGGCCCAAGGGGCAAGGCTGGGCTCTCTCTCTCTCTTAAGCTCTCTTCTCATATTCTGATTATAAAAATAACCAGAAGTTACAAGAAAAGATTAGGGAGTAAGGAGAAGAGTAAGGGAGAGATAAAAATATCCCCATGACCCTGGAATTAAGCAGGATTTTAATAAATTGACTAGGCAATTTTAATAGATAGAAAAATAATTCAAGTTTGAATTTAATTCAAACTTGAGCCATTTTTAAACCCAACCAAATCAAACTCAGAAAAAGATGAGATTTGGTAGAGAGGTAAGTGGCATGGTCCAAAAATTGTAGGAAAAGAAAGAACATTTTATGTGACAGAAAAATGTCACTTGCAATGAATGGGGAAAATGAAAGAAGGAACCTGGTGATTGGGTTCAACTAGATGAGGTATTTGGTGGCAAGAGAAAGATGCAAGTGTGTTTTGGTTGATTCCATAAAAAAGGAATATTTATTATAGCTCCCTAAAATATTGGGAGAATATGTTTTAAAGAGAAATCACCATAGTGAATTCCCTCGATTTAAATAGATCAAAGATATATGCATTTTATTTAGTTGAGTTTTTAGAAAAATGAAATGGCATGATGGCATGATGACATGATGCAATGCACATGATGCAAAGATGAATGCAACAGACAAAACAAATCACCCGACGAAACTCGGAAAACATGGAAGGCATCTGAAGCATCGGTCTTGGGGCGTCACAATCAGCCTACCCAATCCAACCCTAGCCGCCATCCGCCACTTCCGCCCTACGCGCCGCTCCCAGGACGGCCGGCTTCCATGACCGTCACCGGGGGCCAGGCCGCCCGTACCTAGGGTTCGTCTGCCGGTCGCGTTGATCGGCTACCCTAGAGAGTCATTTTCTGTTACACGCCGGATGTAACTTGCCATATTTGTAACTCTGACTCTTCCCATATTCGGCTTTAAGTTATGAGATTCCCTTCGTGGTTTGGTTTTTGTCTTTGTTTTGCATTTTGTTCATGTCATGCATTTCATATCATGTCATCATGTGCATCGCATTTGCATTCATGTTCGTCTCATGCATCCGAGCATTTTCCCCGTTGTCCATTTCGCAATCCGACACTCCCACATGCACCCGGCGCACCCCTCTTGTCTCTTTTCATGAGCGGGAGTTAAACGTTCTCGGAATGGGCCGAGATTTTTCAGGCGGCCTTGGTACACCACCGGTAGACCGCCTGTCAAATTTCGTTCCATTTGGAGGCCGTTTGATCCCCCAACGGTTAACCGGGTAACCGCAAAAGCCTCTTTGTGTTGCAGCCCAACACCCCTCCAAAACAGCCCACCAACCCATCAAAACCATCTCCATGTTCTCCGTCGTCGGATCACGATCGTGTGCGCGAAAACCGCACCTCTTTTGGACACTCCAAACTCCCTCTACCTATAAATATGTGCCTTCTCCCCCGAAATCCGGGTCCAAACCCTAAAATCCTCGCCCCCGCCGCCGGACACGTCCGAATCCCGCCGGACAAAAATCGCCGCCGCCCCATAGCCAAACGGGACGCGCCACATGGCACCCCGGCCACCGCGTGTGCCGAGGGTCCGCCGGGGCCCGAGGCCGGCTCGCCCGGCCCGCGCATCGCCGCCGCCCGCGCCCGAAGCGCCGCCGCCGCCCGCTCGTTGCCTCCGCCGCGCACCGCCCTCGCCGACGAACGCCGCCTCCGCCGTCCACCTGTGATCTCGTCGCGCCGGCGCCTGCCGACCTCGCCGCGCCACCTCCTTGCGCCTGCGTCGCCGCCTCCTCGCTGCTCCACGCCGCCCACGCCGGCCACCGTGCGCCTCCGTCGTCGGCTCCGCCGGCCGCCATCCTCGCCGGAGTGCGCCGCCGTCCGGATCTGGATCTGGACCAGATCCACTACTCCTCCATCCAAACGCCTCCCCCGTCCCCGGATATCGCCATCCCGCTTCCCTCCGTCTCGATCCGTCTGCGAGGTGAAATTTTGACAAAGTCCCGGAGATCCCAAACATTTTTATGCCCTATTCAACATGCTATATCTCGGTGACCGTAGCTCCAAATCTTGCATATGATATGTCAAAATGTTCGTCTTGTTGAGATCTTCATGTTGGAAGCATTTCCATGCATGTTACTGTCCATTATGATGTCGTTTTCATTGTTGCAAGAGTGCTATAAAATGTTTATGGCTGGTACATATCAGATCATGGTGATTTGTCATTTTTGTTGCATTTGATGTGTGCATCATATGAGCATGAGGTCTACATGTGTCTTGAACTAAATCATGCCATATTTATAGACGTGCAAGCCTTGTATTTTTTGGGATCTATGTGGTGACTAGAACAAGCATGCAAACTAGGCTTCGTGATGTCTTTTTCCTGCGGTTATTTTGATGCCATGTAAACTTGATGCTACATTGAGATCCATGCTAATTTTGAGATACTTCAGTAAGGATGTTTTCAACATGTGGGTATGATCTATCCACTCATTCCCCTGGTTGAAATTATGGAGTGCTCTAGCATGTCTTTTTCTTTCTCTACTTTTGCTATAAAATGTTCTTGGCAGATTGTTAACATGTTAATCAATATTGCCATGGTTGTTGCTAGTGATCCATGCATCCGATTAACTTTATCTTGCCATGGTTAGCTTCCTGCACATGTCATCTTGCTGTTGGTATGCTTATGTTGTCATTTAATGCTTCATGCTGAGTGACATGATCTCGCAAAGTTGCTATCATGAATCTGTTTATGCCATGCTCTATTTTTCTTCTAAGTCTGAATCTGCTAATAAAACTTGCTATGTTTACATGGGTGCCATCATATCTTCTGTGCCTTTTTGGCTCATGTTCAGTAAAGAGACTTTTGTTCTATCCTTTTAGTAGAATCATGCCATGCCTTTGTTTGCTATGATATATTCCTGTAGAATGGTGTTTTCTAGCTCTAAACAGTGCTTCCTGATGTTGTTTTGACATGTTAGTATTTTCACTAAGTTTGTGAAGCTGATATCTTTTGCACTTTTGCCATGCTTGTTTGAACCTGTTCTAGTGTGCTTCAGCCATAGCTCAGTGTTCATGTTTTGTCAAGCATCTCTTGTACATCACTACAATATGCCTTGTTGATATGTTGGAGTGCAGTAGGTTAGTTTCTTGTTGCATTCTAAGTACCATCATGCTGTTAATCATAGTTTTGCACCATTCTTGTTTTGCTTGCCATTTGCAAACCGTGCATCCGTTTCCGGTGATCTTTATATCGATTTCAACCGAAATCATCTCATCTTTCCAGCGGCATACTTGGTTTGCCAATATGATGCCTTGATCATTCTTTCCCTTCCGGAGCACGCATATGCATTGCATATCATATCTTGCATCTCATGCCATGTATTGCATCATGCTGCTTATGCATTGCACCGTGATTGATTGTTGTTCCATGGCTTGTGTTCTTGCTTTGGGTAGATCCGGGAGACGAGTACGTGACCGAGGAACCTGTTGAGTACGCCAACAAGGATCAAGCTTTCGACAACTCTGAGAACATTGCAGGCAAGATGACCATACCCTCGAAATCACTTCTATCTTTGCTTGCTAGTTGTTCGTTCTATCATTATGTCGCGCTACCTACCACTTGTTATATCATGCCTCCCATATTGCCATGTCAAGCCTCTAACCCACCTTCCTAGCAAACCACTGTTTGGCTATGTTACCACTTTTGCTCAGCCCCTCTTATAGCGTTGTTAGTTGTAGGTGAAGATGAAGTTTGTTCCATGTTGGAACATGGATGTTGTTGGGATATCACAATATCTCTTATTTTAATTAATGCATCTATATACTTGGTAAAGGGTGGAAGGCTCGACCTTTTGCCTGGTGTTTTGTTCCACTCTTGCCGCCCTAGTTTCCGTCATACCGGTGTTATGTTCCTTGATTTTATGTTCCTTGCGCGGTTGGGAGTTATGGGAACCCCTTGACAGTTCGCCTTGAATAAAACTCCTCAAGCAAGGCCCAGCCTTGGTTTTAACATTTTCCACCTAAGCCTTTTCCCTTGGGTTCCACGGACTCAAGGGTCATCTTTATTTTAAACCCCCGGGCCAGTGCTCCTCTGAGTGTTGGCCCAAAACAGAGCCACTTATGGTGCCGCCCCTAGGAAACTTGGGGTATCTTTGGTTGCCATATGTAGTGTTCATATGGTGTGCCCTAAGAACGAGATATGTGCAGCTCCTATCGGGATTTGTCGGCACAGTCGGGCGGCTTTGCTGGTCTTGTTTTACCATTGTCGAAATGTCTTGTAACCGGGATTCCGAGAATGATTCGGTCTTCCCGGGAGAAGGAATATCCTTCGTTGACCGTGAGAGCTTGTGATGGGCTAAGTTGGGACACCCCTGCTGGGTATAAACTTTCGCGAGCCGTGCCCGCGGTTATGTGGCAGATAGGAATTTGTTAATATCCAGTTGTAGAGAACTTGACACTTGACTTAATTAAAATGCATCAACCGCGTGTGTAGCCGTGATGGTCTCTTTTCACCGGAGTCCGGGAAGTGAACACGGTCTTGTGTTATGCTTGAACGTAAGTAGCTTCAGGATAACTTCTTGATCACTTCTAGATTCTCGAATGTTGCGTTGCTTCTCTTCTCGCTCTTATTTGCGTATGTTAGCCACCATATATGCTTAGCGCTTGCTGCAGCTCCACCTCACTACCTTCTCCTACCCATAAGCTTAAATAGTCTTGATCTCGCGGGTGTGAGATTACTGAGTCCTCGTGACTCACGGATACTTCCAAACAATTGTAGGTGCCGAGGATACCAGTGCAGGTGATGATACCGAACTCAAGTGGGTGTTCGACGAGGATCTGGGTCATTACTGCGTTTCATTTCCTGATGATCAGTAGTGGAGCCCAGTTGGGACGATCGGGGATCTAGCATTTGGGGTCTATCTTCATTTTCTGTTGGATTTGACCGTAGTCGGTCTTTGAGTGTATTTGGATGATGTATAAATTGTTTATGTATTGTGTGAAGTGGCGATTGTATGCCAACTCTTTATCACTTTCTTATTCAATACATGGGATTGTGTGAAGATTACCCCTCTTGCGACAAAACTACCATGCGGCTATGCCTCTAAGACATGCCCCGACACGTCGGAGATATAGCCGCATTGTGGGTGTTACATTTTCCCGATCCGTTGATTGGGATTTTTCTCTCTCGCCGTTTGATTGATCGGTGTTATTTTTCTTTGGTTTTCCGATCTAAGACTGGTTTGCGTCACCCGCCGCCGTTTGCCGTCTACAACGCGTGTTTTCTTCATCAACATCTTCATCGTCTTCAGCTGGATTGTGCCTCGGGTTTTACGGCTGTCTCATGAGCGAGTTGATCCGGCGGCCACACGATGCGAGCCCAGCTGCCACTCACGCGCCAAGCACCGCTGCTCCGTGCTCACACACATCGGTTCCTCTATGGGTGTGGTTGCACGTGTGCCTAGCGGTGTGTTGTGGATGCTCATGCATGGACGCGGCCGTCGGCCTCTTGCGCAAAGCGTGTCCCCGCCTGGTTGCACGCTCCTGCACCGTGTGGACGCACGATGCACCTCGTGGGCACCTGCATCGCCAACCGAGATCAATTGCCCGTCCAAGATCCGTCTTATCCATGCCACGTGGCTGACCTAATCAGTATGTTTGCGCGCGTCTCCATAGGTCCTTTGAAGATTGTCCCTGAGTTCAGCGCGCTCCTCCGCCGATCGAGCAATGGGCTGCCGCCGCGTCGCCCCGTCAGGCCACAGCGCCGCCGCCCCATGGTTCTCCTTGTGGCTGCATCAATCTGTGCCTCCGCTGCATCGCCCCTTCGGGCCATAGTGCCGCGACACGTGATCCACGCCGCGCCTTGAGGCCGTTTCCGTGGTTGCACCACCTCGCGCGATGCCGCTGCGTCGCCCCTTCGGGCCGTAGTGCTGCGGCCCGCGGTCAACCGCCGCATCGAGGTCGTACGCTTTAGGCCATCCCTGAGGCTGCACCGACCCTTGCGTTGTCGCTGCATCTACCCGTCGGTCCATAGCGAGCGTGGCACACGATCCCTGCAACCGCCCTGAGGTCTTCCCCGTAATCGCCCCGACCTGCCCATCGCCGTTGCATTGCCCCTTCAGGCCATAACGCTGCGGCCCACGGTCCACCGCCGTCCATGCACCATGACTTCCATGTGATATGCGCCGCGTTGCCTCCCTTGGCGTGGGAATGTCACCGTCTGCGCTGGTCTTTGTCACGCTATCGGGTTCATTATCGCCTACTTTGAGCACCGCCGCCGCGCTTCTTCTCTAGCCGCTGCCGCCTCCTTAGGCCGCCACCGGCGCTGCTCTTCTTCCGCGGCTCCACGGCGACTACCTCGACACCAGCGACCCCTGACTCGACACCGACCACGGCGTTCTTTGCATGGCTACCTCGACTATGGCTACACCACCTATGCTCTCGGCTACCTCAACAAACGGCACAAAGGGCTACCGCCATGCTTGAGCAACCTCACCGGTTTCCACTCCAGCCATGACTCTGCGATGCATCGACCATTACGTCTGTGGGGGGTGTCCATCGGCTTTCCTTCGGATTCTTCTCCAGTCTCACCATCTGCGTCGCTACCGCTGTGACTACAGGGGGATGTTGAGTATCATTGTTATTATGGAAACATAGGATAGCGTAGGATTTATTCCACCTTGCCTTGTACTCCAAGACGACCTTGTACTCCTATATATATGCCCACGAGGCTCAAGAAATAAAACAACTATTCTACCTATCCCCCTCTCCCTTCTAACAATTCCTACTCTTAACCAAATAGATGTTAGACCAGTACAGGAAATAACATTAAACCAGGTCACATGATTAGTGCCCGTGAGATTGTAACTTAGTGCATGCATGAACTATGTCGAGGAGAATTGATGGAGAACATAGGTGAATAAAGAAAACCATTGAAGATTGTGTGGATCACAGACCTTGGGTATGTTGCCGTCTGTCGGTCGCCGAGGCCTGTCCCTGATGCTGGTCGTCGAGGCCGGGGTGACGATTGAGATTTGTGAAGCGCAGAGCGCCACAGCGTTGGGGAGGGAGTTGGACTCAGGGAGATTGGGGGTTGACGCACACAATCCACAAGATTAGATTTTGTTTAATAATTGGGTTAGTGGGGCTATGGGAAATTAGGGAACAAGGGCCGGGCTTTGACCTTCTGTGACCGTGAGCGACTTTGAGGTTTGACATCTGCTTTGTCTAGTGTCACTTCCATATGGCCCCACCTCTCATACGGGTTTCCATTGGATATCCATGGAGTAGAAATTATAACCGTGCCCAACCCGACTATTCGCAGGTATGCTGATCCATGGATCCAAGGGCAGAAATGCGCTCCATACCCTTGCCCAACTGGGTCAGGTATCCACAGATATCCAGATGCATGGATAAAATTGTCATCCCTACCCGTGGCAAGGACCATGCCCGGGTCCATGAGGTCGAGGAAGACTTGAAGGTTTTGTACGAGCAATGCGACGCCCTTCGGGATGACTAGAAGAGGAAGGCCATCGACCTCGAGAAATTGACCTTTGATACGTCTCCAACGTATCTATACTTTTTCATTGTTCCATGTTGTTATATTATCATTCTTGGATGTTTTAAAATCATTTTATAGAAACTTTATATCATTTTTTGGGACTAACCTATTGACATAGTGCCTAGTGTCAATTGCAGTTTTTTGCTTGTTTTTACATCACATAAAATCAATACCAAACGGAGTCCAAACGCGGCAAAACTTTTTGGAGAATTTGTATGGACCAGAAGACACCTGTTGGGCCAAATAAGTACCAGAGGGGGGCTCCGAGGGGAGCACAACCCACCAGGGCGCCTGGGGGCCCAGGCGCGTCCAGGTGGGTTGCGCCCACCTCGGTGGCCTCCCGCACCGCCCCTTCACACAATAAATACCCAAATATTCCAGAAACCCTAGGGGAGTTGACGAAACACAATTCCAACCGCCACAAGTTCCAGAACCATGAGATCCAATCTAGACACCATCATGGAGGGGTTCATCATCCTCATTGGTGCCTCTCTAATGATGCATGAGTAGTTCATCATAGACCTACGGATCCGTAGGCAGTAGCTAGATGGCTTCCTCTCTCTCTTTTGATTCTCAATACAATGGTCTCTTCAAGGTCTATTTGATGTAACCCTTTTCGCGGTGTGTTTGTTGTGATCCGATGAACTTTGAGTTTATGATCAGATGTATATATCAATGAATATTATTTGAGTCTTCTTTTTACCTCTTATATGCATGATTATTTATAGCCTTGTCTTTCTTCTTCGAATCTTTGGTATATTTAGGCAAACTAGATCGATTTTTCTTGCCATGGGAAGAGGTGCTTTGTGATGGGTTCGATCGTGCAATGTTCTTTCCCAGTGACAAAAGGGGCAGCAAGATACGCATGCATCGTTGCTATTAAGGATAAAAGGATGGGGGCTATTCCTACATGAATAGATCTCATCTACATCATGCCATCCTTTTTATTGCATTACTCCGTGTCTCCATGAACTTAATACACTAGATGCATGCAGGATAGCAGTCGATGTGTGGAGTAATAGTAGTAGATGCAGGCAGGAGTCGGTCTACTAATCTTGGACGTGATGCCTATACATTGACCATTGCCTGGATATCATCATAACTGGTCAATTTTCTATCAATTGCCCAACAGTAATTTGTTTACCCACTATGTGCTATTCCTTGAGAGAAGCCACTAGTGAAATCTATGGCCCCCGACCCCTAGGTCTATTCTTTATCATATTTGCGTTCGATCTATTATTTGCATTTGAGATCTATTTTTATTTGCTTTTATTTTCAGATCTATTATTCCAAAAACCCAAAAATATTTTGCTGCACTTTTTATTTGCATATTTTATTTCGTGTTATTCGAGATCTATTTATCTAATCTATCACAATTTTATCTTGTCAACTTGACAATTTCCTATGCCGTTACCCGTAATAGGGATTGACAACCCATGATAAGTGTCGGGTTGCAAGTATTTGTTCTTTGTGTGTAGGTATCATTTACGTAGTGTTGCTTGGTTCTCCTACTAGATTGATGGTTTCATAACTGAGGGAAATACCTACCGTAGCTATGCTGCATCATCCCTTCCTCTTTGGGGAAATACTGACATAGTTCAAGTGACATTAAAAGGAATTTCTGGCGCCATTGCCGGGGAGACATCATCAACATCTATCAGGTTCCGATTCACAAATCTCATCTCCTTGCAATTTACATTATTTGCCATTTACCTATCATTTTCATCTCCCCCACTTCACAAAATTTGCCGTTTTTAGTCACCCTCTTTTTCGTTTGTCGTTTTCTTGTCAGATCTCTTATTTGTGTGAACTTGCTACATTGAGTGATTTTGGTATGGCAGAAATAGATGATGGCCTTGGACGATCTGGCAATCTGGATGCTAAAACTTTTGTTTTGGGGCAAGGGAACATTATGCGAAAAGAACATATCCAAGAATTTTTGAATTGTGTTGGAAGTTTGACTCTTGATGATGCACCTATACTTAAAAGAACTAAATATTATGCGGAAGCTATTTCAGCCCTAGTTCTGAAACTTGAAAATAGATTTATCGGTACCCATCCTACCTTGCAAAGACTATTTTATGAGTTGCCCATTATAAAGGATCCTAAAGCTAAAAAGCTAGCTACCCTTGTTCTTATGAATGAATTTGATTACATAATACGAGAAGCTAGGGAATTTTTTGATTTTTATGGGATGATCCATGAAAAAGCTATGATAGATGAGATCCTTTATAATAGTGATTATATGTTGAGACATTTGCTTGGAAATAATTATTGTTCTGATGACAATGTTAAAAAGGAAATCCATGTGTTAGATATAATCCAACACATTTTCAATGATGTTAATCAACACTATTCTTGGATTGTTGCCGGGAATCAAAGGGGATACATAGATGGACAACTTGATAATGCTAAAATTTCTATCGATAATGTTTTTCAAGTTATTTTTTCAAAACCTCCTGACAAGAACACATCTACGGAAAATAAGAAGAAAAATGGCAATACTTGAATCTATGCATTATGCCTAGCTAAGGGCATAAAACGATAGCGCTTGCTGGGAGGCAACCCAATGAATAAATATATTTTTTGCCTTTCTATTTCTGTTCTTGAGTGTTCACACAATTATGCTACCATTATAATTGTGTTTTTAGTGTTTTAGTTAGTGTTTGTGCCAAGTAAAGCCTTTGGGGTCATGTTTGGTGATAGTTGATTTGATCTTGTTGAAAAACAGAAACTTTTGCGCCCAGTAAAATAATTTTCATATATCATAGAAGCGTGTTAAATTTCTAAAATATTAGCACAATATTTATATACAAATTGCCTACAGTGTCCTAATTTTTCAGAATTTTTGGAGTTACATAAGTATACAAAGTTTTCAGATTGCTTCTGTTTTGTTTGCATTGTGTGCTTATTTTGATGAATCTATAGTTTGTATTGTTGGGTATAAGCCATGGTAAAGTTAGAATATAGTAGATATAATGCAAAATAAAATATGAATGGGTTTTCAACAATATTTAGAGTGGTGATTTGCTTTGTTATACCAACAGATCTCACGAAGGTTTTGTTAAGTTCTGTGTGATTGTTTCCAAGTTTCGTGTGAGATCAAGATGGATTAAGGAATAAGGAGTGAAAATAGCCTAAGCTTAGGGATGCCCCATGGCACCCCAAGTTATTATACAAGGATAACCAAGCAACTAAGCTTGGGGATGCCCCAAAAGGCATCCCCTCTTTCTTCAAACGACCATCGGTATTTTACTTGGAGCTATATTTTTATTCGTCACATATCATGAGCTTTGCTTGGAGCGTCTTGTATTATATGAGTCTTTGCTTTCTTTGCTTTTTAGTTTGTGTCATCTATCCTTGCTGGACACACCTATTTGAGGGAGCCAAAATTATGCTATGATTTAATAGAATTGCTCTATGTGCTTCACTTCAATTTTTTGAGCTATAGAATTACTCTAGTGCTTCACTTATATCTTTTAGAGCACGGTGTGCTTTATTATTTTTGAAGAAATGCTCTCATGCTTCACTTAGATTTATTTGAGATTTAGAACATTTTTGGAGAAATTATCTCATGCTTCACTTATATTATTTTGAGAGAAGAACAATTTTATGCTCATGTTCTTCATTTAAATTTGTTTTAGCTTATCAAAAGCAACATATGAAGCTAGTCCCAAAGTGATAGATATTCAATACGGATATAATAAAAACTTTCATGAAGATCATTGGACAAAATAAATTTGATTCTTTGTAATAGTTTTGAGATATGATGATAGTGATATGTGAGTCATGTTGGTGAGTAATTATGCTTTAGTAAGAATATTGGTGTTAAGGTTTGTGATTCCCTACGCAAGCATGAAAGTCAATAGTTATGCAATGAAATTACATCCTACTAATGTTGTGTTATTCGGCGTTAGTTGTGCTTAATGCTCGCTTATGTGATTTTTAGTTTCTTGGTTGGTTACTTCTTAATCTATTTGCTAGCCTCCACTTGTAGTAAGTAGAAATACTACTCGTGCATCCAAAATCTTTAAAACCAGTTTTGCCACATGAGTCCATCATACCTACCTATATGCGGTATTTCCGTGCCGTTCTAAGCAAATTTGTATGTGCCATCTCTAATTTTCAAAATAAATTTCCTTTTTGCGTGCTCGTGCCGCTCATTAAGCGACAGGGGGTGGCCAATATTTTCCATGGTAGATGTGTTATTCTCAAGATGAGTGGTTATTCGCTTGCACGAGAGTGCGGCGGTAATAGGGATGCCAGTCCCGAAATGAAAAGGAAATTTAATTTGTGTTGTCAAATAATAAATTCCTTGGAAAGTGTTGGTATGGACGGTACCCGTGGATACGGCTAGCCGTGGAATGTGAAAGGGTGGTGGAAAAAGGAATAAACTTTGTTTTCTGTTTGGGAACCACCTATGATATATCTAGCATGGAAAGTGTTGGGAATTACTCGGTCGTTCTTGTTGATGGTAAAAGTATGCCTCTCAATTTTTTTTACTTCTCAATTTAAGCTTTGGGCTCTGGCACCTCTACAAATCCCTACTTCCCTCTACGAAGGGCCTTTCTATTTACTTTGTGCAATTTTTATTTTTATCTGAGTCTCCATCTTCTCTTATAAAGCACCAACTAGGGAGCACTATGATCATACTTGAGCATTGGATGTAGATAATATGCGAGTGTGTTTCATGAATGGATCAACGATTGAGCATGATGGGCTAGGGATAACTTTTTTAGTGTTGATATTTTGAAAGACATGTTTGCTTGTTGATATGCTTCAGTATTGAAATCTTCATGTCAAAACTAGACTATTGCTTTGAATCGTATAAAAGTCCAAATGTCCATGCTACAAAAGAAAAGAATACGTGGTGAACATGATAGGCAGCATTCTAGATTAAAAATTCTGTTTTTATCTACTCGAGGACGAGCTGGAATTAAGCTTGGGGATGCTGATACATCTCAAGATGAGTTGTGCCCACCTCGGCCGCCTCCCGTACTGCTCATGAAACGGTCGGGGGTGGCTGATATATTTCCATGCTAGATGTGTTATTCTCAAGATGAGTGTTTATTCACTTGTCATTGCACGAGAGTACGGCAAAGGTATTAGAGATGCCTAGTCCCGAAATGAAAAATGAATTTACTTTATGTTGCCAAATAATATATTTTTTGGAAAGTGCTGGTATGGATGGCACCCGTGGATACGGTTAGCCATGGAATGTGAAAGTATGGTGGAAAAGGAATAAACTTTATTTTTTATTTAGGAACAGCCTATGATATATCTAGCATGGAAAGTATTGGAAACTACTCAATCGTTTTCATTGAAAGGAAAAGCATGCCACCCAAAATGTTTTATCTCTATCTTTTTCGCCTTGAGCTCTGGCACCTCTACAAATCCCTACTTCCCTTTGCGAAGGGCCTTTCTTTTTTTACTTTAAGAAAAAAAATTGAGTCTCCCTATTTTCTTATAAAGCACCAACTAAGGGGCACCATATCGTACTTGAGCATTGGGTGTAGCTAATACGCGAGTGTGTTTCATGAATGGATCAATGGCTGAGCATAATGGGCTAGGGATAACTTGCCTTAGTGTTGATATTTTCAAAGACATGGTTGCTTGTTGACATGCTTGAGTATTGAAATCTTCATGTCAGAACTAGACTATTGCTTTGAATCATATAAAACTCCAAATGTCCATGCTACAAAAGAAAACAATATGTGATGAACATGATACGCAACATTCCACATCAAAAATTCTGTTTTTATCATTTACCTACTCGAGGACCAGCCGGAATTAAGCTTGGGGATGCTGATACGTCTCCAACGTATCTATAATATTTGATTGCTCCATCCTGTTATATTATCATTCTTGGATGTTTTACAATCATTTTCTAACAACTTTATATCATTTTTTGGAACTAACCTATTGACATAGTGCCCAGTGCCTGTTGTTTTTTGCTTGTTTTTTACATCGCCGAAAATCAATGCCAAATGGAGTCCAAACGCAGCAAAACTTTTTGGAGAATTTTCCTGGACCAGAAGACACTTGTTGGGCCAAAGAAGTAACAGATGGGGCTCCAAGGGGAGCTAAACCCACCAGGGTGCACCTGGGGGCCCAGGCGCGGCCAGGTGGGTTGTGCCCATGGTGGCCTCCCGCACAGCCTCTTCGCCTTATAAATACCCAAATATTTCAGAAATCCTAGGGGAGCTGATGAAACACAATTCCAGCCGCCGCAAGATCTAGAACCACAAGATCCAATCTAGACACCATCACAGAGGGGTTCATCATTCTCATTGGTGCCTCTCCAATGATGCATGAGTAGTTCATCATAGACCTACGAGTCCGTAGGCAATAGCTAGATGGATTCCTCTCTCTCTTTTGATTCTCAACACAATAGTCTCTTGGAGATCTATTTGATATAACTCTTTTTGTGGTGTGTTTGTTGGGATCCGATGAACTTTGAGTTTATATATATATATATATATGTATGTATGTATGTATGTATGTATGTATATATATATCCATGAATATTATTTGAGTCTTCTTCTGATCTCTTATATGCATGATTATTTATAGCCTCGTATTTCTTATTTGAATCTTTGGTTTAGCTAGGCCAACTAGATCGATTTTTCTTGCCATGAGAAGAGGTGCTTTGTGATGGGTTCGATCATGCGGTGTTCTTTCCCAGTGACACAAGGGGCGGCAAGACACACATGTTCGTTGCTATTAAGGATAACAAGATGGGGGCTATTCCTACATGAATAGATCTTCTCTACATCATGTCATCGTTCTTATTGTGTTACTCTGTTTCTCCATGAACTTAATACACTAGATGCATGCTAGATAGTGGTCGATGTGTGGAGTAATAGTAGTAAATGCAGGCATGAGTCGGTCTACTAATCTTGGACGTGATGCCTATATATTGATGATTGCCTGGATATCATTATAACTATTCGATTTTCTATCAATTGCCCAACAGTAATTTGTTTACCCACCGCGTGCTATTTGTTGAGAGAAGCCACGAGTGAAATCTACGACCCCGGCCCCGGGTCTATACTTTATCATATTTGTGTTCTGATCTATTATTTGCCTTTGATATCTATTTTTGTTTGCTTTTATTTTTAGATTTATTATTTCAAAAATCCAAAAATACTTTGCTGCACTTTTTATTTGCATATTTTATTTCGCGTTTATTCACGATCTATTTATCCAATCTATCACAATTTTATCCCGTCAACTTGACAATTTCCTATGCCGTTACCCGTAAGACGGATTGACAACCCCTCATAAGCGTGGAGTTGCAAGTATTTGTTCTTTCTGTGCAGGTACCGTTTACATAGTGTTGCTTTGGTTCTCCTACTAGATTGATACCTTGGTTTCATAACTGAGGGAAATACCTACGGTAGTTGTGCTGCATCATCCCTTCCTCTTTGGGGAAATACCGACATAGTTCAAGCGACATTAAGCTTGGCATGCAAAGAGGCCAAAAAGCCATATTTGCTTCCATGCGTCTTTCGTGATAGCCGGTTTTCCCAGCTTACGCAAATCTGGCGTTCCTCAGACGCCTTCATGGACCTACCGAGGAGTGCATCCGATGCTTGCCACTACTACGGCTCCCTCGAAGGTGATGCCGAGCAGAAGGGCTTTTGTCACAATTCCAAGTGTCTTCGCATCCGCCACTGTTTAACAACTAGATGAAGCAATTGATGGAGCTGTACTGGCTGGTCATGGAGGACATCTGCATCAACCTCTGGCCAACAGAGCCATTGTCGAGTAGTTCCTTCGGACCAGCTCAGCGGTGTAACGCCCCAAGACCGGAGCTTCAGATGCCTTCCAGGGTTTCCGGGTTTCGTTGTGTGTTTTGTTTGGTTCATTGCATTCATATTTGCATCATGTGCATTGCAACATGTCATTTCTTTTCTTAACTTAACTAAATAAATTGCATGGATCTTCGGTCCATTTAAATCGAGGGATATTCACTATGGTGATTACTCTTTAAACATATTCTCCCAATATTTTAGGGAGCTATATAAATTATATTCCAATAATTTGGTATCACCCATAACACACGTGCAAAATATTTTCCATGTCTATTCCTCTTCGAGTTTGACGTTCAAACCTTGCCTATATTTCTCATCTCTTTTATCGAGGTTCCTCTAAAAATCTCAGCCCTTTTAGAGTCCTTTCGAATGGGTTTCAAAATTCAAACATGTTGAATTAAATTCAACATGTGCAAATCTATTGTTCTCCAAAAACCCTCTTGCCATTTTATTTAAATTCCTCACATTTTTGTGAGTCCAAGGAAATTATCCGCATGTCCAACTTCTTTCCCTATCACCTCCTTCCTTTTTCTTCTCTTCTTTGTTTTTTTTGTTTTAGAAATGAGAGAGAGGAGTCCAGCAGGCTGGCCTCGCGTTCCCCTCCGCCTATGTCCGCCTTGTTTAATCCCTGTTAGGGTCTGCCTCCTGTCACTGTTGCACTGCGGGACCTCGATGCCGAGTGCCACATAGTTGGATTCCTCATAGTCACCACCGAACCCATTTGTATACTTTTGCTGTCAGATGCGCCAAGTCCAGCCGGTCCGGGACCACCTCAAGTTCGACCACTACACGGATACGCCAAGTTCGTCTACGAACTGTGAACAACTACCGTCGACGTTAAACGTGTACCACTACCGCCGCCCGAACGTCTACAGAACATGTACCGTCGACCCTCGAAGAACCGTGGACGACAAGATCCTCGCCGTGACCTCGAACATCTACGGAATGTGCACGACTACAAAATGGGTGCCACTACCGTTGCCGAAGACCCGTGTAACGGAACCGTCAAGTTCGACTACCGTCATGTGAACAACTACTTCCTCTACCATCGCCGAGTACCACTACTTCCCACGGCGATCGTGAACGACTACACCGCTTGACCCGAACCGCTCCGAGAACACACGCTTCGAAGGTATAACCATCGAGACGACATCCGTGATCGAATGCTTGCGATGTTTGAGATGCTCATGTTCGAACCGTGTTCGAATTGTCGATGCACGTTGCCCCTCTTTTGCCTTGTTACCGTCGTCTCATGGGACACCCGGAATCCGGGAGCGCCCCACCATCTTTTGCACGCATCCGCACATTTCTCCTTTGCATCGGTATCTCATTCGAGTTACCAGAACCGGAACGCTGCCGTGGCACCGTTTTCGTTATCGTTGTCGTGGCACCCCTTTCCTTTCCACCATGGTGACAAATGCTTCATAATGCTCTTGTCAAATTTTAATAAAAATTGCATAAACTTGTCCATGTCATTCGCATCATAATAACAACAATTAAAATGTTTAAATTGTTGTTTGCTTTTAAATTACTAATGCATATGAGGATTTACCGGATTTGTTGTTTGTTATATCCGGCCCCATTTAAATTGCTTAGTTAGATAGTTTCTTTTATGCTTCACCCATGCCATGCTAACCAACATTTAATATTGTTGGGTACATAAACAAGAGCGAACTGAATAATTATTGTGGTGTCCGTCAATATGCAACTCGTTGCATATTGAGCTCCACTTAATTTGTATTTTTGTTTGTGCACTTTGTCATGCCATGCATATTTAAACCGGACATGCATCATACTTGGTTGTGCATCATGCCATGCTTATGTGGTGGTTGTTTACCATGTTGTTTGCTTTCTTTCCGGTGTTGCTTCTTCGGGTTAGTTCCGATAACGTCGATTTGTGAGGATTCGTTCGACTTCGTCCGTTTGTCTTCTTCATGGACTCGTTCTTCTTCCTTGCGGGATCTCAGGCAAGATGACCATACCCTCGAAATCATGTCTATCTTTGCTTGCTAGTTGCTCGCTCTTTTGCTATGCCTATGCTGCGATACCTACCACTTGCTTATCATGCCTCCCATATTGTGAAGCCAAGCCTCTAACCACCTTGTCCTAGCAAACCGTTGTTTGGCTATGTTACCGCTTTGCTCAGCCCCTCTTATAGCGTTGCTAGTTGCAGGTGAAGATTGGAGCTTGTTCCATGTTGGTACATGGATATTTTGTTGGGATATCACAATATCTCTTATTTAATTAATGCATCTATATACTTGGTAAAGGGTGGAAGGCTCGGCCTTATGCCTCGTGTTGTGTTCCACTCTTGCCGCCCTAGTTTCCGTCATATCGGTGTTATGTTCCCGGATTTTGCGTTCCTTACGCGGTTGGGTTATAATGGGAACCCCTTACAGTTCACTTTGAATAAAACTCCTCCAGCAAGGCCCAACCTTGGTTTTATCATTCGCCACCTAGCCTTTTTCCCTTGGGAGTCGCGCATCCCGAGGTTCATCTTTATTTTAACCCCCCCCCCTCCCCAGGCCAGTGCTTGTCTAAGTGTTGGTCCAAACTAGAGCCCCTTGCAGCGCCACCTCGGGGAAACTCGAGGGCTGGTTTTAGTTGTACGGATTGCTTATCCGGTGTTGCCCTGAGAACGAGATATGTGCAGCTCCTATCAGGATGTCGGCGCATCGGGTGGTCTTGCTGGACTTGTTTTACCATTGTCGAGGATGTCTTGTAACTGGGATTCCGAGCCTGATCGGGTCTTCCCGCTAGAATGAATATCCTTCGTTGACCGTGAGAGCTTGTGATGGGCTAAGTTGGGACACCCCTGCAGGGTTTTGAACTTTCGAAAGCCGTGCCCGCGGTTATGGGAAGATGGGAATTTTTTAATGTTCAGTTGTAGAAAACCTGAAGTTGATCTTAATTAAAATACATCAACCGCGTGTGTTACCGTGATGGTCTCTTTCCGGCGGAGTCCGGGAAGTGAACACGGTGTTGGAGTTATGTTTGACGTAGGTTGTTCTAGGATCACTTCGTGATCATAGTTTCTCGATCGCGCTTTGCCTTCTCTTCTTGCTCTCATTTGCGTATGTTAGCCACCATATATGCTAGTCACTTGCTGCAGCTCCACATCATACCTTTACCTTACCCATAAGCTTAAATAGTCTTGATCGCGAGGGTGCGAGATTGCTGAGTCCCCGTGACTCACAGATACTTCCAACACCAGCTTGCAGGTGCCGAGGATACCATGCAGATGACGCAACCGAGCTCAAGGAGGAGCTCATTGAAGATCTTGTCCTTTGTGTTGTTTCGTTCTAGTCGATCAGTAGTGGAGCCCGGTTGGGGTCGATCGGGGATCTGTGTAGCATTTGGGGTAGTCTTCTTTTATTTTGGTTCCGTAGTCGGACCTTGATTGTATCTGTTTGATGTAATGCTTTATTCATGTAATTGTGTGAAGTGGCGATTGCAAGCCAACTATGTATCTCTTCCCCTTATGTATTACATGGATTGTGTGAAGATTACCTCACTTGCGACATTGCTTTCAATGCTGTTATGCCTCTAAGTTGTGCTTCGACATGTGGGAGATATAGCCGCATCGAGGGCATTACGAGTTGGTAATCAGAGCCTTCCCCAACCTTAGGAGCCCCCTGCTTGATCGAATCGCTGGCGTTATTGAGTCTAGAAATGTTTTGAGTCATTTAGGAATTATATATATCGGAGAGTTAGGACTTCTTCTTACTCCTCAGTCCCTTCGTCGCTCTGGTGAGGCATCCTGACATAGAGTTTTGACTCTTCTCTTCTCAAATTTCACTAAAAAAATTTAGGATCACGCGGGTATCTTGGAATCGTTCCGATGGTTTTGTGACGAGAACATTGTTCTTGGTGCCTCCTGACATTTAGGGGTTGTGGCAGTGTCCCAGGGAGTTGAGCTCCGAGGTGTTGTCGACACAATTTTATCGTTGCAGTTCTGGAATACCTGAGATTAGTTTCGCCGACATCGGAAATCTCTTTTATGCAGTTGTTGGTGAGATAACCTCGACGCCACCCAGTACTGGGGCGGGAGTTCGGGAGTATTGCCATAACTCGTATAACAAATGCTTTTCGAAGGTTGAGGTAGACGGTTTATGAAAGTTTCTTGGTTATGTGTTGAAGGATGGATACAGCTGGATGTAGGATTTGCTAGTTTTGGGTGAGATATTATGCTTCCCCTGTATCCCCAACACCTGATTGCATAACCAGAAAGTTTCGGGAGTTTATAAGTGGGAATTCAAGTAGCTCTTAGGATATCTTTCCGACAGATGTATGATATGAAATTGGGGTTCGACGTCTAATGGTCCGCCTATCCACGGTTGGTTTTACAGTGGTCTCATTGTGTCTTAAAGAGTCCTTGGCTATGCCGACTCGGGGACGCTTCGTATGTCATGTGCACTGCCTTGTACATGATGGTGCTGTACGATCGAGCCCGTGTAGGCCCCACCACGAAAACTTCGGACGAAATCTCAGTCATATGTTTGTTCCGACTTATTCTCCAAGCCAATCCTTTGTTTTGTTTTGTGTTGTGGTATTCGAGTTGCTTCGAAGTCAAGTGTTGATTCCATACCTTCCCCAAATGGTGTTCTCATACTCCGATGTGAATACTAATCCTTCTTGATCATCGAGATTGTTTTGTCAATCCTTTTTCAACCGGTGTGCTCCTCTTCAAATGGATCCAATCTTGTCAACATTCACAAGATCAATTATCAAGTCTTCTCAACGTTGTTTGTCTCATCTGTCCTAAGTTGCCTTTGTTTTCCCACCCTCCCACCCTTTTTCTTCAAGGACTCGGATTTCTTTATCAGGTATCTATCTTATGAATATGAAGTCTCTCCATTCTTTCCGTCAATATTCTTACCCGGTGGTTCTCATGAAGATGTTCTATAAGCTCATCATTCTTCATTCTTTTTCTTCTCCGGTGGATTCTAGTCAAGCTTTGCTGATCATAGCCTTTCCTCGTTTCAATGCTCTCTCATGCCGGTGCAATTCTTAATCGTTCACCTCTCGCTATTCATTTGTTCTAGAGTGTTGAAGATATCTCAGAAAATGCTAGAGTTTATTTTCATTCTGTCAAAATCTTTCGAGGAAGTAAACTCATTCAAGCCATTTATTTCAACCGGCGCAATCTATCTTCTAAATCATTCCAACGGTGTTTATTTTGAGTGGGCCCTAACCCACAGGTTTTTTCCCAGGATCTTACCTGACTCTTCTTATTTTCCCGGAGTTTTTCAAATACATTTCAAAGTTTGACGTAAGAATGAATTATCATCAGTCTAATGCATTTCTCCAAGATCGGTTAAATTCTTCTCATCGTTGGCTCAACCTCTTCGCTTTTGATTCTTCCGGGTTGTCTAAACGATTCATGGTGGTGTTTCTCATCGTCTTTTTCAACATTTGAAGACCGAAGAAGATTTTTCTCTCTCAATCTTGTCCATCCTCTCGAAGATTTGTGATTCTAGCTTGATGCCATCCCCATAATTGTTTTTGATTGTGAGAATTCTTTTCACCTATCCGGAGCAATTCAAGAGTCTTCTCAGTTTGTTATCCGGAGTCCATCAATTCAGGTTTATTCATTCTCAGCTGTCAGTTATCATTCTCCAATCTTACCGGTGTTTCGTTCAAGTGATCTCTAATCAGTTCATGATCCCTTCGTTCTCATGTATCTAGATTGTCTCAAGTAACTTCGTTCATTTCACAATTCTTACCCGGTGATTCATCCCTTTACTTCATGCATTTTAAATTCTATCGGTGGCTCTTCCAAGATTCTTCTTCTTTCGTTATAATCTCAATTGACTCTTTCTTTCCAATCCTGCCGGTGGTTCGTTGAAGACCTTCTCAAGGTTGCGCTATATCTATCTTAATCCTTTTCTATGAGAATAAGTAATATGCCAAATCCATTGTTTGTCATCAATCTAATTGGTGAAGGATAAGCATAATGTAATCCTTATTCTTGTTTCTTCCAAGTGATTAATCCCTTATTACGGAGGCTCATCAAAGAATTAATTCCTTCTCGAAGGTTTCATCAACATTCTTTTCAGAGGAGCTCAAGCATTCTTCATCTTGCAATCCGGAGTGCAATTCTTTCTACCATATCATCGGAGGTGGTGTTATGTCATTCTTGATAATTTTCCTTCATGTTTCACGATTCACAAGTTATCAAGTATGAGATATTTTAAATCCATCAACCTCTTCGTTGGAGTTATCTTGGGTTATATTTCACCTAAAGCTTTTCCTAAGGATTGTTGCTATTATGGTGCTTATAAATGACCCAAGTTCTTCATTTATCCTCCTGGTGATATAGTTTCTCGTCTCCTTGTTCATATCAATCCAATTCTTTTCCCGTGAGTGGCAGGTTATCACCTCTAGTTTCGAGATGTTTTTCTATAAGCCCACTATAAGCTTACTCTTTTCGTTGTTGGTTTCCAACAATTCCGTTCAACCCTTCTCCTAAAGATGCCTTTTCAAGCTCTTTTGTGGCAGAAGTTGGCATTTTCTTCTCCTTTCTCCTATCTCAATTATCTTTCTTCTATTCTTTTGTTACGGAGGCATTGTGATGTTGCTCTCTTCTACCCATCTTCTTGTTTTGTCATGATAGTGTTTTTTTTCTTTGCTGATCCATTCAACCGGAGTGTCGTGTTTTCTTTCGAGCTCTCTCATCTTATCAAATTTTGCACCCCTTCTCAATCGGAGTGTTGTCCAAATTATATCATTCTTATTCCTTCTCTATCTCGTTTTAACCGGGGTGTTGTGCCCTCTGCTTAAGTTCTTTTCATCTAATCAAGTTCCTTATCACTTTTCAACCGGAGTGCTGCCCGAATTTGTTCTTCCTTGTTACTCTTCCCTACCGGAGTGCTTTCAATTTTGTTCTTCTTTGTTGCTTTCTTTCTTTCTATTTGTTCAACCTCTCAAGGTTCGTGGTTTCACTCGTTTGTCAAAGAAGCAACTTAGTTTTACCTCTTCTCTTTCTCTTCCGTTTTTCCCTCCAGTGCCATCCTAGATCTCGGGACGAGATCCTCTCGTAGTGGTGGAGTGTTGTAACGCCCCAAGACCGGAGCTTCAGATGCCTTCCAGGGTTTCCGGGTTTCGTTGTGTGTTTTGTTTGGTTCATTGCATTCATATTTGCATCATGTGCATTGCATCATGTCATTTCTTTCCTTAACTCAACTAAATAAATTGCATGGATCTTCGGTCCATTTAAATCGAGGGATATTCACTATGGTGATTACTCTTTAAACATATTCTCCCAATATTTTAGGGAGCTATATAAATTATATTCCAATAATTTGGTATCACCCATAACACACGTGCAAAATATTTTCCATGTCTATTCCTCTTCGAGTTTGACCTTCAAACCTTGCCTATATTTCTCATCTCTTTTATCGAGGCTCCTCTAAAAATCTCAGCCCTTTTAGAGTCCTTTCGAATGGGTTTCAAAATTCAAACATGTTGAATTAAATTCAACATGTGCGAATCTATTGTTCTCTAAAAACCCTCTTGCCATTTTATTTAAGTTCCTCACATTTTTGTGAGTCCAAGGAAATTATCCGCATGTCCAACTTCTTCCCCTATCACCTCCTTCCTTTTTCTTCTCTTCTTTGTTTTTTCTGTTTTAGAAATGAGAGAGAGGAGTCCAGCAGGCTGGCCTCTAGGGCCCATCCCTAGGCCCAGGCCGGCCAACCAGTCTCCACCGCGCTGGCCCATTTGGCTAGGGCCTCCCGCAGCTAGCCACCTAACCCTAGTGCAACCCCATCACGATCGATACCTCTCCCTCGTCTCCTCCTCTAGCGCCGCCAGAAGCCCCATCTCCCTCGCAGCGCCCCATCCGCTCGATCCCCGTGCTCCAGCCGGTTCCCTCGACCCTCTCCCTTTGGTTCTCCTAGCACCGCCAGCTCCTCCTCCACGTCGCCTCTCCGCAAACCCCGTTGTTGCTTCTTCCAGCATCGCACGACGCGTCCAGGGGACCAATCCCCATGGCGCCGTCGTCTCAGGCCACGCCACCGGCGGGATCCCGCGTGCCTCCGCCAGGATCAGCCTGCGCGCCGTTCCCGCCGACCTCGACCTCCAAGGCACCTTTCCTCGCGCCTCTCCCTCCTTCTCTTTCCCTCCTCCACCTCTCATCTCTCTTGTTCTCTGTAACAGGAGACCAACTCATGGACGCCAAACCCCTGCCTCGATTCAGTTCTCACCGGAGACGCCGTCGAGCGCCCAGAGCAGCACCTCCCTCCATTCCCTGCGCCGCTGCATCGCCGGAGCAGAAGCTCCATCCGCCCCGACCTCCGTCTCCAGCAGTTGCCGGCGAGCGAGCCGCTGTCGCGACTGCCCGCCTCGTCGCGTTCCCCTCCGCCTATGTCCGCCTTGTTTCATCCCTGTTAGGGTCTGCCTCCTGTCACTGTTGCGCTGCGGGACCTCAATGCCGAGTGCCACATAGTTGGATTCCTCATAGTCACCACCGAACCCGTTTGTATACTTTTGCTGTCGGATGCGCCAAGTCCAGCCGGTCCGGGACCACCTCAAGTTCGACCACTACACGGATATGCCAAGTTCGTCTACGAACCGTGAACAACTACCGTCGATGTTAAACGTGTACCACTACCACCGCCCGAACATCTACAGAACATGTATCGTCGACCCTCGAAGAACCGTGGACGTCAAGATCCTCGTCGTGACCTCGAACATCTACGGAATGTGCACGACTACAAAATGGGTGCCACTACCGTTGCTGAAGACCCGTGTAACGGAACCGTCAAGTTCGACTACCGTCATGTGAACAACTACTTCCTCTACCATCGCCGAGTACCACTACTTCCCACGGCAATCGTGAACGACTACACCGCTTGACCCGAACCGCTCCGAGAACACACGCTTCGAAGGTATAACCATCGAGACGACATCCGTGATCGAATGCTTGCGATGTTTGAGATGCTCATGTTCGAACCGTGTTCGAATTGTCGATGCACGTTGCCCCTCTTTTGCCTTGTTACCGTCGTCTCATGGGACACCCGGAATCCGGGAGCGCCCCACCATCTTTTGCACGCATCCGCACATTTCTCCTTTGCATCGGTATCTCATTCGAGTTACCAGAACCGGAACGCTGCCGTGGCACCGTTTTTGTTATCGTTGCTGTGGCACCCCTTTCCTTTCCACCACGGTGACAAACGCTTCATAATGCTCTTGTCAAATTTTAATAAAAATTGCATAAACTTGTCCATGTCATTCGCATCATAATAACAACAATTAAAATGTTTAAATTGTTGTTTGCTTTTAAATTACTAATGCATATGGGGATTTACCGGATTTGTTGTTTGTTATATCCGGCCCCATTTAAATTGCTTAGTTAGATAGTTTCTTTTATGCTTCACCCATGCCATGCTAACCAACATTTAATATTGTTGGGTACATAAACAAGAGCGAACTAAATAATTATTGTGGTGTCCGTCAATATGCAACTCGTTGCATATTGAGCTCCACTTAATTTGTAGTTTTGTTTGTGCACTTTGTCATGCCATGCATATTTAAACCGGGCATGCATCATACTTGGTTGTGCATCATGCCATGCTTATGTGGTGGTTGTTTACCATGTTGTTTGCTTTCTTTCCGGTGTTGCTTCTTCGGGTTAGTTCCGATAACGTCGCGTGTGTGAGGATTCATTCGACTTCGTCCGTTTGTCTTCTTCATGGACTCGTTCTTCTTCCTTGCGGGATCTCAGGCAAGATGACCATACCCTCGAAATCACGTCTATCTTTGCTTGCTAGTTGCTCGCTCTTTTGCTATGCCTATGATGCGATACCTACCACTTGCTTATCATGCCTCCCATATTGTGAAGCCAAGCCTCTAACCACCTTGTCCTAGCAAACCGTTGTTTGGCTATGTTACCGCTTTGCTCAGCCCCTCTTATAGCGTTGTTAGTTGCAGGTGAAGATTGGAGCTTGTTCCGTGTTGGAACATGGATATTTTGTTGGGATATCACAATATCTCTTATTTAATTAATGCATCTATATACTTGGTAAAGGGTGGAAGGCTCGGCCTTATGCCTGGTGTTTTGCTCCACTCTTGCCGCCCTAATTTCCGTCATATCGGTGTTATGTTCCCGGATTTTGCGTTCCTTACGCCGTTGGGTTATAATGGGAACCCCTTACAGTTCGCTTTGAATAAAACTCCTCCAGCAAGGCCCAACCTTGGTTTTATCATTCGCCACCTAGCCTTTTTCCCTTGGGAGTCGCGCATCCCGAGGGTCATCTTTATTTTAACCCCCC